>NC_057861.1:1520833-1841666 GCF_019393635.1 Dromiciops gliroides
CATGTGTAAAGTGCTTTTCAAATCTTAAAGTACTCCATAAACACTACATATTGTTGTTGTCATAGTATTACTCTTATACTTATAAATTTAATTTTGGTGGATAAAGGCATAAAAAATATAAATAACACTCACCTGTGGAAACTTGTAGAGGTCCAGCAATGTCCCCATCTGGAAAGAGAGAGCTGATGTGGCTCCTCCAATAACAGCCATAGACTTGTCCTGTTCCTTACATCTGAAGTTGGGAATGAACTGGCCCAGCCCAGACAGCCACTGTAGGGAGCTCTCCAAGGTTCTCTCATCACTGTGGTATGTGTTGTAGAGGTGGAATCCCAGGGAAATGTTGGGCAACAGACTGGGATCCCTGTTTATCTCCTCTATAGCAAATACTAGGGCCAGTGTTTGTTGGTAATTTTTGTGCAGCCACCTGTGGGGTGCCAGGGGAAGGGGGGAGTAAGTGTCATAGAACATTATGAAAGCCTTCAAAGAGAATAAATTTCAGAAGGATGAATCCCCCAGTCACTTGAGTTAAAAATAAGGACTCCAATGGTTTTTCAGGTCATTTCATTGGTATTAAAATACCATTCCCCATGTAACTTATTCCTATATGCTTCCCTTCTGATTGTATTTATACAGAGAGAGAGAGAGAGAGAGAGAGAGAGAGAGAGAGAGAGAGAGAGAGAGAGGGAATAGATAAACCAATAACTGTAATACAAGGGGGCAGTCCATCTGTTGAAGCTGAATGGCACTGGGATCTAAGAAAGGTAAGCAGAGGGAGGCCCCATCTTGTTAAATAAATAAGGGAAGCCTCCATGCCCCCATGAAACTTAGTATGATTTTGATTTATGAGTATTTGGGGAAGAGGTTGTTCCAAGAGGAGGAGATTAAACAAACAGCCTTACACAAATGTGGGAACAGGAGATACTGCATATTTAGGCCCCCAGTATTTTCCTCAGATGCTATAGGATATCTCCAATGAAAGGGAAAGTTATAAATTGGCCTTCTCTCCATCAACACTGCCTTCCTGACTACACAAGAATTGAGATGAGAAGACTAGAAAACCAAGTGATTTCAAAGATTACAATTTTGTACCAGGTCTTTAACCAGGAAGCCAATAGCAAAGAACACATATATCACTTATTCTTAGCAATGTTTTAAAGGTATTTGCAGCCCAGGAAGATTCCTACAGAAGTTACAACATCTTAGACAAACTGTACTTGTTTTAATGGAGACAGAAGATAAGCAGGATAGAATACCAGCACCTGGCTACCTCAATTAAGGTGATACATTCCCCACAATTTTTATTCCTGCCTTGAGAAGTCTTCTGAGAAATTAAGAACCTGTTTCCATTCCCTCCTTCATTCATTTTCCATTGAATTAGAATCAGGGAAAACAGAAGGATAGCCCCTACCCACAGCAAGGAGTGCTATTCTCAAGACCAAATTCAAAGACTTCATAGAGATTTAAAGGGCCCTTTAAATACAGCTTTTTTGTTTAAAGTTTCACCAAGGGAGGGGAGAATCTTCTTTTACCTCTAAGTCAAAACACTAATTCTGTCTTGTTGGTAAATAGAAAAGAAAAGGAAAGCAACAACAGCATATGGAAATATTAAATGACTAAAATGATTTTATCCTTTAGAAAAAATAGACATAAATACTTGTTTCTCATTAGAGGAAAGGAAGGTGTAAAGGGAATTGAAATAAATGAGAAAGATTTACAAAATGACAGAAAATATAAAATAGAAACACAGACACACTTGGTTATAGGAAACTATAGCCAAAGAACTGTCCCATGAATTTCATAGTCTATCTTTCACAGGGTGAGTTGCCAACCTGTTACTCCTCAGCTATCACAAAGGGATATTTTTCAGGATTTAGTGCACTTTAGTCTGAATCCCATTTCTACAGTGCAGACTTAGAGGGGCCTGTGTGTGAGTGTTGCATTTCTAGACAAAGAGTGGCTGCTGCGTACAACAGAGTTTTTCTAAAGTGAATAGAGAGAGCACAAAAGTGTGGTCAGCAGCACAAATGCCACTATAGCTCCTCAAAGTCCCAAAACAGGAATACAATATCACTTGCCTTGGGCACCTCCACTTCAACAAAACTGACCTAGAGAAACCAAAACAAGCCTCTGACATGTCACCTAGAGAGGATCAGAATTCTCCAGACATCACTGAACAACAACAAACGTTCCACAAAGGCAATTTAAAATCTCACTCAGTACTTGAAGTACTCTCTTCCCAATAAACTCAGATCTCCTGAGCCCTCAGTTTTAGACTCTGTCCCAGGGTGATCTAGTCAGCTTTCTTTGGGCTTCCTGGGTTAGACAGCTCTGACTATCATGAACATGTAATGAGTGCCAAGAAGAAAAGAGGAAAATGTTAAATTCCTACACACATGAGAGAAGAAGACATAACAGGATATTTAACATTCATTGGGTGGGGTGGGGGGAAAGAAATACAATATCATCACTAGTGCCATGGCTAGCTAAAAGTTAGCACTCACTTGTTTTTAGACAGGCAAATGTAGAGAGGAAATATGAAAGCTTTAATTTTAAGGCTACAATGGATTTTTCACTGCACAATATCAGGACAGTCAATAACAATAAATCCATCCTAGAATAGAAAATGGGCACAGGTTTCTGTTGCTTCTGGGTATTAACCAAATTCCAGGGGCCTGGGTTCTAAGAAATTTTAGTACTTTCACGGTTTAAATATCAATATGAGGCCAGGCCAGGGAAGGCAGGGTGACAAAATGCTGAACCTGCTCAGGACTGAGCTTCCTGGGTATGGGCTCTTTGCAGGGCATATGAATGGGGAAGTGGAGGACAGGGGGTTACTCTGCTTAAATTTGAAACTCAAACATAGGAGAAACTGACAAGACTGGAAATAATATTCAGAATCAAGGAGCAGGGGAGAGCACCCACTGTCTCCTGCTGCATGGACCTGCCTTTCTTCTCCATCTATAAGGACCTCTTTGTAATTATCAAAGGGAAAATGAACCCAGACAGATAGAGAGAGACACTTACTGATAAGGCTTACAAGCTTTGTTAGGAGGACTTTCAAACAGTTCTCCTCCTGTTTCACTGTTCACTTCAACTGAGAACAAGGATAAAAAGATGCCAATCAGCAGATCTCCATCTTGGGAAACTATGGGGTTAATCTTTGGAAAGCAGGGGAGCTTCTCTGTCCTGTGCCCAGAACCTGGAAGGTGCAGCAGCAGAGATATGAGAAGGGAAGAAAGAAACTGAGAAATGCTTTTCTGAATATGGGGAAGCATCTCCCTGAAAATTAGCCAAAGATGTAACCCTGAGGAAACCAAGGAGCCACTGAGACCAGAGCAAAGTCAGGTGACTCAATCATGAATTGATGATCCACCATCATACATCCATCTGTAGATATCCAGTCTGTGGTCTGCCTGCCACACTTGAGGAATCACAAAGGGATATTAGTCAAGTCCAAGTCTAAGACAAGGACAAGGGTGCAAGATGAATAGATGTTTTATACTTTCACCAGCTTATAGAGTGAACTCTGTCTTACAGTACCTTTATTGTCATTCCAGTCTCCAAAGTGAAGTCTTGGTTGCTGAAGAACTCTGGAGACCAGACTGCCTGGGGCATCTCCAGCTGAGCTTCTGCATCCAAGGGAAAATCATAAGTAGAAAATTATGTTTAGGATTCTCTTTCCCTTGATCCCAGCAGAGACTATAGTACAGAAGTGCCTTCCTAGGAAAGTAATTTCTATGACCTCGGTTCAGTAAATGGCCTGTCTGTATTGAACGTCATGGAAAAATAACCCAGCAGGTGATAAAATTTTAAAAACAAAACCTCCAGCAACAGTAATTTCCCTGATGGACCATAAGGCTTATAGCCTTGATGGCCACCCCCCCACACTTCTCTCTACTAGGTATAATGTAAGCTTCCTACTCAAGACTGAGTCTAATGTATTTTGAAGCTCTGTTTCAATTTTTGATTTGTTGGTTTCTGTCCTTCATCCTCAAAGAGGACCAAAATCACATTACTATGCAGCAGTCACATTACAATGTGTCTCACTGTGGCTGATCATCTGAATACAAGCTGGGAGGGGTCTACCATAAGTCTGGCACAAATACTGCACATTAACATTTGGGGTGGAGATGTCTCTGAATTTGTGCATCTCACATTTCTTCTGAGCAGCTGGAATGCACATAAATCCCCTCTCCTATTTGTCTCCTCACTCTTTGGGCAGGATCATGGCATTACAGTGTCAGAGATTGAAAAAGGGGCCTCAAAGGTTATTCACTCAAATAGGTTTATGATGAAATTCCTTTTTCCAATGACTAGCATTTCAAACATGGGCATCATCATATTCTTTACCTGAAAGAAGCTCTAATGAGGGAGCAGGCTATGATCAAGCAAGACTAGTGCCTCTGGAGTGAGGATGGCCAAGTCCTTTCCAGGATTTTTTTTTACCACTGGTGTCTACCTGATCCACCTGATTCTCACCTGTGGCTCTAAGAAGCTCTAGAACCCACAACCAGCATAGCCTCATAAAGCATTTCAGCAGATGGGCAAAGCCAGGTTGGGGGTAATCAGGGGGCCTCAAACACATTGGTGACTGTAGCAGGGGGTGCTCTACCCCAAGCATGTGAAGATGTTTTCTGGTGCAATGGGTGCATGAGAACCATTTGTTACAATGGCCATGAAGGCAGATGAAGCAATTTCTGTGGAGCCTTAGAGCTCAGTCACACACGGAAGATACTAAGGGAAGTCACTGCACTCGAGTCATCACCAGTTGTCTTTTTTCTATAATAAACATTTTTATTTAAAATTTTGAGTTCAAATTTCTATCCCTCCTTCCCTGGCTCCCTACCCTCCTCCCTGAGGCGGTATGCAGTCAGATATAGGCCATACATGTGCCAATATGTCAAACATTGCCATATTAATGCTTTTGTGTAAGAAAACAAAAATTAAAGGAAAAAATGGAAAAAATAAACTGAAAAATAATATGCTTCAGTCTATGTTAACAATTATTAGTTCTTTCTTTGGAATCCGCAGTTGTCTTGACTCTGTTCTGCCATGACTGTGTCATGACTCTGCCTCACTGAAAACCCATTTATGCATGAATCACAAGACATCAGCTATACCATTTTACCATTTTTTTTACATATCTCAAATTCTTGTAGTGATGGGCCAGGAAGCCCAGGCCATACTGGCTTCTCAATGGAATCAGCAGTGCAATTTTGCAGCCCCTGAGTTGTCTGAGCAGCCTTCTAAGGAGCACACTGCTCATCTCCTGGAGCAAGAAGGGACTTGAAAAAGTGCCCTGAAAATCACCTGCTTATCCAACCCTGGCCTGTTTACCATGGCTGCCAGGCAGCCCACGCTGTGCTCAAAGTACAAAAAGAAAATATGCAAAACCTTCTGTAAAGATGATTCCATTCATGATCAATACCAGTAAAACAACCAGTTTGGGAATTTTCTTTTTTTTTTCCCAGTGCAACAAACATTTATTTTATTTCTTCCAGTTACATGTAAGGGTAATTTTCAGCATTCATTTTCATAGGATTTAGAGTTCCAAATTTTTCTCCCTCCCTCCATTTGCTGCCCCCTCCACAAGACATCAACCAATCTGATATAGGTTATATATGTACAATTGCTCTTTTTTCCAGTTCTTTCTATGGGGCTGAAAAGTATGCTTCATCATAATAATGTCCCTTGAGATTGTCTTGGATCATTGTATTGCTGAGAGTAGTTAAGTCATTCACAATTGCTCATTGAACAATACTGCTGTCACTATGCACAATGTCCTCCCAGTTCTGCTCACTTCACTATACATCAGTTTATATCCTGTTTGTCATTTCCTATAACACAATACCATTCCACTACAATCTTATACCACAGCTTCTTCAGTCATTCCTCAGTAGATGGACATTCCCTTGATTACCAATTCTTAGCCACCACAAAGAGTTGCCATAAATATTTTTGGGGGGAATTTTCTACAAAACATAGAGGTGATTAAGTCTACCCAAGAAGGCCTAGAGAAGCCTTATTCTTAGTGTTTTCAAGCAGACGTGTTTCAGGTAGACTGAAGTGAGATATTAAAGAAAACTGCAAGAAGGATTTTTGCTCTCAGGTGATGTGAGTCTGATGTTCACCAGGACTGATATCAGAACTAACACCGTAGTGAGAGTGTAGTTGGGAAGGATTTCATTGATCAAATTGATCATGAGGAGACCCACATAATTACAATTACTCAGTTTCCCAAGTTTTCTTGAAAGACTGCTGAGTGATCACAGAGAGACCACCAAGAGGTTTGGGAGATGGAAATGGTTATATTTACAGTGAGAAACAGTAGATTATCTCTTCATTATCCTAATCTCCTTAAAGAGGTACATGGGAGGTCTTATCCTAATTCAGACTTCCTGGGGGCCTAAAACAACCCCTGAGGCAGGTAATTTTTCCTTGGAGGTGTGTTTTTGGGGTGTACATGTCATAAAGTGAACCTAAGGACACATGTGTCAGTTGAAATATTGGGGAAAAGCCTGTCCCCATTCTATGTTATTGGATAATTTAGCTGGGGTTTCTAATATATTGCTTCTTATAAATTAGAGGCTACTGCACCAGTTTTTGCCTGCAAACATTGATTTATTATTTGACCACATGTAAACTCAGTATAGAATCCCAGGAAGTGGGGGGTTGGGCAGAGCCAGCCCCAGGTTAAGGTAATTCAGAATCTGGGAGAGGCTCACCAAGCAGAGAGGAGCAGAGAGCAACCGCCCTCTTCCCAAAGATTTTTATCCTCTCTTGAGTAGAGGTGGGTCACTGCACATTGATCCAAGTTATTTGGACAGTAACATTTGAGTCCATTGATTGACATGACTTCCTTGGTCCCCAAGGTGAGTTAACTTCCTTTAGAAAGTCAGGAAGGTCAATCACATTTCTTCTGTATTTCTACTGACTCTGGGCTGGTTCTGAGAAAACAGCCGGAGTTCTTGAATGGGAATAGGGTCACTGGGTCTCCCCAAAACCTATTATAAATAATTATTTCCTCACATTCATTTGGTCTTTCTGAGCATTCTCCTAAGACATGCTTAAACTTGGCAGACCCAGAGGGCCTCTGTGTTGTTGATGGTTCTTTACTTAAGATCTGGTTTCTAGGTGTCCTGTCATTTAGAAATATTAATGGCGATTAATGGTTAACGGTCTCTGCTTAGTTTGTATTGATGGTATTGGTTGAGATTACTCAGTGCATTTACAACAATGTCCACTAAATTCAGTAGTGACATCTACAAACAGCAATAGTCAGTGTCCTGAGGGGATCCAGCCTGTGAATGTGAGTGGCACTTGACAATGCAGCCAGAAGGATGCCCCTCATTTGAGTTCAAACACCAACAAACCCAATAAATACAGCTAGGCCAAGTCAATGTGGGCTATTCTTCAGACCTGTTGTTCCCAGAGCAGGAAGTGTAAGGCTGTGCTTTAGAAGACATCTTGTCTCTAGAATCCCATTTATTCTTGATCTCTTCCTGGGTGTTTCTGTCAGGCTTCAGGAGGATCACATAACATTTGGGAACAAAAATGCAGCCCAGCAGGCCAGCACTGGAGGCCAAGATGGAGAAGACCTCCACCACCACCATGGCCTTCCCTTTGGTGCTCTGGTATGTGGGCAGAAAAGAGGCCCAGACACTGCAAAACACCAGCATGCTGAAAGTGATGAACTTGGCTTCATTGAAGGAGTCAGGCAGGTTCCTGGCCAGGAAAGCTACAGTAAAGCTTGCCAGGGCCAGAATGCCCATGTAGCCCAGGACACAGTAAAAGGCAAAGACAGAGCCCTCGTTACACCTCAGGACGATGTGGCCAGATTCTGAGTGTGTGTCTGCCTCTGGAAAGGGGGGATAGGTTCCCAGCCAGATGGCACAGAACATCACTTGGATCCCTGAGCAGATGAGAACAACATAGTTGGACACTCGAGGATATATCAGCTTCCAGATCCTATCCCCCGGCCTTGTGACCCTGAAAGCCAGAACCACAATGATGGTTTTGGCCAAAATGGAGGAAACTGCCACTGTGAACACAACTGCAAATACTGTTTGTTGGAGGAGACAGGTGACAGTGGTAGGATGGCCCATGAAGAGCAAGGAGCAGAGGAAACAGCAGGTAAGGGAGATGAGGAGGGAATAGCTAAGGGGCCGGTTATTGGCTTTGACAATGGGAGTGTCTTGGAACTTCACAAAGACCCACAGGACTAGAGCTGTCAGTGAGGCGAAGGAAACAGCCACAGAGACCAAAGTCATCCCCAGAGGTTCTTTCATGGTTAGGAAGCTCACAACCTTGGGGATGCAGCCATCTCTCCACTTATTTGGATATTCATCTTCTGGGCACTTCATACACTGCTCTGCATCTGTAGGAGTCAAACAAGAGCTCAGGGTTTAGACTCAAAGAATTATGCCCATGCCCAGATATAGCCAATAGTCATGAGAGCTGCAACAACTGCTTCTGCCTCCACAGGACACAAAATCCTCTTTCCTCTTTGCTGAGAGAAAATGTCAGTGGTATGTTACACTAGGCCAAATCTGTCCATGTGCTTTATTATTGATTGGTCTTGGATCACATTGATTCTCTGTATTCCTTTTATTGAACTAATGATACATGTCCTTCCTAATCTATTCACTTAGAACAATAAACTTAGAAACATGAGACCTTTTCTATCATATGTAAAGATGGTTTCTGTGTGTGTGTCATGTTGTTCAACAACATCTCTAGTTGTACATTGTCTGCACTAATCTCCCCCCTTTTCTTACCAGATCTCAGGTAACCCCTTCCCACAACAAATTTGTATGTTCATGTTGCGTCCTTCATTCGAATGGAAGCTTCCTGAAGGAAGGAATAATTTCCTTTGCATGTTTATATTCCTGCCATTTATCAACAAGAGTGCCACATACAATAGTTGATTGATTAATGATTTATCAAATACCTGGAGATTAATGAGAGAGAAATCTTATTTTATTTTCTAAGTGGCCCTCCTGTTAATCCTCATGAAACTGATTCCACTGCATGATTTATTCAATAGAGTATTCCATAACCTTTAATGCCTCAGTTTAATCAAATACCTTAAAGTGACATTCTCCTTGGATCAAGGAATGAATTGTTTTTTTCACTTATTCTTTGAATAGTACATCGACCATATTTTAATCCTCTCCTTCAAATCCATTTGACATTTACATTGGAAATGGCTTTCCAAAGACCCTGACTGGCATCTTAGACTCATCCTTGCTGACATCAGTCTGTCTCTTCTCCAGACATTCCTATTACTTGTGATGTTTTAAATCTAACTGTGATGTCTAAAAAATTCTAATGTGTGGTCTCCTTAAATTAGAAGCATTAGCACCAGTCTTTGGGCATTAAGCATTTATTAAAACATACTAGGTATTAGAAAAAAAGAGAACACGTGGAATTAAGAAAAGGCCTATCTAGCCTAGAGTTCCAGCCTGGTCTGGTTCTTCCTCAAGTCCTCTGCCACGAGCCTACTTCAATCATGAGCTCCCCAGCAAACTGAGTGTGGAAGCTTTTTATAGGTCTGGAGCATGGGCAGTCCTTACACACTGCTTCAAGCTGGATTGGTTAGCATCATCCAAATCCATTGGTTCACTGGCCTTGAAGGTGGTCTCAAGTTGAGTTCAAAGTCCTTAGCTTCTGAGAACAATACCTTTTGGGAGGGGGGGCACAGGACAATGGGGGTTAAGTGACCTGCCCAGGATCACACAGCTAGTAAGTGCCAAGTGTCTGAGGCTGGATTTGAACTCAGGTCCTCCTGAATCCAGGGCTGATGCTTTATCCATTGTACCACCTAGCTGCACCCCCCCAACAATACCTTCTTAAGGGTTAACCAGGTGTGGTTACAATTGAATTAACCTGAAGTTGGCTAATCAGCAGTCAATCACTCTCCCTTAATTCAATCAATTTAGATTTATCTCTAGGTGAGCCTTTGAATATCTGCCAAATCCCATTATATTCTCACATACTCCTTTTTGTTTCTTTTTCTTTCAGGTCCCAAACCAACACTTGAATTGCTTCTGTGACATCAGAGGTGAAAATTCAAATGGATTTATCTATAGGTGAGGTCACAAATCGCTATAGAAACTCTTTAATTTTACTAAAAAGTATTGCTTAAGCAAAGGACCAATTGAATGGGGAGAACTTACATATTTTGCTTCAGGCAGTCAGTTTAGAAACAATCAGTAACTTGGGATTCGAATGCATACTTTATTTTTAAAACAACTGCAAAGCAAGATCAATGTATTCCATTATTAAATACCCCTTGCCAAAGCCTCTTTCTTCCCTCATATAACTGGGTATTCAGCCTGATTTCCCTTTGGACAAAAGTTCAGAAATTCCAAAACCTAATTGTCTCTATTCTTGGAATGGTTGTTGTTCATCCTTCATTCAAAAACATGAATGACATTGTTATGGGCATACAGTGGGACTCGAAACCTAAAACTCCCAACCCCCAAGGCCAAGGGAAAAAGCTTCATCTCCCACCTCAGGTATGAGGTGTCTAGCACATGAGTCCAATATGCTGATAACCAATACTGAGGTCTGCAAGAAGATATGCAAGATACAAATGGATGCTGATATGCAGCATCCCAGCCAATATATACCCTACTGACATCCCATTATCAAAGATCCCCTGTTAGTTATCTGTCCCTAATCCTTGCATTTCCCCTCACCTTATAATTCCCTTCCCTTTCTTTGTTTTGCAAAGATACAAAAGAGACCAGATCTTCTCTTAATCCAGTGGGACAGTCAGCAGGGGGACCTGCACCCTGGCCATATTCCTCTTTCCAAATAAATGTCTCTTTATTTTACAAGATTCATGACAAGCCTCCAATTCTTTGGATGAGCTAGCCCCCTGAACCAGGTCACAAGTCTCCCCAAACTTCATCATTAACCTGATTTCTTGACTTGCACATGGGGAATGTTTATTATTCATATATCCAAGTAGCTACCATCATCACTCTGAGCCCCCCACCCCCTTCCTGCCTCTATGAAATTGTCATCTTCTCTTGTTCAGGGAGTTGAGGTTCCTCTTCTTCCTCTGGCCATACCTCTATGGCTGTCTAAGGAACAAGCCTTAAACCTGTACCTCCCTGGGTGTGGAAGCCTAGGCTTCTTCTCCCAGCCATGCCTCTGGGGGCCAAAGAAGAAAACCTTTTACTTAAAGTTTGATTGGATTCTCTGGGTGAGTAATTCTTTGAAAGAGGAATGTTTTTGAGAACCAATCTAGTGGTAACCCTCTCTTCCGGAGCAATTGGAGTCCAGTGGCAATACCATGGCCTCCCTCCCTGGTATGTGAACAGGAAAGCAATTTGTTCCAATGGCTTTTGCTGATTCATCCTGGAACAAAGATTTCACCTTAAATTACACACTCTAAATATCTCTCTACACCCTTAGCCCTCAGACTGCCTCATTTCAATGTCCACCTTTGATTTACTACCTGACTGAAAGGTTTTTTCAGGTATTACCTCCACAGTCAGACTTTAGACTCAATCCCTCATGGAATCCAGCATCCACCAACCTTACAACTGGACAACTTTGATTCTGCCCTAGTATACTAACTATATCTGTATCTATAACTATATCTATATCTATCTCACTCTCACTATCTCTATCCCTATATACCATCTAGACACCAACCATTGTATCTGGGACAAGACTATATGACTTTGGTTCATCCAAGAAATGAAACAGCAGGGTTTTTTTCCTATTGAGTAAACTTCTCCTGTAGTGGCATCAAAGTCAACATGCCATAAGTAGTTATTTCAGGATATTCAACTGGTTTTCCTTGGTCTCATATAATCTTTTATTCAGACAATAGTATTCCTGGGAGTTGTAGGTAACTGTTCATGAATAACCTGTTGGTTACTTTTTAAATCAGTGACTATGATAAGAACATTGCCTACAGAAACTCACTCATCTGATGAGAAATCTCCCCTTCTGGACATGGGGAGCAGCCAAAGCAGCAGACAGCCTTCCCCTCCAAAGGGGTCTTCCTGAATCCAGGAGTACAACTGTCACTGCAGACCCCAGAGGGAACCTAAGACAGTAAGAGGAGAGTAGAATAAACATCTTTAACAGAGAACTACTGAGGTTTTTTGTAGAAAAAGGAAGATTATTATCAATGTAACTCATGCTTCTACAGTTACTCTGACTGAGAGTGATCGTGTAGATAGAATTCTAAACTTGGAGTCAGGAAGACCTCAATTCAAACCCAGAGTAACATATTTTTTATTTGGCCCTGGACAAATTGCTTCATCTCTGTCTGCCTCAGTTTAATAAATATTAAAATAAGAATCGTAGTAGGATTTACCTGAAAGGATTTTGGGGAGAAGAAAATGAGACATTTATAAACCAGCTGGCACACATTAGGTCCTCAATAGATGCTTCTGCCCTTCATCCTTCCTTTTGTAAATCCTCAAGGGAGAAGAGAATCCTCACAAAAGTGGCATTTTAACCATTATTTTGGAGAAGCTCTCAAGTGTCATGTCTGGGGGGCAGCTTCTAATTTAAGGCGACCACTCGTTAGATTTTTAGACAGAATTTTAGGTTTAACACTGCCTAAGAGCTTGCAACATAGTTAAAACATTCATATCTTTACTAATGTTAATTTCCCTAGTAATTAATAAGACAACCAGTGACACTGATGTACACTTAAGTTTGTGGTGGTATAAGGTGTGTGTGTGTGTGTGTGTGTGTGTGTGTGTGTGTGTGTGTGTGTGTGTGTGTCTGAGAGAGAGAGAGAGAACATTGGAGGAACACTTGTCTCTTGGATGGAATATCAGAGTTAATTTTTAATGAAATAAATCATTTATTTATATTCACTTAGAAAATATCACAACATACCACTGGATTGCCTTAAATCTGGGATGTGAATGAATAGAGTAATGCATAATCTATCAGACTGACAAGTAGAAGTTTGCAGAATTGTAGACTAATACATGTATGAGTCATAATCCCTGAAACCTGGATAACTTCAAGGGGTATGAGATTTATACCTGATTTCAATGTAAAGGGACTCGAATATTCACTAATTGAAATGTCTAGGCAGTAACCCCCACTTACCACCAGATGTGCTATTTTTTTTTTTACCAACTTTTGAATTCTGGGGATTTCAGTTTTTAAAATGGTAAGCTAACTCTTTTAACCCTCACCTTAGAAATGCTATGATAATGAATATACTATTGATTGTAATCACCCAAGGTGGTGTGAGAAAATAATGGGGTTTGGGGACTCCCAGAGGCCCCCGCTTGAGAACCTAACCCAGAGAGCCTTCCCTGAACTTTTAAGACTAGCCCAGTCAGTAAAGTTGGACTTTGGACTGTGAATACAGACAATAGAAGTTACCTCATTCATACCCACACCAACCTAAAGGCTTTTTCCCCTCAGAGGGTTCTGTACTCTGACATCATTTTGCACTGTACAGAACCACCCTTCAAATCCAGTAAACCAATAGTTTTGAATGATGCTAGCAAATTAGCTTTGAGAAATGTGTAAGGGCAGGCTCTCCTCCAACCCTCAGGAAACTTACAGAGGGATTCAGTCCATTTCTCTCTCTCCTCTTTCCTAGCTATGCATTCCTAACTTTCTGAGCCATGCATGTGCTCTCTTTACTAATATTTAATACACTTTAATAAAGGGTTAGTGGCCCCAAATTGGTGCAGTAGCCTCTAATTTCTAAGTAACAAATATATGATAAATCCCAGCTAGGTTCCCTAAACTTGGGACAATTATAGGGCAACCACATATAATTTTAATCTCCACAGTGTTAGACTAAAAGCTATTGAAAGATTAAAAAATACATTTAATCTATTTCCATCCAGTCTGGAAGGCCCTTAGAGTTGAAGGACCAGAAGAGTGAAGGGATAGCTCCACAATGAATAAAAGTTAATATAAACATCCTTGAAAAACAGTCCATTCTGTAACAATCGAAATTCAGGCAATTTGAAGGAATATAAAATTCAAACCATTTTTTCTCTCCATAGGAACATATTCTGAAGGGCTCAATACCATGCCTTTCCCTGAATTAATCTCAAGGGATATTTTATTCTCATTCATCTAGTTAAAGGATGGTGAAAAGAATACTGAATTAAAGCATCCTGGTAAAGCAGTTATCTTTCAGTTTCCTGGTGAATCAAATCAAGAGAATAGACTAGATGGTAGTTTAGTTCCCTACCTTCAGGGCAGTGGAATGAAGTCAGGACTTGCATGAACTCTGCAAAATCTCTGTCCAAACAATTTAAAACTAACACCTCAAAATTAATTTTCAGGGAGTAAACCCAAGAAAAGGATGAATAAAACAGTACTCAAGCCCAAAACGACTCAGACTATTGGCAGAAAGTCTCTGTAAATCATGAAGGAAGGGAGTATATAGTCCAGAGAGTGTTTGCTGGGCAAGCCAGCAGTAAGGATCCACTCTGAAGCAAAAGCCAGCATTGAAGTCCAGAGCTCCCCCCTCCTCACAAACTACCCCCCCCATAACCAAACAGTGAGTCCTTGGTGGCATTTGAAACTGTGCCAGCCACTTACTCTCAAGCCACAGATAGTAAGGAGGTAAGATAAATTGTTTCTATGTAAGAGTAGTTTACTACAAAAAAAATTATGATAAGGATGCTATCAGAAAAATCTGGAAAGACCCACATGAGCTGATACAATGTGAAATGCACTATATACAAAATAAAAGCAATACTGTAAGATGATCTGCTGTGAATGATGTTTATTTTCAGCAGTGCAATGATCCAAGACAACTCTGAAGGTCCTATGAAAAATCCAGTCCATCTACAGAGAGAGAACTGAAGTTGTATGAATACAGATTGAAGCACATTTTTGTGTGTGTGCTTGTTACTTCCTTTATCTGAAGTTTTGTTTTTGTCTATTTTCTTTCACAACCTGGCTAATGTTGAAATGTTTTGCATGACTGCTCATGTGTAGCTTATATAAAATTGTTTGAGTTCTTCATAGGGGAGGGAGGGAGGAAGAGAATTTGGAACACAGTTTTTTTTTTTAATTGATGTCAAAAGTTGTATTTACCTGTAATTTGGGAAAATAATTCTTAACAAGAAAATGAAAAAAGAATAATGAAGTACAAGCATGTTACATTCTCAGAATGGGATATAATTCATATGTCACTCTGAATGCCAAAGAGGCAAACTAATCTGACAATACTTGGCAGTGAATCTTTTATATCTTGATGGTCTTAAGAGAAGAATTGAAAGATGGGAAGAGGAATACATTGGTTGGGGAAAGAATGGAAGGGTAGTGGATATTATGTCATAATCAGGGGGCAATAGAAGATATGGATAGAGAGAGACACACTTCAACTTCACTATTATATGAACTGTTCAGAAAAGAGAAGATTAAAACAACAGGGAGAATAAGGAATTAAAGAGGAGGCAGATTGAAGGAGGGATAAAGCCAAAACAAAATAAACTGGCACTAAGGATGTATTAAAATAAAATCTGCTTTTTAAGTGGCAAAGAATGGAAATCTGAGGTCTGCCCCATTAATTGAGGAAACATTGAATAAGTTTACATGTGTCTATATATAGGTAAGTGTGCTTATATATTATGAAGTACTATTTTGTTGTAAGAAGTTATGAAGGGGGTTGTTTCAGAGAAAACAGGAAAGAATTGTATGAACAGATGTTAAGTACAGTGAGCAGAAGAAGGGGAATTCATTCTACAAAAATAATGATAGGGAAAAAACAAATAACTTTGAAAGGATAAAAACTGATTAATGTAATAATCAACCACAAATCTAGAGATTAATAATGAAATATATTACCCACTTCCTGATACAGATATTAAGGACCCAGAATACAAAATGACATATTATTTTTGGATATTGTAAATGTGGAATTTTTTTTTGATTGACTATATATAGAATATTTTTCATTCATTCTCAGCTGAGAAAAGGGAAAAGTTGAAGTGGGATGGAGAGAAATTTAAATTTTCTGATAAAAATTAGATATATGCACATATGTATATATGTGTATATATATGTATTGTATGCATATGTATATATACATATATCCATATATGTATATTCTTTCATATATTCGGTTGTGTATAATGACTAAATGCCACCTAGGATGCCCATTGTCTATGTGACTTTCCATAATTCACTTATTTTCCATGAGCATCAGTTTCCTCATGTGTAAAATGGAGAGAGGTGGACTAGATATCTTTTGGGAGTCTACTCATAATTAATATGTATAAGCTTATCTTTTATAATTAGTTATTAGTTGTACACAGTAACAGTAATACTTTTCGATGAGGAACTGAGAATGACTTAGATATTCTTAGTAATACAATGATCCAAGAGATTCCCAAAGGACTAATGATAATCTATACTATATACATCCAGAAAAGAACTGATATTGATTGAATACAGACTGAAGCATGCTATTTTTCACTTTCTTACATATTTTCTTTTGATCCTTCTTCAAAATGACTATTATGGAAATGTCTTACATAATTGCACTTCTATAACCTATAGCTGATTGTTTAATGCCTCAGGGAGGGGAAAAGAATGGAGGGAGGGAAGGAAGGAGGGATAGATTTTGGAAGTCAAAACTTTAAATTAAAATGTTTGGTTTTTAAATTAGTCATGAGGTGTCTTCAACTTATAAGTATATGCAATGAGGCTGTTGTTCAGTCATTTTTGAGTCATATCCAATTCTTCCTGACCTTATTTAGAGTTTTCTTAGGAAATGTAATGGAATGATTTTTCATTTCCTTCTAGCTCATTTAACAGAGGAGGAACTGAAGGAAACAGGGTTGAGCGACCACTACTAAGTGTGTAAGACTCAATTAGAAGTCATGAAGATAAGTCTTCCTGACTCCAGACCTGGCACCCTTTCCAATGAATCAACTAGTTGCCCATATGAGCAATGTAAAGTAAGAAAAAGAATCAAGAATGGTTCCTGTGATTAGATGCATGAAGTTCCCATTTAAAATATCTCTGACCTTTGACTCTGACATACTCCACACTATGGCATCCTCACAGACTATGAAATCTTGACCACCTGGAGCCTCAGGGACAAACTGCCCTACTTTCAGCAGAATATCTGACCAATTAGGAAACACCACATAGTTCATAATGGCATATTGAGCCTCTGATCTTCTATTTTCATCCACAAACACCTGGTCACCAGCGCTGTTGTTAAATTGGGTGCTCTTCAGGAAGGAGTGCAGCTGAAAGAGAAGAGAAATCTTCATCACTGGGTGCTACCCGAGGGAAGGTTTCCCTTATATGAGGGATACTGTGCCTGTGAGAGATTTTCAATGTATTACCATTGACCTTCATCTTGTTCAATTATTTGTTTCAATGCTCTGATCTGTCAAAGAATTTCTAGATCATTCCTCTGGTATCATTTTGAAGATATTCTTCTACATAAAAATTCCAGTACTGTGGAAAGAATTAAAACCTTCTATATACATGAGAAGGAAAAAGCTAAAAATTAGAAGTGAATTGTTAGTTTATAGTGACCAAAGAGTTCAGAAGACTATATCTGAGATGAGGATTTGTGGATGACATTATCTTGTATTCTTGTAAGTTTAATTGATTAGGAAGCTCCCTGGTGAAGAAACTCCTACAAATGCAGAATAGCAGCTGCCATATGCTTTGGCAAATTAAACCCTTTCAGGATAACACTGATCATGGAAAGGATGAGTCAGTTGCCTGGCATCACAAAGTAATATCCAAAGGGCAGATTTTAAGCCATGTTTTCCAGATTAGGAGATCCACTCAAACATTACTACAAAGCAGTGGTTTTCTAGATCAGAACTTAAATTATGAGAATAAGGGAATGGGAGAGCAAAGAAGATGGCAGAGGAAAGACATTAAACACACAGAGCTCCTGATATAATTATCCCAAAAACAGCAATAAAAGAACCCCTGGAGCACAAAAACCCACAGAAATATGGGCTGAGATTATTTTCCAGCCATAGACAGATTAAAGGGGGCTGTGCTGGGCTCTTGGTAAAGTCCAACCCCGTGATTGCACAGACAGAGACACCAGGCATGCCGCACCAGAGGAATTTACCCCTGAGCCTCTGAATCAGCTGTAGCACCTGTGTCTTCTGGAAATGAGCTTGTGTTCAGGTGAGAGGGATGAATGGCTCACCGGGAGTGGTGGGGAGGGTTTGGGAGAGAAAGTGCAGGGGTCTCAGGAGGACCTAGGGGGGAATTCAGCTGTCCAACCCAAGCAGTGAAGCAGGAAGAAATACTGAGTGATGGGAGACCCAGGTTGGGGACGGGCACAGGCTTGTCAAAGATAAAAACCAAATCACAGAAAGATTTGCTGGTTGGTTAATCAATAAGTTGGCTTGAGGTTACCTTAGGACCAGAGAATAGGCCAGGTGAAAGAAAAACCTGCCCTCCCTTAAACTGAAACACCTGGGACCTTCTGAAGCTTGGGACAGTGTACCCCCAGTGGGGAGTTTAAAGTCAAATAAAAGACTACAAGATAAGCAAGCAAAGAAAGTTGAGAATTATAGAAAGTTTCTTCAGCAAAAAGGATGATCAAAGTGCACCCTTAGAAGAGGACAATAACCTCAGGGCCCCTATAACCAACATTCCATGAAAAATATGAATTGGTCTCAGGCCATGGAAGCACTCAAAAGGGACTTTGAAAAGAAAGTAGGAGAGATAGAAAGAAGATTTAGAGAGAGGGAGAAAAGAATGGAAAGAGAAATGAGAGCAATGCAAGAGAGTCATGAGAAAAAAGTCAACAGCTTGAAAAGTCAAATGGAAAAGGAGATAAAAAAGCTGTCTGAAGAAAATAATTGCCTAAGAATTAGCATTGAACAAATGGAAGCTAGTGAGTTTATAAGAAACCAAGACATATAAAAGCAAATCTAACTGAATGAAAAAAAATAGAGGGCAATGTAATATATCTCCTTGGATAAACAACTGACCTGGAAAATAAATGCAGGGGAGATAATTTGAAAATCATTGGTCTACCTGAAAACCATGACTAAAATAAGAGCCTAGACATCATCTTCCAAGAAATTTTAAGAGAAAATTGCCCTGATATTCTAGAATCAGAAGCTAAAATAGAAATTGAAAGAATTCACTGATCGCCTGCAGAAAGAGATCCCAAAAGGAAAACTTTCAGGAATATTATAGCCAAATTCCAGAGATGCCTGTTCAAGGAGAAAATATTGAAGCCACTAGAAAAAAAAGGAATTCGAATACTGTGGAGCTCCAAAAAGGATAGAACAAGATCTAGCAGAATCCACATTAAAGGACCAGAGGGCATGGAATATGATATTGGAATTGGGACTACAGCCAAGAATCATGTACCCAGCAAAACTGAGTATAAACTTTCAGAGTAAAAATGGGATTTCAATGAAAAAAGGACTTTCAGGCATTTGTGATGAAAAGATCTGAACTGAATAGAAAATTTGACTTTCACATACAAGACCCTGGAGAATCATAAAAAGGTAAACAGGAAAAAAAAATCACAAGGGACATTAAAAGGTTAAATGGTTTACATTCATACATGAGAAGATAATACTTCTAACTCATAAGAACTTTTTCAGTAAGGAATACACAGAGGACAAGTATCTGACCTGAATATGAAGGGATGATATCTGTAAAGCATTTATTTTTTGTTTATCCTTGTTCTTTGGGGGACAAACAGGGTGGGGTGTCATGTCTGGGGCCAGATTTGGGCTTGGGGCCTCCTGGGTCCAGGGCTGGTGCTTTTTCCACTGTGCCACTTAGCTAACCCATGATGACATCTTTAAAATAGGGTTGAGAGGTAGAGGAATAGACTGGGGGAGGGGGAAGGGGAGAGTTGGAATGGGGAGAGGTAGTTCACATGAAGGAAACAAGAAAAAAGCTTATGGTAGGGAAGGGAAGAGGGGGAAGGAATAGAGCAGTGAGTTTTCTGTCATCAGAATTGGCTCAAGAAGGGAATAACATACATACTCAAGTGGGTGAGGTAATATATTTTTGACCTGAGGAAAAGTGGATGGGGAAGGAGATAAGGGGGGCTGGGAGAAGAGGGGAAGGAGGGAAGGGAAGTTTGGGTGAGGGAGCTTCAAAAAGCAAAACACTGTCAAGGAAGGTAAAGATGTTCTGCATAACAGCACATGTATGACATGTATTGAATTGCTTGATTTCATGGGGGGAGTTCAAGAGGGAGGGAGGAAGAAAAATTTAAGAAAACAGAATTAGCTCAAAGACCTTAACCTCATCAGAGTGGTCCCAAGGAGGGAATAACATACACACCGAATTGGGAGGAGTAATCTATTTAACCCTACAGGAAAGTAGGATGGGGAGGAGATAAGGAGGGAAAAGCGAATGAAGGGAGGGTAGAGCAGGGGAGGGGGGCAGTCAGTAGCAAAACACTTTAGAGGAGGAATAGGGCAAAATAAGATAGAAAATAGAGTAAATATCATTGGAAGGGAATAGGATGGAAGGAAATAGTTATGATGATTGACTACAATGGCAAAACCTATGGTACCTACTCTGCTGGGCTATTGTAAAGTAAATTCTTCATCAAGTTTAAGGTACCATATAAAAGTTATGCTGAAAAGGATGCTATCAGAAAAACCTGGAAAGACCCACATGAACTGAGGCAGAGAGAAATTTACTGTATATAAAATAACAGCAATAGTGTAAAGATGATCTGCTGGGAAGCACGTGGTTATTTTCAGCAAGGCAATGATCCAATATAACTCTGAAGGACTTATGAAAATTGCAATACACCTACAGAGAAAGAAGTCATGGTATCTGAAAACAGACTGAAACACATTTTTTTCTGACAACTCCGTAATCTGAAGTCTTGTTTTTATCTGTTTTCTCTCACAACCTAGCTAATGTAGAGATATTTTCCATGACTACTCATGTATAACTTACCATGAATTGCTTGAGTTCTTGGGGGGGGGGGGAGTGAGGGAGGAAGAGAACTTGGAACAAAAGGGTTTTTTAATTGATGTCAAAATTTTATTTTACATGTAATTTGGAAAATAAAATTCTAAACAACAACAACAAATTTTTTAAAATTGAGAATAAGGGGATGGATTGAACCTAAATTTGAGTGGTGATAGATGAGTGGTGTTTTACCATCTGGATATTTAATAAACCATCCTTTGAAATGCAAGGGAGAGGGGAGAAAAATGCTTGTATATAATTAACATGACAGATATCTAATAATTCAGGATAATTTTACAAAACAAGTGATATTTACCCTAGAAAAGGAAAGAATTAGGGAGGGCACAATAAGAGTCTTCCAGGGTCTGAATGGATATCCTACAGAATGGTCATATTCTGTCTACCTGGCTCAGAAAATGTAACCAGAACCAAAGGTTGAAAGTTAAAGACAAAGGACTTGCTACACATCATGGCATATGCTCATAACACCTACTCTTGAGAATACTGAGACCATTGAATCATTAAGTCTAGAATTTCTGAACTACAAGCAGGACTAAGGCTGATTGGGTGACTGATCAAATTCTGTCAAAAATACAGTGAACATGTAAATGCAGCTCATCAGATTACCTAATGCCAAGCATCTCTGGTCAGGGAAAGAGTAGGTTAAAGCTTTCCTGATGCTGAGTACTGGGATCAAACCTAAGAGGGACAGTTACAAGTCTATCCCTGGGTATATAGGGAAAATTTTTCAAGGATAATATAAATAGTGAAAAAAAAAAGAGAGAAAATCTAGTTATGTTTTTGTAAATATAAACTATTAGATTTAGAGCCCCTCCAAACCACAGTAAAGTTATTATTAATACATTTTTTAAAGGAAATAGGATCATAGAGAGAGTCAGCAGCCATATAGAAACAGTCAAGGGAAGAGTAATTGTGTGAGAAACAGAAAGGGCTATAAGAATTTTCCTGAAAAATTGAGTACCTTAACCATCACAAGAAAATCTGAAGAATATTTTGTGAGAACTGAGTTTATATCAGCCTGTGAAGTTATCCTGAGGAGAATTTTTCAGAGACTTTGATATCTGGAGAGAGATGACTGGAGTGAGTGCTTGTTTACACAAATGTCAAAAAAATTCAACAACTTCCATTAGTGGCTAAAGGTGATTTTATCCCGATTCTGTACCAATATAGATAACTTATTAAAACATTTTTGTCTAATTTGTTTAACTCAAAACGTATGATCAATAGAATTTGTGTTTGGCCAAGGCCATGATGACACTGTATTAGGAAAAGAGATCATTAAAGATCTATGGGAAAACACATGTTTCTAGTACATTTGTCATATGGGATAAGGGGCCAGATTCAATTAACTGAATAATGAGAAACTGTGCATCACTAATGATTTGTGAGACATATCATAACATCAACTTCATTGCTTAAGAACTGAGAATCACAATCAATGAGAAAATAACTCATAAGCAGTTAGAGGGGCTATGAAGGCTGGTCACTTGCTTGTTTATCAATCAGTGTAGGACATTTATATCCTTACTATCCAGAATTAGAGTAATGAATATCTTTTCAACATTTACAACTGGCTCAAAACAGAATAAAATTACTTTGGAAGTGATAGGTTATTCCATGAATAGAAGTCAACTAGCAAAATTTTTGCAAAAGGGGAGGTAGTCCAGATACATCAATAATGACTAGATGGTACTTGACACCCTTTCCAACTCCAAGACTGTAAAAAACCCCAGTAATTATTAACTTTACATGAAAACTGACAAGCATTAGGAATTAATAATATATTCTTATGGATCATATAATTAGAAAACGTGAGAGCTGGAAAAGACATCATTATCCATTTGTCCCACCTATACCCAAAATCCTTACAAGCATACCATAGCTAAAAAGTGGCCACTAATTCAATATCACCTGCCATGAATGAGGCACTGCATGTTCTTCATCTCCCATTGATCTTTGTCTCAAAAACATTTCATGGAGAGCCCAAGCCACAGCATAGATACTATTGTAGATCACATAACTGAAGCCAGACATAGCCATATCAAAAGAGCACAGAGGCAACATCTCCAAGGAAGCATTTGGCAAACATATCTCTTGCTCTGGGTTTTCTGGTTGATCTGGGCACAGAAAGGCTGAGAGCCAGAATCCCCTAAGTAAAATGTCATCTGGGTATTTAGAAGGTGTAACTGTCTTAAGAAAAGTCTTGAACCCAGGAATTTCATTTGTCAAGTATGAAAATGTGAGAGCGCCATGGAATTGAACACCTTGATGCTGAAAGGGTCTCATGGTAATGTCCCAGTGAGATGTGGCAATCCACACCTTTGCTACTGGGAAAACAGGGATTTGTGAGTATCTCAGAATCATTAATGAATCTGTGTCACCATGGATGACAATCACCTTGGCTGATGATATTAAGATCCTGGGCACAAACATCTCATGAGATTCCATATGTCTTCTCTCACTGACAGGGATCTTCTCTGTGAAGGACACACAAACACCATTCTTTACCATTTCCCCCCTTATTTCCCAGAGGAACTCTTCCCCTCTTATATCATCAGAGGCAACCAGACCTATCCAGTTCCATTTAAAATACACCAGTAACCGGACAACACCTTGGTGAAGAGAAGAATCTTTGGGGGCCATCTGATAGAGTGAAGGAAACTGGACCTTGTCACTAAGAACAGAATCAAATGGACCATAGCTGACCTGGATGGGAAAGAAACATGCATCAGTTTTATCATGGCAACTCTGAGAGAATTGAAGCAAAATACAAATTCACAAATGAACCTTTTGTGGGTAGAAAAAAATATGTATAAATCAGTGCATAGTTTGTAAGTGGTGTTTTAGTCCCTCAAAGTCTCTATATTTATCTCTCTCAATGAGTCCTCAAACAGACGATGATTTAGTGAAGACAGTTCTGAGATTTTAATGTCACGTACTCCAGCCATGGTGTCCTCTCTATGATTTCTAAATGAACAAGCATATATTCTTACTCATATGACTGATTTCTGGCCCACAGTAGATTTCCAGATTAAACCTATTATACATTATTGATTTCAGGGGGCAATGGTTTTCTTTTCAAAATTAAAAAAAACATATAAATAGCATTTTGTGTTTTGATTTTTGGAAAACTGTAATTTACCTATGCATGTGTTTACTAGTTTTAAATGGTGGTTGAGTTTTGGTTTTTTGTTTTGTTTGTTTTTTGGAGTATGGAATTTTGGTGGTATAAAAACAGGAATCCAAGAGTAAGAAAGGCGCTAGAAAAATCTATATTCAAATATTCAAAAGGAATTCCAACTATAATGTAGCTGAGTAATAGGCATCCAAACTATGATTGAAAACCTTGGATGAAAATGACCTTCCTTGGGGCAGCTAGGTGGCACAGTGGATAGAGCACTGGCCCTGGAGTCAGGAGTACCTGAGTTCAAATCCGGCCTCAGACACTTAACACTTACTAGCTGTGTGACCCTGGGCAAGTCACTTAACCCCAATTGCCTCACTAAAAAAAAAATGACCTTCCTGTAAAAACATCTCATTCTTCATGCATAATTAATATCATGATTATTTTTAGGAAACAATTCTTCCTTTCATCTCCTCTAAATATCCTTTTATATAATATATGTATAAACAAAATAAAATACTGAGTGCACATCATGATCTAAACGTTGTCTCAAGTTTGGAGATATTAATACAAATATCAGTTTAGTCTTTCTTCCAATAGTTTATATTTATATTGGAGAAGACAAGATATAAAGTAGGGTACTACCCAGGAAGGACTGTTTTGTTCTGAAAAGTCATTGGACTGCTGAGTGGAGACATGGAGTAATCTATTCTCATGTCCTTTCCATGAATGATAGTGTTGATTTGATTTCTGTGTCCTGATGCAGAGGTGGAATTAGTAGAGTAGAGTAGGGAACTTTAGGATCTGGACTGGACTAGATATGAAGAAATATCACCTATGAGAAGTTTCTGTTTTGAAATTTCTGGTTGGAGGCAGAAGCTGGTTATGCGAAATTTAATAATCTAGATTCAAGAGAGATGGTTAACGAACACTTGAATCACCTGGACTTGATGGAGTTGCTTTATTATCCAAAGGAGTTATATGAAACCCTGGATTGACAGCATTATTAGAAACAAAATGCCCTTCAATTGAACTCCAAACTGAACTCAGATAGATAGAAGATTAGTCCCTACCTAGTGACTTCTTTTCCCTTAGGATAGTAAGTCCCTATCTTATGGTAACATCTGGGAGTCCTCATCCTTGCCAAACACTTTTTTGGAATTCTGTAATCTTATCATGATGCTTGGGTATTTCCTCCATACTTGTTATAATTGAAATTGTTAAAGTGCCTTTGTTCCTATACCATACTATTGAAACTGACAACACTCTGTAACCAATAGACAAAACAAACCTTATATACCCTCAGAAAAATGAAGATCTTTCAGAACTTTCCTTTTTTTAAAGTTCTCTGCATGTCCTGCTTGCTTGTTATTGGGGTGAAATAAGTCTGTGCTTAGTTTTCCTACCCATTCTCTGATCTGATTTTCTGTGAGGCACCTACTTCTCTTAGGATAGGAAAAAATAGCCTTCTCTGGTCTGTCTATGTGAAGTCTGGTTCTGTTTATCTTGTAGGAGGCTAGGTATGAAAACTACATTTAATTTTCAACAAGCTATAGCAAAGAGCCAGGGGATACATGTAATGTGAGGGCAGTGTAAGTGTTTTGGATTACTAAAATTTTGAGTTTGTAATCCACTAAAATCTGATTTCTTGAGAAAAACTACAACTGAATGCTGTCTGTCTTATTCAGTACTGGAAAGGTTGGCCTTTAAAAAAAACCAATGAGGGCAGCTAGGTGGCGCATTGGATAAAGCACTGGCCCTGGATTCAGGAGTACCTGAGTTCAAATCCAGCCTCAGACACTAGACACTAGCTGTGTGACCCTGGGCAAGTCACTTAACCCCCATTTCCCGGCAAAAAAAAAAACCAATGAGAGGTTTTAGATTTATACCTACTGATTGTTTTTTGTTTGTTTAAGAACAACATCATAGACTGTCAGGTCCATTTAGATCCTGTCTCAGTCATCCATCCATTGTAACCTCAATCTTTCTCTCATTTCCATAATTGATGAGAATACTGTCTATGCTGTGAGAAAATAATTATGAATAATGGATTTCTTGGGGAGACCCAGAGATCAGTTCCTAAGTCCAGTCTGTTATACAAGCTCTTTGAAAAATCAACTTAAGAATACTTAAAAATCATGGGTTATACACAAGGGCTATAATTGTGATGTCCCCAATGCCCACTCATAGAATATTATTCAGAATACATTTGCATGTGTATGTACATGCACACATGCATGGACTACTAAGAGAACTAATTAAGAAGGGTAGGACTGATTGTCCAAGAAATGGTGTTCTGGGGTAAAGATTCACTCAACAGAAAAGCATGCCATAGTGCAAAGGTTTCTCTAAGGTGGAAATGGGGGTTTTGAAGAGGTGAATTATGTTAGTTTCTTTGAAATTATCCCACAGTACTGTTTGAGATGTTACTTCACGCAAATTGGTGAACCAAAAAAATAAGAAAAGAAAGAAAACAAGAAAGAAAAGTAAAGCATCTCATTTTAGCTGTGAGTTCATTTCCAAACATATGCATTGTTCCTTTTAAATATTTATTTGTAATTATTTGCCCCTTCTCCCCATCATGCCTTGTCATGGTAAAAGTTGTTGCATAGCACAATGAAACTATGATCTATGATGTGCAGGATTACCCTAGATGGATAGGTCATAATGGAGAGTTCTGATAAAAGCTAATTCACTGGGGAAGTAAATGGAAGACCACATCAGTATGTTTTCCAGAAAACCTCACAGACAGTACTAATAAAAAAAGAGAGAGGACATCAAAAGATAAACCCCTAAGATCAGAATTTGATCAATATGTTACTGAGGAAGAGGGCAGGACAACTACATGTAGTGCTTAAATTAATAGAACAACGGACTCATAGCTAAAAGAAAGCTCAACTACAGATGTTAATTTTTTTTTCTGGGGCAATGAGGGTTAAGTGACTTGCCCAGGGTCACACAGCTAGTGTCAAGTGCCTGAGGCTGGATTTGACCTCAGGTCCTCCTGAATCCAAGGCCAGTGCTTTATCCACTGCACCACAAGCTGCCCCAGATGTTAATTTTGATGAAAGAAAAAGGCTGAGGTTGCAAATACCAATATTGCATAGTAACTTGGAATCTATGAACCAAGTAGGCTGCATGTGGTCATACAGGAGATAGAAAGATTAAACATTGACATCTTGAGTGTCAGTGAACTTGAATGGTCAGGAACGGGTGAATTTAATTCAGATGACCACTATGCTTCTATGGGCAAGGATCCTTTAGAAAAAATAGAGTAGCTCTCATAGTAAATAAAAGGGTAAGAATAGTAATACTGAAGTGTAATTTCAAAAATGACAGAACTCAAATCAAATTCTGGAGTAAGAGAAGCAAATAAATGTCAGAGTGAGAAATTCCACAAGCCCAAGACAACCAAAGAACTCAGAAGGAGAAGTCTATGACTCAGAGTTTAAGCCTGTTTTGGAGGTCTCATGGACACAACACCAGGGCTGGATGTGGTGGTGACATTTGGAGCAGCAGGATCTATAATAGCCCTCAAGCTAGAGATAGTAAGTTCATCAGGCAACTGGTCAGAAAGTGAATATAGAGAAATATGCTAGCACTTAATACAGGACCAGACACCATTTAGAAACTCTATTGCTTATACTCAATTCTGGGTCAAGTTTAAAGTTGGAAAGAACTGCTTTTGGTCTTAAGGAAGCAGAGTCCCTGAGGAGGAGTAGTAATTGTAATTCAGTGGGAGCAGTGGCCCAGAGGTACAGTATCATTTTCTCCACCAAGAGAACAGAGACCTAGTTATCACTCTATCTGGGATGCACTCAAACTTTCAAATTCCCTTGAACTACAAAGCTTGTTACATTGTTGCAACCCCACTCCAACATGAGTAAAAATATCCTAATTTTACCAAAAAAATTGAAGTCAAGAAATAGGTTTGAGAAGTGCACAAACAACAACAACAACAATAACAACAACAAAAAACAAACATGAAAACAAAAATCTACTATGGCAACAAGGAAAGTCAAGGAATAAATTCAGAACATGAAAATAAAATGAAATTGGCTATGAGAAGGGTCAGCCAGGTGGTGCAGTGGTTAAAGCATTGGCCTTGGATTCAGGAGGACCTGAGTTCAATTCTGACCTCAGACATTTGACACTTACTAGCTGTGTGACCTTGGCCAAGTTACTTAAACCTCATGGACCCAGGAAAAGCAATCATCTACAAGAAAAATCAAAAAGAAAGAAAATAGTTCAGTTGAATAGAAGTCCAACAAGAATTCCTGGAAGACTGGGAATAAAAGTTTTAGAGGAACATTTGAGTAAGTGAGAGTGAGGGAAGATTTGAAAAAGACAATTAATAATTTGATAAAATATCCCCTAAAAACCAGAATTGGTCAAACACAAATAAATGTACAAAAAAATCACTGAAGAAAATAATTCCTTAAAAATTGAATAGGGCAAGTTGAAGTAAATGACTCCATGAGCGATCAAGAAACAAGAAAACAATGTCAAATGAATGGAAAAACAATAGAAAATGTGAAATATCTCACCAGACAAAATTACTGATTTTTAAAATAAATTAAGGAAGGATAACTTAAGAAATATTAGACTTCCTGAAAGCTATGATCAAGGAAAGAGTCTAGATTTTAAAAAAACATAAAGGAAAAATTTCCCTAAATCCTAGAACCAGAGGGTAAAATAGGGATTGAAAGAATCCACTGATCACCCCCCAAGAGACCCTAAAATAAAAAGTCCCAGAAATATTGTAGCCAAATTCCACATTGCCAAAGTCAAAGAGAAAATACTTCAAGCACCTAGTGAGAAACCATGCAAATATCCTTGAGCCACAGTAAGGATAACATAAGATTTAGCAGCTACTACATTAGAATGGAAGGGAATATGGTATTGCAGTAGATAAAGAACGCAAGGATTACAACCAAGAATAACCTAGGAAACAAAACTTCACCTAATCCTTCAAGAGGAAAAACTTTGTTATTTAATGATAGAAGATTTTTTAGCATTCCTGCTGAAAAGATCAGAGATGAAGAGAAAATCTGACTTTCCAATACAAGCATTAAAGAAACAATAAAAAGGCAAAATAAAAGAGAAATGTGACTGAATAAAATTACAAGTGCAGACATTACTGTATAGGAATATATTACATATAACTTATCATACTTGGGGTGCTCTCAACATACCTCACCATAACTCAATATAACTTTTCTCTCCAATACCTGCACCTTCTACACCAATGCTCCAACTTTTGAAAATAACATACTATTAAAAAAACAAAACAAACACTGAGGGTTAACATTAATTGTCTGATTTTAAAAGGTAATACACATAGAGTGAGATATAATGGACTGGATGATCATTCAACTGGAAGTCTGGGTATGTCAGTTCTAGTCCCAACTCTTGAACCAGTGAATTGAGTACCATTGAGTAAACTTATTTGATGACCTGATCTGTGTAATGGACAAGTATATCCAGGTTTCCTGAACATCCTTTCCAGGAGAGCCTTTCATGGGTTGGAAGCTCAATGACTCTAATTCCACTCTTGACTTACAACGTGGGTGATGTTCCAGCATCATCTTCCCTGATGATTGAACCAGCTGCATGAGGCATTGGCTAGAGGGTTCAAGTAGGTACAAGGAGACCTGAGCCCAAATCTTGCCATGCAAGAACTTATCAGCTTCATGATCTGAGACAAGCAACTTAACTTTTCCCAGTCTCAGTATCCTCCCCTGTCAAATAGGCATAACAATTCTACCTCCCTTATCAGTTTGTTTTGATCATCAAAAGAAATATATGTGTAAAGTGCTTTTCAAATTTTAAAGTGCACCATAAACACCACATGTTGTTGTTGTCATATTATACTTGTTGTCTTATTATACTAATGAATATAATTTTGGTGGATAAAGGTATAAAATATATAAATAACACTCACCTGTGGAAACTTGTAGAGGTCCAGCAGTGTCCCCATCTGGACAGAGAGAGCTGATGTGATTCCTCCAATAACAGCCATAGCCTTGTCCTGTTCCTTGCATCTGTAGTTGGGGATGAACTGGTTCAGCCCAGACAGCCACTGCAGGGAGCTCTCCAAGGTTCTCTCATCACTGTGATATGTGTTGTAGAGGTGGAATCCCAGAGAAATGTTTGGCAACAAATTGGGGTCCCTGTTTATCTCCTCTATAGCAAATGTTAGGGCCAGTGTTTGTTGGTAATTTTTGTGCAGCCACCTGTGGGGTGCCAGGGGGAGGGGAGAGCAAGTATCATAGACCATTAAGAAAGCCTTCAAAGAGAATAAATTTCAGGAGGATGAATCCCCCAGCCATTTGAGGACTTCGATGGATCTTCAGCTCATTTCATTTGTATTAAACATGCCAATGCCTATGTAACTTATTCCTATATACTTCACTTCTGATGATTATACACATACAGAGAGAGAGAGAGAGAGAGAATCCCTAAAAGGTTGCACTCAGTTGTTTTTAGACAGGCGAATATAGAGAGGAAATATGGGAGCTTTAATTTTAATAACAGAGTAGATTTCTCATTGCACAACATCAGGAACTCAATAACAATAAATCCATCCTAGAATAGAAAATGGGCACAGGTTTCTGTTGCTTCTGGGTATTAACCAAATTCCAGGGGGCCTGGGTTCTAAGAAATTTTAGTAATTTCACTGCTTAAATATCAATATGAGGCCAGGCCAGGGAAGGCAGGGTGATAAAATACTGAACCTGCTCAGGACTGAGCTTCCTGGGTATGGGCTCTTTGCAGGGCATATGAATGGGGAAGTGGAGGACAGGGGTTTACTCTGTTTGAATTTGAAAGTCAAACATAGGAGAAACTGTCAAGAATGGAAATAATATTCAGAATCAAGGAGCAGGGGAGAGCACCCACTGTCTCCTGCTGCATGGACCTGCCTTACTGCTCCATCTATAAAGACCTCTTTTTAATTATCCAAGGGAAAATGAACCCAGACAGATAGAGAGAGACACTTACTGATAAGGCTTACAAGCTTTGTTAGGAGGACTTTCAAACAGTTCTCCTCCTGTTGCACTGTTCACTTCAACTGAGAACAAGGATAAAAAGATGCCAATAAGCAGGTCCCCATCTTGGGAAACTATGGGGTTTATCTTTTGAAAGCAGGGGAGCTTCTCTGTTCTATGCCCAGAACCTGGAAGCTGCAGCAGCAGAGATATGAGAAGGGAAGAAAGAAACTGAGAAATGCTTTCCTGAATATGGGGAAGCATCTCCCTGAAAATTAGCCAAAGTTCCAAGCCTGAGGAAACCAAGGAGACACTGAGGCCAGAGCAAAGTCAGGTGACTCAATCATGAATTCATGATACAGCATCATATATCCATCTGTAGATATCCAGGCTATGGTCTGCCTGCCACGCTTGAGGAATCACAATGGAATACTGGTCAGGTCCAAGTCCAAGACAAGGACAAGGGTGCCAGAAGAATAGATATTTTATACTTTCACCAGCTTGTAGAGTGAACTCTGTCTCACAGCACCTTTATTGCTATTCCCGGCTCCTGCTCCTCCTAATCTAATCTCCAAAGAGAAGTCTTGGTTGCTGAAGAACTCTGGAGACCAGACTGCCTGGGGCATCTCCAGCTGAGCTTCTGCATCCAAGGGAAAATCATAAGTACAAAATTATGTTTTGGACTCTCTTTCCCTTGATCCCAGCAGAGACTATAGTACAGAAGTGCCTTCCTTGGAAAGTAATTTCTATGACCTCGGTTCAGTAAATGGCCCGTGTGGATTGAATTTCATGGAAAAAATAACCCAGCAGGTGATAAAATTTGTATAACAAAACCTTCAGTAACAGTAATTTCCCTGATGGTCCATAAGACTTATAGCCATGATGTCTCCTCACCCCACCCCTCCTCTCTACTTGGTATAATGTAAGCTTCCTACTCAGGACTGAGTCTAATGTATTTTGAAGTTCTGTTCTACTTTTTGAATTGTTGGTTGCTGTTCTTCATCCTCAAAGAGGACAAAAATCATATCACTATTTGGCAGTCCAATTACACTGTGTCTCACTGTGGCTGATCAACTGAATACAAGCTGGGAGGGCTCTACCATAAGTCTGGCAGAAATACTCCACATTAACATTTGGGGTGGAGATGTCTCTAAATTTATGCATCTCACATTTCTCTTGAGCAGCTGCAATGCACATAAATCCCCTCTCCTATTTTTCTTCTCACTCTTTGGGCAGGATCATAGTATTACAGCCTCAGAGATCTAAAAAAGGGCCCTCAAAGGATATTTAGTCAAATAGGTTTAGGATAAAATGCCCCCTTCCAATGACAAGCATTTCAGACATGTACATTGTCATATTCTTTGCCTGAAAGAGGCTATAATGAGGGTGTAGCATATGATCAGGCAAAACTAATGCCTCTGGTGTGAGGGTGGCCAAGCCCTTTCCAGGACTTCTTTTTACCACTGGTGTCTACCTGATCCACCCGATTCTCCCCTGTGGCTCTAAGAAGGTGTAGTATCCACAGCCAACATTCCCTCATAAACCATTTCAGCAGATGGGCAAAGCCAGGTTGGGGGTAACCAGGGGGCCTCAAACACATTGGTGACTGTAGCAGGGGGTGCTCTACCCCAAGCATGTGAAGATGTTTTCTGGTGCAATTGGGTGCATGAGAACCATTTGTTACAATGGCCATGAAGGCAGATGAAACAATTGCTGTGGAGCCTTAGAGCTCAGTCACACATGGAAGATACTAAGGGCAATCACTGTACTTGAGTCATCACCAGTTGTCTTTTTTCTATAATAAACATTTTTATTTAAACTTTTGAGTTCAAAATTCTATCCCTCCTTCTCTGGCTCCCTACCCTTATACAAATTATTTGGAAAAATAGGTGAAGAAGGAGTTCTACCAAATACGTTTTATGACACAAATATGGTGGTGATACCAAAACCAGGGAGAGCCAAAACAGAGTGATATCCCAGCTCATCCAACAGTGCTCTCTATTGGCCAAGGCCAGTAAATTACAATTTGATGCATTGACTGTCCACAATGAATAAGGAACTATGCTATTCAGAGAGATAGAGAGTTTATATGCAAGTGTAAAACCAGCTAATAGTAATTAGGGAAACAGGAAAAATGATAGCCTAGAAAAAATCATAAACATGGAGTTTTCAGGGCTGAGAAAGATGGAGGTTCCCCAGAGAAAGTCAAACAAGCTGGGGTCTTTCCTCCTAGAAGACTATGGAAAATCAATATCACACCACTGGACCTCTACAGAGTAGACATGCTTGGACTCTTGGAATAGTACAATGAGAGGTAGGTCCATCCTAATGAGGGCCTGGGAGGAGGAAACAGGACTTTGATGATGTATCTCTTACTCCCACATCCCCTCTCTGCTCCACCCCAGTATTGGTCAATCTAGAAATCTGGCAACACTTGCCTGTGTTGCATCATGGGATTTCACTGCAACTGTGCTTATGGACACACTGGCACCAGGCATGCCATCATTCCATGGAACACAATGCCCATGAATGCTGACAGAAATACCTTGACTCCAGTGGAAGACTATTATATATGTGTGTGAATTGCAGTGTTTTTTACTGTACATAGAGTTTTCTGCTCTTATAAAAACATGAGTTTCATTATAGAAAACAAAGACTTTTAACATTTCCTGCTATCATTCCTCAGCATGGCTTGTTTTGTGTTAGAATGCTTGATTTTTGAAATTGCTGTTATCTCCTTCTTTTTCAGAGACATAAGTGTTTAATTGTAGCAACTAAAGACAGAAACTCTTTAATAATGTTTCTCTACCATCACCACTGTTTGCATGTGTAAGTGTGAACATCAGTTTTAAAAATGAAGCACAAACAAATGTAATTTCATAAACTCAAGCTAGGGTGTATTTGAGAAATTATTAGCAATATTTACTTATCTTGTAGGACAAAAATATTTTTTGGTGATGGGTGAGTGGTTTATTGTAGACAGAAGAGGTAAAAATACTGATGACGATGCAGCTGAGTCTTTGCTACCAGGTTGTAGTACACCTAAATTAACAAGAAAAAGAAAATGTGTTGAATTATTTGTGCAATATGGATTTACTTCTAATAATAATGATGGTATAAGAAAACCTCTTTGCTTAATTTGTAATGAAATTTTGATCATGGAGAGCATGAAACCAGTGAAACTAAAATGACATCTTAATACCAACCATGCAGCATGCTGTGATAAGCCAGAGAAATATTTTGAACAACTTTTAAAATCTTTAAATAGCTGTTTGGCAGTGGGCCGGGGTGAAGTGGAGGCACTCTCTGCTGGAGTTGGGGCAAAACGCCCTGGTTCTGAACCAGTGGGGTGAATCGTGTGTTAGTGGCCCAGTGGGGGAGGGGCACAGTCACATCAAGCTTTGGACCATAGAAAATCAGAGTTCAATCAGACTTCTGTTTCTGGGTCAATGAGAAAGAGGCTGTGGTTACTCACAGGCCAGACATGCTGAGAAGAAGTCCAATCACCCCCTGGGCCACACTGTAGCTCAGAACAGTGTGTCCTGGAAGCAGCAATACACTTTAAGAAGGATTTAAAAGGGGGCAGCTAGGTGGCGCAGTGGATAGAGCACCGGCCCTGGATTCAGGAGGACCTGAGCGCAAATCCAGCCTCAGACATTTGATAGTTACTAGTGGGACCCTGGGTAAGTCACTTTACCCTCATTGCCTCCTTTCCTCTCTGGTTGAATCCTGAAGCAAGGCCTGGAGGTTTGAAGGCAGAAGCAGCTGGTGGAGGGACCTTGGCTTCAGGCATCCCCCTCACTTCGGAACACTGGCCTAGGGAGGGACATGCTTGGATCATTGTATTGCTGAGTTGATCTGCACACAATGATGTTGATACTATGTTCCAATTATAACAGAAAGAGAAAAGAGAAAAAAAAAACAACAAAAACAAAACAAAACTGTTATTTAAAGTCTCTGAAAGTCTTTTCTCAGATGTCCTCTAGGTGTAGTCGTGGAATAGAAGTCTTTTCAGGGGTTGATGTGTGGATGCTGGTAATCAGCCAGGAAAATTTCCTACAAAATTGAGCTTAACACAACTTTAAAATAGCTTTGTCAATAATCAAATCAAACAATGAAAGTTCTCAAAAACATGTCTAAGGGAATTCAGAATCTTAGTTGTTACACATGAAACATATAATAAAAAAAAATTGAAACATTCTTTAAAATTATAATATTACTATAGTCCCCCCTTATGGAGGGTAATTGAGAAGACAATTGCTGCGATATTAATTATTAAAAATAATTTTTATCTTTGTTTCATCACTTTTTGCATCATCTGCCTAATTATCCTCATGCCATTATGAGAAATTAAAAAATCTAATATAATTGGTAACAGGTGTCAAGGCCAAATTCAACACTATATTTATCATGACACCTGAGATAATTATGGGGGTTACCATAAAAGAACAGAGAAATGATGGGATATGAGCATTCCCACACTTGAGCAATATGTACTGCCCATACAGTATGCCAGGCTTAAAATAGGTGGATGGAATATATGTCCATGGCATCAAGCATATAGGAGGGAGCATAGAAGTCAGGTGTAGAATGAGATGGGTGGGATGAATACTTCCAGCCATCTGTATAATATTGTGGGGGAAAAAGAGAATAAAATATTAAACCAAGAGAATCCAACCTCAACATTTGTCAAAAGCCGTTCTCTCGGCCATACCTTGACTTCATGCATGTCTCCCCTCGTGACAGTTCAGTGTCTGCTCTTGCATGTATTCCTCTTGTGATTGGATGGCATCTTGGCCAACTGGCATCTGATAACTCAGAATAAAGGCAATTAGTGTCTTAAATGATAAATTCCCATAATCCAAGTCTCATATGGATTTAAAAATTGAGGATAATAAATGATTGCAAAAAATGTGAATACATCTTGACTCAGAACACAATATATAATTATGCAACAATTTCAAATAATATCTTTTTTTTTACTTAGTATACAATCACTTTTGTGAAAAATCAGAACATATTTAAAAACAAGTTAAAGCACAACAGAATCTCAAAGAAAACTTTTTTTTTGAAAAAAGGAAACTTTTACAAATGTTCCCCTCTTTATTTTTTTTTGAATATGCTTATCAAAAATAATACTTCTAGAATCAATTTACACTTGCCATGGCAACCAATTTGCCAAGGAAATGCTTTAAAGAGTTTGATCAAATAATCAGTTGAGAAAAAATAACAGAAACAAACAACTCAGAATATGAGAGCACAATACTCCTAGAATTAACATTGTATTATGAAATCAAAACCATGTTTCAAAATTAGATAGATGAATGAATAGAAGAAAATATACGTGGAATAATAAAAGACAATGAAATTCAAACTAGGGAAATCTAAATGAATATGAACTTAATATTAATAAGAGTATTATAAAATATAAACTTGATCACATGACTATAAAAAGCTTTTACAAATATTCTCCTTGTTTTAAAAACTAAGTATAAAACACAATCTCAAAATCATGAAAATCTCTATGAAAATAAACCCATACCATTAATTTCAAAATGTAGATATGATAGCATAGAAATCCTATGTAACCTCTGAACTGATACTATTAATACTCTGAGTGAATTCAGAACACTTTTGATTCCGGTATCTAAAATCCCCAATACTCATATCAATACCTTGCTGCTTACTTCTACATTTCTGTAAAATATATACCCTTCCATGGCAAAAGAAGCAGAGTCTTGGACTATGTTGATGATTGTCATTCTCATTCAGCTTAAGTTTTTCTTCTTTAACCCCTCTATATTGTCTGTCAGTCTTTTCACCATACAAATGCTTTATAAGATTACTAATTAAAGACAAAAGCAGGTTAGCAAAATTATGAACAAAACGAGTATATCTGGAATTTAAAGGGTTTTCTAAGGTTGTCTCAGAAGCACAGCCAGGCTGGGGAAGGGCTGAGCCTGAAGCTGCAAATGTAGTTAGAGAAAGTTGCACATGAGCATCAGATCTCTGGACTTCCCAGGCAGGGGAAGCAATGGGCTTGGCCATGGGAGGAGTAGAGGGTGGGGTCTGGAGAGGAGGGGAGGGACCAGAGCAATTTGAATCAGACTTGATTTTGAACTCAGGCCTGGATTCCTCTTCCCCCACTTTGCCTCCAGGTGCTAGGGGATTAAAAGCTTCTAGAGGGTGGGTCATTGCCTCCAGGCATGCAAAATTAGAGCAACAATTAGTGTTAGAACTGGGAAAAACTGTAGGAATCTCTTCAGGTTTCTCTGAAAAAGCGTGGTTGGGGGAGTGGGAGATATTTCCTTGTGTGAGTAAGTTGCTGGCTCTTCTAACAAAAATAAAAAGAAAAATAGAAAATCCAGAAAAACAAAGCATTAACATGATCTTATCTCCCATTTGTCTGGTTAAACAGACTAAAATCAAAAATAGGGTAATTAGGGAGTTTAAAAGGTCCATTTGAAAAAATTTAAAGGGAAAACACAGCCAGTACGCCAGTACTTAGCAGTTAAAGGGAGAGGGAGGGGAAATTTACCCAACCAGAAGATCAGAAGACTGAGGTTTAGCTTTCCTCTTCGTGGTCAGCCATGTGTTAAGGGCTAAAATTCTAGCTAAACTGTCTAAAATATCTAATGAGTGGTCGCCAATAAATTATAAGCTTTAGCAAGAGTTAGACTTTTAAGCATTTATTAAGGAGAATAAGAATTTGGTAAAGAGAGAGAGAAAGGCCTAGATTCCTATCTATTAAAGGGAGAGCACATTTCTAGCTCCCCTCTCCACCAGCGTCCTCAGGAAAGAGCCCCAGTCTCTTCCTTTCCTCCTCCCACTAGCCCGCGTCACTTCCTTTTCCAAAGAAAAGACTCCTGGTCTTGCCCTCAAGGACCTTCGCTTCATGGGCAGAACTCTTCTACAGTAAGTCTCCAGCAGGTGGCATCATTCCAATCGTTACAATCCACAGTGAATTAACAATGTGCCTGTTTTCCCACAGTCTATGCAGCAGCATCATTTTCTTTTCTTTTGTATCCTCTGAGTCAATCTGCTGGGTGTTAGGTGGTACCTCGGAGTTCTCTTATTTGCTTTTATCTAATTATTAATGATTTTGTACATTTTTTCCCATGGGCATTTCCTCCTCTGAAAAATATCTATTCACACAAGAAAGGAAAGAAATTCTCCCATATCTAGACCAGGCTTTCTTAAACATTTTCCATTAACAACCTCTTTTCACCTGAGACATTTTATATGACCCTGGGTATGTAGGTATATAAGATAGTATACAAATCAAACATTTACTAATAATAAATCATAAAGAAATTTCTTTTAAAATAATTATTTTATATGCATATATTTTTATCTTTCATTAAAGATGAAAGCAAATATGAATACTAATGAGATGGATGTACTTGTTTATTTTTACATAAGGAATTGAATCTTGGCAGAATATTTGATACTGTAGGACTTAGAGCATCTTTAACAATTTTCAGAGTGGATTGATATTTTGATTTTATAATCATTGTAGGGGCCAAATTTAATATGGAGAGAGTTAATTGGGTGGCTTGCCATAATATTGGCACCCCTGGGCATCTGCCAAATTCCATTATTTTATCACATCATAAATGCTAAGAATGCCGCTTTGCATCAATATGTAGTACAAAATGACTCAAGTATGTTTAGGGCCATTTCAGAAATTGTTGGAAATCCTATCCTAACCCCAAGTGAAAATTCTTCTAACATTTTTTTAGGAAACTCAAGTTTTAAGTATGTTTCACTTGTTAACTTGGCAAATTCTTCTTGAACTTTTAATGACAGAGGACTGACATTTTTTTTTTCAATTGAGTATGGTTTATGGACCCAACTTGGTTTTTTAGAATCAAAATCTGAAGGGTAGCATTTCTGAAACTGTGTCTCCAGGCACTTCAGATGATCATATAACTCATAGTAAACTACATTTATATAGTACTGTAAAGAGAGATTTCCTTACAATAAACCCGTGAAGTTGATTATTGCAACAACAGTAATAGATAATGTTTATATAGGACCTTATACTGGACAAAGAATTTTCTTCACAGTAGTCCAGCACAGTAATGTTTTGTCATCATCATGATCAAGCATCATCAACCCTCATCACAATCAATAGATCCTCATCCCCACCATTCAATCCTCACCTTCATCATTCCAACTTCATCATCATTAACTAATCCTCATCTACCTCCCACGATCTTCATCACTGTCTTCCTCCTCACCGTTATCACTATCGTATATTCTGCTTCAAATTTTTTTCATGGTTATTACCTGTTTCCCTCCATCCTAACTCTCCCTGTGATGTTTGCTCTATTTTCTATCTTCTTTGACCCAATCCCTCCTCAAAATAGTTTGCTTCTGACTGCCTGTCCCCCACTCTGCCCTCCTTTCTTTCACCTGCCCTCCTCATCCCCATCCCCTCCTACTTTCCTACAGGTTTACATACCTGATGCCATCCAATGTAATCTGGGCAGTAAATGAGCCTAACTCATCAGAATTGGCTCAAAGACCTCAATCTCATCAGAACCGGTTCAATTGGTTAAATTACTCCACTCAATTGCATGGAGTGATCTCTCTAACCCTGCAGGAAAATAGGAGGGGAAGGGGATAAAGAGAGAGGGGCAAAAGAAGGCAGGGCAGAGTGGGGCAGGGGACAGTCAGAAGCAAATCCCTTTTGAAGAGGGATAGGGTGAAAGAAGATGGATAATGGAATAAATATCATGGGGAAGGGAATAGGATGGAGGGAAACAGTTAACAATAGTAATCATGAAAAAGGGAAAAGGGGGAAAAATTGTACAAAAAATATTTATAGCAACTCTTGGTGGAGGCTAAGAATTGGGAATCAAGGGAATGTCCATCCATCAAGGAATGACTGAAAAGCTGTGGTATATGATTGTAGTGGAATGGTATTGTGCTATAGGAAATGACAAACAGGATGATACGAGAAAAACCTGGAAAGACTCATATGAACTCATGTATAGTGAAGTGAGCAGAGCTGGGAGGACATTGTGCATAGTGACAGCAGTATCGTCTGATGAGCAATTGTGAATGCCTTGTGTACTCTTAGCAATACAATGATCCAAGACAATGCTAAGGGACTAATGACAAAGCATACTATCCACCCCCATAGAAAGAAGTGAAAAAAGAGCACTTGTGAATTGTACATATATGACCTATATCATATTGGTTGGTGTCTTGTGGAGGGGGGAGGAAAGGGAAGGAGGGAGAAAAATTTGGAACTCTAAATCTTATGAAAATGAATGTTGAAAACTACCCTTACATGTAACTGGAAAAAATAAAATAAACGTTTGTTGCAAGGGAAAAAAATGGGATTCTAGAGGCAAGATGACTTCTAAAGCACATCCTTACACTTCCCGTTCTGGGAATAATAGGTATGAAGAATAGCCCACATTAATTTGGCACAACCATATTTATTGGTTTGGTTGATATTTGAACTCAAATGAGTGGCATTCTTTCTGGCTACAATGTCAAATGCCACTCATATTCACAGGCTGGATCCCCTCAGGACAGCTGACTATTGCTGTTTTGAAGATGTTACTTGTAAGGAGATAAAATTCTAGCTATACTGTCTAAAATATCTAATGAGTGGTCACCAATAAATTATAAGCTTTAGCAAGAGTTTAGACTTTTAATCATTTATTAAGGAGAATAAGAATTTGGTGAAGAGAGAGAGAAAGAGGCCTAGATTCATCTATCTATCAAAGGGAGCATGCGTCTCCTGCCCCGCTCCCCCCTGAGTTCCTTGTGAAAGAGCCTGAGAGAGCCAGCCTCACCCTTCTTCAATCTACAAGCCTTCTGTAGAATCAGAAACATCCTGTACCCACACACATATCTCCAAGCTAATTGGCTGATAGCTTTGATAGACAGTACTCATGAGCAAACATCACTTCCTGACACCAAGGAGCTGACCATATGGCTTGACCTCAGATGCCTTCTCCTCGTGGTGGAGCTTGCTTACAGTAACTCTCTAGCAGGTGGTATCACTCCAATCATTACATACTACTGACATTAGTGGACACTGATGTAAATGCACTGAGTAATTTCAACCAATACTATGAACAGAAACTTACCAGGGACCATTAACCATTAATAGCCATTAATAGTCCTGGATGATAGGATACCTAGAAACCAGATATTAAATAAAGAGACATCAAAAACACAGAGACACTCTAGGTATGATGAGTTTAAGCATGTCTTTAGGAAGATGCTCAGAAAAGACTAAATGTGTGTGAGTAAATAATTATTAATAATGGGTTTTGCCTGGAAAGACTCATGAACTGATGTATAGTGAAGTGAGAGGAACTGGGAGGACATTGTGCATAGTGACAGCAGTATTGTTCAATGAATAATTGTGAATGACTTAACTTCTTTCAGCAGTGCAATGATCCAAGACAATCCTAAGGGACTAATGACAAAGCTTACTATTTACCCCCATAGAAAGAACTGATAAAAAGAGTACTTATGGATTGTACATATATAACCTGCTTGGGGTCTTGTGGAGGGGGGTGAAAAGGGAGGGAGGGAGGGAGAAAAATTTGGAACTCTAAATCTTATGAAAATGAATGTTTGAAAACTATCCTTATATGTAACTGGAAAAATAAAATAAATGTTTGTTAAAGAACTAAAAAAAAAATGGGTTTTGGCAGAGACCCAGTGACCCTAACCCCACTCAAGAACTCTGGCTGGTTTTTCAGAGCCAGCCCAGAGTCAGTAGAAATACAAAAGAAATGTAGATTGACTTTCCCCAACTACCTAAAGGAAGCTAACTCACCTTGATGACCCACTAAGTCATGTCAATCAGTGCACTTGAATGTTACTGTCCAATTAGCTTGGATCAATGTGCAGAGACCCACCTCTACCCAAGAGAGGATAAAAATCTTTGGGGAGAGGGGGGTTGCTCTCTGCTCCTCTTTTCTTGGTGAGGCTCTCCCAGATTCTGACTTACTTTACCCTGGGGCTGGCTCTGCCTGGCCCCACACTTCCCAGGATTCTATACTGGGTTTGCATGCAGTCAAATTAAGGAGGAGATTAGGATAATGAACAGATAATCTACTTTTCTCACTGGAAATATAACCACTTCAATCTCCCAAATTGAGACACCTCCTGGTGGTCTCCCTGTGGTCACTCATCAGTCTTTCAATAAAACTTGGGAAACTGAGCAATTGTAATTCTTTGGGACACCTCATGATCAATTTGATCAATTAAATCCAACCCTACTACACTCTTACTGTTATGTGTGTGTGTGTGTGTGTGCTTTTATATTTTGGCGGGGCAATGAAGATTAAGTGACTTGCCCAGGGTCACACTGCTAGTAAGTGTCAAGTGTCTGAGTCCACATTTGAACTCAGGTCCTCCTGAATTCAGGGCTGATGCTCTTTATCCCCTGTGCCACCTAGCTGCCCCCTACACTCTCACTATGGCTTTACTTCTGATAGCAGTCCTGGTGAACATCAGACTCACATCACCTGAGAGCAAAAATCCTTTTTGCAGTTTTCTTTAATATCTCCCTTTGGTTTACCTAAAACACTTCTGCCTGATAACACTAAGTATAAGGCTTCTCTACACCCTCTTGGGCAGACTTACTCACCTCTATACTTTTACTTTGTAGAAAATTCCCAAACTGATTTACTGGTATTGATCATGAGTGGAATCATCTTTGCAGAGGGTTTTGTATATTTTCTGTCTTTTGAGCACAGGGTGAGCTGCCTGCCAGCTGTGGTAGACAGGTCAGGGTTGGTTAAGCAGACAATTTTCAAGGCATTTTTTCAAGTCCCTTCTTACACCTGGAGGTGAGCAGTGTGGTGCTTAAAAGGCTGCTCAGACAACCAGGGAGCTGCAAAATCTCATTGCTGATTCCATTGAGAAGACACTATAGCCTTGGCTGCCTGTGTACAGAGTTGTGACTACAGCTCCTGGTATATGTGGTGCAGATACAGCTACCTTGTCACTTGCCTGTCACTACAAGAATTTGAAATATGTAAAAAATGGTAAAATGGTACATCTGATGTCCTTTGATTCATGCATAAATAGGTTTTGAGTGAGGCAGAGCCATGACACAGTCTAATGTCAAGACAGAGTCAAGACAATTGGGGATTCCAAAGAAAGAACTAATACTTATTAAACACAGACTAAAGCATGTTATTTTTTAATTTCTTTGTTCACTTTTTCTTTTTCTTTTCATTTTCTTACACAAAAGGATTAATATGGTAATGTTTGACATATTGGCACATGTATGGCCTATATCTGATTGCTTACCACCTCAGGGAGGAGGGTAGGGAGCCAGGGAAGAAGGGATAGAGTTTTGAATTCAAAATTTTAAATAAAAATATTTATTATAGAAAAAAGACAACTGGTGATGACTCAAGTGCAGTGATTGCCCTTAGTATCTTCCATGTGTGACTGAGCTCTAAGGCTCCACAGCAATTGTTTCATCTGCCTTCATGGCCATTGTAACAAATGGTTCTCATGCACCCATTACACCAGAAAACATCTTCACATTCTTGGGGTAGAGCACCCCCGGCTCAAGTCACCAATGTGTTTGAGGCCCCCTGGTTACCCCCAACCTGGCTTTGCCCATCTGCTGAAATGGTTTATGAGGGAATGTTGACTGTGGGTACTACACCTTCTTAGAGCCACAGGGTAGAATCAGGTGGATCACCAGTGGTAAAAAGAAGTTCTGGAAAGGGCTTGGCCACCCTCACACCAGAGGCACTAGTCTTGCCTGATCATATGCTACACCCTCATTATAGCCTCTTTCAGGCAAAGAATATGACAATGTACATGTCTGAAATGCTAGTCATTGGAAGGGGGAATTTTATCCTAAACCTATTTGACTAAGTAGACTTTGAGGGTCCTTTTTAAATCTCTGAGACTGAAATGCTATGATCCTGCCCAAAGAATGAGGAGAAAAATAGGAGAGGGGATATATGTGCATTGCAGCTGCTCAAAAGAAATGTGAGATGCATAAATTTAGAGACATCTCCACCCCAAATGTTAATGTGGAGTATTTGTGCCAGACTTATGGTAGAGCCCTCCCAGCTTGTATTCAGTTGATCAGCCACAGTGAGACCCATTGTAATGTGACTGCCACATAGTGATGTGGTTTTGGTCCTCTTTGAGGATGAAACACAGCAACCAACAAGTTTACAAAGTAGAAAAGAACTTCAAAATACATTAGACTCAGTCCTGAGTAGGAAGCTTACATTAGACCTAGTAGAGAAGAAGGGGGGGCAGGGGAGAGGGAAGCATCAATGCTATAAGACTTATGGGACATGACTGAAATTAGTGTTATGGAAGGTTTTGTTTTTAAAATGTTATCACTTGCTGGGTTATTTTTCCATGACGTTCAATCCACACAGGCCACTTACTGAACAAAGGTCACAGAAATTACTTTCCAAGGAAGGCACTTCTGTACTATAGTCTCTGCTGGGATCAAGGGAAAGAGAGTCCAAAACATAATTTTGTACTTATGGTTTTCCCTTGGATGCAGAAGCTCAGCTGGAGATGCCCCAGGCAGTCTGGTCTCCAGAGTTCTTCAGCAACCAAGATTTCTCTTTGGAGACTAGGAGGAGTAGGAGACTGGAATAGCAATAAAGGTGCTATGAGACAGAGTTCACTCTACAAGCTGGTAAAAGTATAAAACATCTATTCATCTGGCACCCTTGTCCTTGTCTTGGACTTGGACCTGACCAGTATTCCATTGTGATTCCTCAAGCGTGGCAGGCAGACCATAGCCTGGATATCTACAGATGGATATGTGATGCTGGATAATTAATTCATGATTGAGTCACCAGACTTTGCTCTGGCCTCAGTGTCTCCTTGGTTTCCTCAGGCTTGGAACTTTGGCTAATTTTCAGGAAGATGCTTCCTCATATTCAGAAAAGCATTTCTCAGTTTTTTTCTTCCCTTCTCATATCTCTGCTGCTGCAGCTTCCAGTTTCTGGGCATAGAACAGAGAAGCTCCCCTGCTTTCAAAAGATAAACCCCATAGTTTCCCAAGATGGGGACCTGCTGATTGGCATCTTTTTATCCTTGTTCTCAGTTGAAGTGAACAGTGCAACAGGAGGAGAACTGTTTGAAAGTCCTCCTAACAAAGCTTGTAAGCCTCATCAGTAAGTGTCTATCTGTCTGGGCTCATTTTCCCTTGGATAATTAAAAAGAGGTCTTTATAGATGGAGCAGAAAGGCAGGTCCATGCAGCAGGAGACAGTGGGTGCTCTCCCCTGCTCCTTGATTCTGAATATTATTTCCATTCTTGACAGTTTCTCCTATGTTTGACTTTCAAATTCAAACAGAGTAAACCTCTGTCCTCCACTTCCCCATTCACATGCCCTGCAAAGAGCCCATACCCAGGAAGCTCAGTTCTGAGCAGGTTCAGTATTTTATTACCCTGTTTTCCCTGGCTTAGCTTCATATTAATATTTAAGCAGTGAAAGTACTAAAAGTCCTTAGAACCCAGGCCCCCTGGAATTTGGTTAATACCCAGAAGCAACAGAACCTGTGCCCATTTTCTATTCTAGGATGGATTTATTGTTGTTGAGTTCCTGATGTTGTGCAATGAGAAATCTACTCTGTTATTAAAATCAAAGCTCCCATATTTCCTCTCTACATTTGCCTGTCTAAAAACAACTGAGTGCAACCTTTTAGGGATTCTCTCTCTCTCTCTCTCTCTCTCTCTCTCTCTCTCTCTCTCTCTCTCTCTCTCTCTCTCTCTCTCACTCTGTTTGTGTGTGTGTGTGTGAATAATCATTAGAAGGCACATATCTAGGAAAAATTTACATGGGGTATGGTATGTTTAATAAAAATGAAATGAGCTGAAGAATCATTGAAGTCCTTGTTTTTAACTCAAATGGCTGGAGGATTTATCCTTCTGAAATTTATTCTCTTTGAAAGCTTTCTTAATGTTCTATGACACTTGCTCCCCCCTTCCCCTGGCACCCCACAGGTGGCTGCACAAAAATTACCAACAAACACTGGCCCTAGTATTTGCTATAGAAGAGATTAACAGGGATCCCAATCTGTTGCCCAACATTTCCCTGGGATTCCACCTCTACAACACATATCACAGTGATGAGAGAACCTTGGAGAGCTCCCTGCAGTGGCTGTCTGGGCTGAGCCAGTTCATCCCCAACTATAGATGCAAGGAACAGGACAAGGCTATGGCTGTTATTGGAGGAATCACATCAGCTCTCTCTGTCCAGATGGGGACACTGCTGGACCTCTACAAGTTTCCACAGGTGAGTGTTATTTATTTACACATTTTATGCCTTTAACCACCAAAACTATATTTATTAGTATAATAAGAGTAATAATATGACAGCAACAATATGTGGTGTTTATGGGGTACTTTAAGATTTGAAAAGCACTTTACACATATATTTCTTTTGATGATCAAAACAAACTGATAAGGGAGGTATAATTCTTATGCCTATTTGACAGGGGAGGATACTGAGACTGGGAAAAGTTAAGTTGCTTGTCTCAGATCATGAAGCTGATAAGTTTCTGTGGCAAGATTTGGGCTCAGGTCTCCTTGAGCCCACTTGAACCCTCTAGCCAATGCATCATGCAGCTGGTTCAATCATCAGGGAAGATGATGCTGGAACATCACCCAGGTTGTAAGCCAAGAGTGGAATTAGAGTCATTGAGCTTCCAACCCATGAAAGGCTCTCCTGGAAAGGATGTTCAGGAAACCTGGATATACTTGTCCATTACACAGATCCGGTCATCAAATATTATAGAAGTTAAAATGTTTACTCAATCATACTCAATTCACTGGTTTAAGAGTTGGGACTAGAACTTACATACCCAGACTTCCAGTTGAATGATCATCCAGTCCATTATATCTCACTCTATGTGTATTACCTTTTAAAATCAGTCAGTTAATGTTAATCCTCAGTGTTTTGTTTTGTTTTTTTAATAGTATGTTATTTTCAAAAGTATGAGAATTGGTGTGGAAGGTGCAGGTTTTGGAGAAAAAAAGTTGTGATGAGTTATGGTAAGGTATGTTGAGAGCACCCTAAGTATGATAAGTTATATGTACTATGTTCCCATATAGAAATGTCTACATTTGTACGTTTATTCAGTCACGTTTCTCTTTCATTTTGCCTTTTTATTGTTTCTTTAATGCTTGTATTGGAAAGTCAAATTTTCTCTTCATCTCTGGTCTTTTCAGCAGGAATGCTAAAAACCCTTCTATCATTAAATAACATTTTTCTTCTTGAAGGATTAGGTCAAGTTTTGTTTCCTAGGTTATTCTTGGTTGTAATCCTTGGGTTCTTTACCTGCTGCAATACTATATTCCATTCCATTCTGATGTAGTAGCTGTGTAACGATTTGAATGACGCCACCTGCTGGAGACTTACTGTAGAAAAGCTCCACCATGAGGAGAAGGCCTCTGAGGGCAAGCCATGAGGTCAAGGTCCTTAGCGTCAGGAAGTGATGTTTGCTCTTGGTTACTCTCTATCAAGGCTACCAGTCAATCAACTTGAGGAGCCTCCCATTTCTGGGAGAAGGACACGAAGTAGGAAGCAGATCCTGGTGTAGGGGGCTGTCTTTTTTTTTTTGGTTCCTGACCTCGCCATGGTGGGTCAGATGATAGGGTCTCTTAGAAATAGTTAGATTTTTACCTTTCTCTCTGATCCTAATGCTTTTTAATAAATACTTAAACATTTAAATATTCTTGCTAAAGCTTATAATTTATTGGTGACCACTCATTAGATTTTGGATAGTATAGCTAGAATTTTAGCCCCTTACAGCTGCTAAATATTATGTTATCCTGAATGTGGCTCAAGGATATTTGCATGGTTTCCCACTATGTGCTTGAAGTATTTTCTCTTTGACTTTGGCAATGTGGAATTTGTCTATAATATTTCTGGGACCTTTTATTTTAGGGTCTCTTGGGGGTGATCAGTGGATTCTTTCTACCCCTATTTTACCCTCTGGTTCTAGGATTTGGGGAAAATTTTCCTTTATGATTTCTTGAAATTTTAAATCTAGACCCTTTCCTTCATCATAGCTTTCAGGCAGTCCAATAGTTCTTAAGTTGTCCCTACTTAATTTATTTTAAAAATCAGTAATTTGTCAGATGAGATAGTTCACATTTTCTATTATTTTTTCACTCATTTGAAGTTGTTTTCTTGCTTCTTGATGGCTCAAGGAGTCATTTACTTCAACTTGCCCAATTAATTTTTTAAGGGATTATTTTCTTCAGTGATTTTTGTGCATTTATTTGTGTTTGGCCAATTCTGATTTTTAGGGGATATTTTATCAAATTATTGTCTTTTTCAAATCTTCCCTCATTCTCACTTACTCAAATTTTCCCCAAAAACCTTTATTCCTGGTCTTCCAGGAATTCTTGTTGGACTGCTATTCAACTGAAGGATTTTCGTTCTTTTAGGTTTTTCTTGTAGCTGATTTGGGGGGGTGGGGGGTGGACAATGAGGGTTGGGCAACTTGCCCAGGTTCACACAGCTAGTGTCAAATGTCTGAGGCCAGATTTGAACTCAGGTCCTCCTGAATCCAAGGCCAATGCTTTATCCACTGCACCACCTGGCTGACCCTTCTTGTAGCCAATTTCCTTTCATTTTCATCTTCTGACTTTGTTCCTTGACTTTCCTTGTTACCATAGTAGATTTTTGTTTTCATGTTTATTTTTGTTGTTGTTATTGTTGTTGTTTGTGCACTTTTTTAGTATTTTTTTGGTGAGGCAATTGGGGTTAAGTGACTTGCCTAGGGTCACACAGCTAGTAAGTGTCAATTGTCTGAGATCAGATTTGCACTCAGGTCCTCCTGACTCTAAGACCAGTGTTCTATACACTGCACCACCTAGCTGCCCGATTTGTGCAATTTTCAAGCCTCTTTCTTGACTTTAATTTTTATGTTAAAATTAGGATATTTTTACTCATGGTGGAATGGGGTTGTAACAATGTAACAAGCTTTGTAGTTCAAGGGAATTTGAAAGTTTGAGTGCATTCCAGATAGAGTGATAACTAGGTCTCTGTTCTCTTGGTGGAGAAAATGATACTGTTCCTCTGGGCCATTGCTCCCACTGAATTACAATTACTTCTACTCCTCAGGGACTCTGTTTCCTTAAGACCAAAAGCAGTTCTTTCCAACTTTAAACTTTGACCCATAATTGAGTATAGGCAATAGAGTTTCCAAATGGTGTCTGGTCCTGTATTAAGTGCTAGCGTCTTTCTTTATATTCTCCTTCTGACCATTTTCTGATGTACTTACTGTCTCTAGCTTGAGGGCTGTTATAGATCCTGCTGCCCCAAATGTCACCACCACATCCAGCCCTGGTGTTGTATCTGTGAGACCTCCAAACCAGGCCTAACCCCTGAGTAACAGACTTCTCCTTTTGAATTCTTTAGTTGTCTTGGGCTTGTAGAATTTCTCACTATGACATTTATTTGCTTCTCTTACTCCAGAATTTGATTTGAGGCATTCTTTTAAAGCTGGTTAGATTGAATCAGCTGTCTTAAATTCTGAAAACATCCACTTTGTCATTTGAATTCCCTTACAGATTAAAGGTGATGTAAGTCATGAAAATGTTGTTAAAACTCAATCTTACAATTCTTCTTACACTTAATACCATAAAATGTGAACATTCCTGGAACTAGTAGATAGAAGGACTGAAACCTGAGACATTCATTTAAATTTTTTGGAGTAAGTGTAACAGCATCTGTTATTTCTGGAGCAGCTAGGAGGTGCAATGGGGGCATCTAGGTGGCTCAGTGGATAAAACACTGGCCCTGGATTCAGAAGATCTGAGTTCAAATCCAGTCTCAGACACTTGACACTTACTAACTGTGTGACCCTGGGCAAGTCACTTAACCATCATTGTCCCACAAAAAAAACCCATCAACAACAACAATGAAACAAACAAACAAACAAACAACCCCAAATATACAAACTTAGTATCTGCTATTTCTAAGGGGAATCTTCAATTCATCTCAATCATAAGCATACAAGTTTTGTTGTTCCTCAGGAATTCAGTCATATCCTGCAATTTATGGGCCCATTGCCCATAGCTTGCCAGGTCCTTGTATGCTCCACTACCTCTCAAAGTCTGTCTAAGTTCATGGTTTTTTTGTTTCCATAACACTATCTATCTCATCACTCTCATTTCTCTTTCCACTTTTTCCTCTATGTCTCTTACTTTGTCTTCAAAGTCCTTTTTGAACACCTCTTTGTCCTTAGACAAATTCATATTTTTATTGGAAGCTTTGGATATAGGAGCCCTGATGTTGCTATTGTAAGGGCCAAATTTAACAAATGGAAAGTTAATTGGGTGGCTCGCCAAAATATTGGGGTCCTGGAAATAATGAGGGACCTCTAGATTCATAGCTTACTCCTCTCCAAACTGCCTTTTTAGATATTTCTCCCCAGTCAATAAGGAAGGAGTCTTGCAGTCTCTTTTCCACAAACAGATCAGATTTTATTAATTGGGAATAAAATAAACAGCAAAGGCAGAATTATAAAAATCAAAAGTAAGGAAATAGGAAAAAAGAAATACAGATAATCCTCCTAGCTCTAACCTAAGTCTATACAATCCCCAACTTGCTTCCATTTAAGGTAATTCAAAAGAAAGCAGTGCTTTTGTGTTAACTCACCACCTGGAGCTTATAGCTTCAATGGAAAGCAAAACTTACAACCAGGCTTGAATGACTTGACTGCTGCTACTGCTGCTGCTGCTGCTGCTGCTGCTGTTTGTGCCACCAGAAGGGAAGAAGAGAGAAGAAGAGAGAGAGAAAGCTCCAGTATAGACTCAGACTTCCCTCAGCAAGCGTCTAATCTTCCTCCCCCAAAAGGGGAGGTCCTTCAAAAACTGCCTATGGAGAGAAGTTTCTCCTTCTGACATCAGTAACATATGTAACTTCAGGGTGGGCTAGATGTCACCACTCCCAAATGAGTCAGCCAAATTCTAATAATTTTACCACATTCCACCCCTTTGTTTCTTCAAGGAACACGGTGTGGTTCCTTGACAAAACTGTCAAAAATAACAGAATATAATACCCTATGCTAACAAACAATATGTTAATGACAATATAGAAAGGGGAAAGTTTGTCCAGAAGGGCAGTCCCTCATGAACCTGCACTTTGACACTGCCTGAAGAGGGAGGCCCTCTGCAGAGAATACATATTACAAATGGTGTATATAATAACATAAGGGAAAAAAGAAAAACAACAAAACAAAACTGTTCATTTAAAGTCTTTGAGATCTTGTTTTCTTGGAGTGGTGAGATGTCATCAGGAAATCTGGACTCTGGTCTGGACCAGGCCAGGTGTGGCCCCTCCCAAATGAGTCAGCCAGATTCTAATAATTTTACCACACTATCGTCTTCTGAGTATGCATCTTGATCTTCTTTATCACTAAAGAAACTTTCTATGGTCCTCACCTTTCTCTGTCTGCTCATCTTGCCTGTCTTTTACTTGGCTTTTAGTTCCTTAAAGTGGGTCACTGTTTCCAGCCTGCACTCTCCTAAGCTTCAGGGTGTCCCAGGTGGTATGATTTAAGGAAAGGCAGGTTCTTCACTCACCTGGTCTGTTCCCTGGTCCACAGATAACCCCAGGCCAACTTGCTAATTAACCAGACAGCAAAACTTTGTGTGCTGTGCTTGTTAGCTCCAGTGAGCCTGCTCCCTACCCTCACCTGGGCCACTGCTACTCAAGCCTACTTCCTGGTTTCCAGCAGGAGTTAAAAACACTAGTTTAGCCTCAGCACCAGGAGAAGCCCTTGTAATCTCCCCTCTGCCAACTGCACAGCCCTCTCACCAGACTTAGAGCTTACTTCCAGATGACACTGGTGCTGCAGCCGATTCAGAGTCTCTGAGGATCTCCTTCCCAGGTCTGGCCTGCCTGAGACTGGATCTTTGTCAGTGTGACTGTGGGGTTGGGCTCCACTCCTGTCTCAGCACAGCAACCCACTCCTTCTGACCTTCTAAGCCATCCTTGGTTGGAAAATAATCTCAGCACATTCCTCTGTAGACTTTGCTGCTCCAGGAATTGTTCTATGGCATTATTTGGAGGGTTTTTTGGAGCAATCATGTTGTGAGTTTGAGAGCTTACTGCCTTTCCTCCACCATCTTGCCTCCACCCCACTTCACTTTTTTTCCTCAGCTATTTCTAAAGCCTCATCAGAGGCAATTTTGCTTTCTTGGTCTTTTTCTTTGGATTTTTTAAAATTTCTTGTTGCTGTTACCTCTTATGAAATATTGGAAACTTTGTCTGTAGTTCTTAAGGCAATATTTATACTAGTTTTAATCTTTTAAATCTATTCATTACCTCTATTTCATATCCCTAAATGATTTTATTTAGATCATATTTATAGGAAGTAATGGTTTTCCTTACTTTCTTCAATTTAAGTGTGAATTTTGCAAGAAGAAGCTTATAATAGGAGCCACAGTCAGCTCCAGATCTTCCTTTAACTGACTCTGTAGAGAGCTTCTCCACCTTTAGCTGCAAAGTATATAATCAATCTGATTTCTCTATTGACTATCTGGTTATGGTCCTGTCTAGAGTCTCCTTCAGGGGGATAAATGTGTAGGCCTCCATCAGTCATGGATGACCATGGATCAGCACCTTGAAGAGCCACAGGCCATAGTGTGGCTGTGCAGTGCAATGTGGGAGCCGCAGCTCCTGAGTGACTTATAACCAGTAATTGCCACATCTTGTGTTGTATCTAGCCCCATGAGGAGTAGCTGGAGTGTCCTCTCCAGGGTGCTGTCCTGGGCAGATCAATTGGAAAACAAGCTATTGTCCATGCAGCAGGTTTTTCCTCTCTGCGACATTGGTGGATCCAAAGGAAAGGCAGAGCCAATACAGTTTGGCACCAGTGCTGCCGCCAGAGGGATGTGATGTCCAACATCCAAATGCCTAAGGTACTCCAACTCCTGATTTTTCCTTGGGATTAACTCCCGAAGCCTTTCCCATATATGGGTATAGCCGCAAGGCAGCGGAGGTTTAAAATCAGGGTTTCCTTCCCCTAGGCGGCTTGCCTGCCAAGGTTAACGAGCCCCACCTGCCCAAATTGACTGGATTTAAGGCACCAGTGACTCACCTTTGCCCCTTCTCCTGTTAGTGGAAACAGTTCCCCCATGAGAAGGCCAGGAGTTGGGCTTCGGTTGTCAGAGGCTACTTGAGATGCATGCTATTGGAGCATTTTATAGAGAGTGGGAGCTTATCCCCACTCCCACCCCAGCATGACAAACCTTTGGAACCAGGGGTTAAATAGGAGTGTTAAATAGGGATAAATAGGAGTGTTATAACCAGTGAGTTATATTGACACAACTCTATTAGTCTCTGTTGCACTTCATCTTGTACTCTAGGGTCACATTTGACTTATTCCAGTTATCTTTTGTCAATTCCCTTCTTTAGCTTTCTAATCCCCTATGAAGAATGTGACATCCTTTTTTGGTCCTATTTCTAAATGATGTTGTAGGTCTTCACAGAACTGATTAACTTTGGCCTCCTCTTCATCACTGGTTGGAGCATAGACTTGTACTACAATGATGGTAAATGGTTCACCTAGGATTTGAACAGATAGGATTCTGTCAAATTTGAAAGTACACTTCAGTATTACTTTTCTCACCCTTTTATTGACTATGAGAGCTACTCTATTTCTTCTAAAGGAACCTTGCCCATAGCAGCATATACAGTGATCACCTGAATTAAATCCACCCACGCCTGACCATTTAAATTCACTGACACTCAAGATGTCAATGTTTAATCTTGCTATCTCCTGTATGACCGCATCCAGCCTACTTGGTTCATAGATTCCAAGTTACTATGCAATATTGGTATTTACAACCTCAGACTTTTCTTTCATCAAAATTAACATCTGTAGTTGAGCTTCCTTTTAGCTATGGCTCAGTTGTCCTATCAATATAAGCACTACATGTAAGTGCCCTCTTCCTCAGTAACATATTGAGCACCTTCTGATCTTAGGGGTTTATCTTTTGATGTTATCTCTTTTATTTTATTAGTACTATCTGTGAGGTTTTCTGGGAAAGCATACTGATGTGGTCTTCCATTTACTTCTCCAATGAATTAGCTTTTATCAGAACTCTCCATTATGACATATCCATCTTGGGTAATCCTGCAAAAGGACCCATATATTCTTTTTTAAAAATACTCTGAATTTCTCTCTTTATTAAGCATCTATCCTGGTTCAAAGAAGTATAGGGTATGGATATGTTGAATATTATCGATATGTCAGAAGGTCTCCCAAATTGGCTCACTCATCACATCAGCCTGAGCTAAGAACATCTCTGCTCTCTTTTGGGTGAATCATGCCCTCTCAATCCTAAACCACATACTTATAGAATTGAATACAAATAGGAAATAGTCCTACTTTTTGCCAACAATTTCCAAAACTATTGGAATGTAAATTAACACTTAATGTAAAAGACTTCCACTTACAGGCTATGATGGATAAAAGTTTGAACCTTTTATTCCCCTATCCAAACTTCCTCCTCTCAGTCAGAAGTAAAATTAGAAAGGAAATAATAACAGGGGTAAAGGGGAGCTGTTTTTGTTGTTATTGTTGTTGTTGGTGGTGGTGGTATGGTCAGTGTTCTAAGGAAGCTAGGGGAAAATAGGTACTATGGACTACGGTGCAGTAGTCTTTTTTTTTTTTTAGGGACCTACATATTCTAAAATATTTCACCTTGCTTTGTGATGGGAAACAACTGGACATTGCAGGGATGCCCATCAACTGGGGAATGGCTGAGCAAGTTGAGCTATATGGATATGATGGAATACTACTATGCTATAAGAAAGGATGACCAGGGGCAGCTAGGTAGCACAGTGGATAAAGCACCGGCCCTGGAATCAGGAGTACCTGAGTTCAAATCTGGCCTCAGACACTTAACACTTACTAGTTATGTGACCCTGGGCAAGTCACTTAACCCCAATTTCCTCACCAAAAAAAAACAAAAAAAAATGACCTCGATGATTTTGGAAAAACATAGAAAATTTGCAGGAAATAATGTAAAGGGAAATAAGAATCAAGAGAACACTGTACTCAGTAAGAGCAAAATTGTCTTAAGAAGAACTTTGAGTGAATAAATTAGTTTGTCTCTTATAGATACTCAAATTAAGAGTAAAGGACACGGTGCAGATAGGTGGCACAGTGAATAAAGCACTGGCCTCAGATTCAGGAGGACCTGAGTTCAAATCCAGCCTCAGACACTTGACACTAGCTGTGTGACCCTGGGCAAGTCACTTAACCCTTTTAGCCCCACAAAAAACAAAAACAAAAAACAAATTAATAAAACAAAACCAAAAAAAGAGTAAAGGACACAAAAAGAAAGATGCTATTGGTATCCAGAGAAAGAAGTGAGAAATAGAAGTACATATAAAATAATTTTATATATGCATACATACAAACATACTGACAGACAGAGAGACAGGTAGATAGATAGATAGATAGATAGATAGATAGATAGATAGATAGACAGACAAACAGACAGACAGATAGATAGATACGTGCCTATTTGAGTGTAATAGTAGCCATCTCTAGGGTGTAGACAGGAGTTAAAGACAAAAATAAACTTATATGAAAATATCGTATATTTAAAGGAATAGCAAATTGCCCCTAGTAGATTTGCAGTTTCATATACAATGATCTTTTTTTTGTTATATTGTTATGGAAATGTTTGCTTAATTTCACAAATTAAAAACAAAATACATTTTTTAAAGTACATGCAAATGTTAGAATGAGTGGTTTTAGTTGTCACTAACAAACACTGAAAAGTATGTCTCAAATTAAATATGAAAAATCAATCCTATTTATTTTCAAGAGAAAACAGGCTGAGAAAAAAATCAACTTTAAAATATTTAATAAAATGTATGATCCTATTCTTAAAGAGACAATAGAGAGAGTATGATATAGAGGGATAGAAGCAAATATGCAGAGCTGACAACAATAATGGTTGGTTGGTTGGTGGAACATACATTATATTTTTTAACAGTTCAGAGTTCATGTCATAATAAGTAACCAGTGGAACACCTTGGGGAGCTTCTTAGCTCCCTTCTATCTAATATTGTGATTCATGCTTCTGACAAAGGTATTGTGTTTTTAAAATTAATTGCTACTGGGACAGCTAGGTGGTACAGTGGATAGGGCACTGGACCTGGATTCAGGAGGACCTGAGTTCAAATCTGGCCTTAGACACTTGACACTTCCTAGCTGTGTGACTCTGGACAAGTTACTTAACCCCAATTTTTTTGTTGTTGTTGTTTTGGGGTATTTTTGGCAGGGCAATGGGGGTTAAGTGACTTGCCCAGGGTCACACAGCTAGGAAGTGTCAAGTGTCTAAGGCCAGATTTGAACTCAGGTCCTCCTGAATCCAGGGCTGGTATTTTATCCATTGTGCCACCTAGCTGCCCCCTTGTTAACCCCAATTGTCCCACACACAAAAAAAAATTTTTAATTAAATTAACTGCTATTTCACCAGTTTTGTCCATTAGCATATTCTTCTCATGGTCTAAGGCTTCAGGGTAGAGAAAGCAGGGAGAGAGTTTCAGAATTGCAGGGGCTGTTGTCCCCTGAAGACCCATGTTGTCTCACTGAGGGACAGCATTTGGTCTTGAGGAGAGAGGCCAAAAGCCTGTCCAGAGAGACACAGATTGAGTGAGAGAGAGTGGGAGACAGAGAGAGAGAGAGAGAGAGAGAGAGAGAGGGAGAGAGAGAGAGAGAGAGAGCGCTCACTACATTTTCTAAGAGTTTTATCCTCTTTTGATAGAGACAGATAATTATACATTGATCAAAGCTTATTGGTTAGGATCATCCAATTCCATTGGCTGACATGCCTTGAGGGTGATCTACATTAAAATGAAGTCTACAGATGACATCAGGGAGAAGAATGTAAAAGACCCTCACTGAAGGGCAAAGGCAAAGTCCAGTAACAAGGTGTGGTTTGATCCCATCACTGAGTTAGACAAAAGAATCAATCTCCATTTCTTTTGTTACCTTGGGCTTGTCCAGGACAAGATCAGAACTTTCTGGAATAGGGGAGGAAAGGAGAAAGGACTGAGGAACTGATCTCTGGGTCTCCCCAAGAAATCCATTATTCATAATTATTTTCTCACAGCATAGGCAGTATTCTCATCAAATACAGAAATGAGAGAAAGATTCAGGTTACAATGGATGGATGACTGAGACAGGATCTAAATGGGCCTGACAGTCCATGATGTTGTTCTTAAACAAACAAAAAACAAGCAGTAGGTATAAATCTAAAACCTCTCATTTTTTTTTAAAGGCCAACCTTTCCAGTACTGAATAAGACAGACAGCATTCAGTAGTAGTTTTTCTCAAGAAACCAGATTTTAGTGGATTACAAACTCAAAATTTTAGTGATCCAAAACACTGACACTGCCCTCACATTACATGTATCCCATGGCTCTTTGCTATAGCTTGTTGAAAATTAAATATAGTTTTCATACCTAGCCTCCTACAAGATAAACAGAACCCGAATTCACAGAACCAGACCAGAGAAGGCTATTTTTTCCTATCCTAAGAGAAGTAGGTACCTCACAGAAAATCAGATCAGAGAATGGGTAGGAAAACTAAGCACAGATTTATTTCACCCCAATAATAAGCAAGCATGACATGCAGAAAACTTTACAAAAGGAAAGTTCACAAAGATCTTCATTTTTCTGAGGGTATATAAGGTTTGTTTTGTCTATTGGTTAGAGTATTGTCAATTTCAATAGTATGGCACTTTAACAATTTCAGTTATAACAAGTATGGAGGAAATAGCCAAGAATCATGAAAAGATTACAGAATTCCAAAAAAGTGCTTGGCAAGGATGAGGACTCCCAGATGTTACCGTAAGATAGGGACTTACTATCCTAAGGGAAAAGAAGTCACTAGGTAGGGACTAATCTTCTATCTATCTGAGTTCAGTTTGGAATTCAATTGAAGGACATTTTGTTTCTATTAAGCCCATCAATCCAGGGTTTCATAAAACTCCTTTGGATAATAAGGCAGCTCCATCAAGTCCAGGTGATTCAAATGTTTGTTAACCATCTCACTTGAATCTAGATTATTAAATTTGGCATAACCAGCTTCTGCCTCCAACCAGAAATTTCAAAACAGAGACTTCTCATAGGTGATATTTCTTCATATCTAGTCCAGTCCAGATCCTAAATTTCCCTACTCCACTCTACTAATTCCTTCCTAATAGTCATTGCTTTCCACCTCCACATCAGGACACAGAAATCAAATCAACCCTATAATTCATGGAAAGGACATGAGCATAGATTACTCCATGTCTCCACTCAGCAGTCCAGTGACTTTTCAGAACAAAACAGTCCTTTCTGGGTAGTACCCTACTATATATCTTGTCTTCTCCAATATAAATATAGACTATTGGAAGAAAGACTAAACTGATTTTTGTATTAATATCTCCAAACTTAGGACAATGTTTAGACCATGATAAGCACTCAGTATTTAATTTTTCATTCATATATTATATAAAAGGATATTTAGAGGAGGTGAAAGGAAGATTTGTTTCCTAAAAATTATCATGATATTAATTATGCATGAAGAAGAATGAGATGTTTTTACAGGAAGGTCATTTTCATCCAAGGTTTTCAATCATACTTTGGATGCCTGTTACTCAGCTATATTATAGTGAGAATCCCTTTTGAATATTGTTTTAGATTTTTCTAGCTCCTTTCTCACTCTTGGATTTCTGTTTTTATACTACCAAAATTCCATAATCCAAAAACCAAACCAAACAAAAAAACAAAACCCACCACCATTTAAAACTAGTAAACACATGCATAGGTAGGTAAATTACAGTTTTCCAAAATCAAAACACAAAATGCTATTTATATGTTTTTTTAATTTTAATAAGAAAACCATTGCCCCCTGAAATCAATAATGTATAATAGGATTAATCTGGACATCTACTGTTGGTCAGAAATCAGTCATATGAGTAAGAATATATGCTTGTTCATTTGGAAATCATAGACAGGACATAATGGCTGGAGTACAAATCTCAGAATTGTCTTCACTAAATCATTGTCTTTTTGAGGACTCATTGAGAGAGATAAACATAGAGATTTTGAGGGACTAAAATACCACTTACAAACTGTGAGATCTGTAAGATCCTGGCTGGCTCACCAAAACTGTGAGAGCCAAAATTTGATTTACGGAGCATTATTCGCACGACTCACCTTAATATTGGGGTCCTGGAAATATGAGGGACCTTTTAGGTTTATCCCTCCCCTCTGAACTGCCCTTTTTAGGTATTTCTCCCAGGCCGATAAGAAAGGAGTCTCTAAGCTTTAGTTCACAAAAGGATCAGATTTTATTACTTGGGAAATAATTAAACAACAAAGGTGAAACTAATAAAAATAAAAGATAAGGAAATAGGAAAATAGAAATACAGTGAAATGCTCTTAACTCTAAACTTAGCCTATTAGTGTTTTCCATAATTAAACTCACCAAACACCTGAACAGTCTGCCAGTCTAAGGTTGCTTGTGTGACACTTGGACCACAGTCACCACCCCAAGAGGACGAACATGCACCACCAGAAGAGCAGTCTCCCAAGACAGAGCACCACCACGGGGTGCCACCAGCACTAGGGCCCAGAAGGAAAAAGACCAAGTTCCAGAAGATGCTTAGCCTTCCAGAAGCAGCCTGCCTCCCTTCAGCAAGCATTCAATCTCTATTCCCCCAAAAGGGGAGGTCCTTCAAAAGCTGCCTTTCTGAGCTCAGTAGCATACGTAACCTCAGGTTGGGCCAGGTGTGGCCCTTCTCAAATGAGTTTAGCTAAAAAAAGGAATATTAATCTTTAACACAAAGAATTTTTACCACAAAACTCTGCAATGATATATACATTTTTTTTCTATCAACAAAAAGGGTCATTTCTGAATTTGTATTTTGCTTCAGTTCTCTCAGAGTTGCCATGATAAAACTTACGCATTGTTTCTTTCCCATACAGATCAGCTATGGTCCATTTGATTCTGTTCTTAGTGACAAAGTCCAGTTTCCTTCACTCTATCAGATGGCCCCCAAAGATTCTTCACTTCATCAAGGTGTTGTCCGGTTAATGGTATATTTCAAATGGAACTGGATAGGTCTGGTTGCCTCTGATGATATAAGAGGGGAAGAGTTCCTCTGGGAAATAAGGGGGGAAATGGTAAAGAATGGTGTTTGTGTGTCCTTCACAGAGAAGATCCCTGTCAGTGAGAGAAGACATATGGAATCTCATGAGATGTTTGTGCCCAGGATCTTAACATCATCAGCCAAGGTGATTGTCATCCATGGTGACACAGATTCATTAATGATTCTGAGATACTCACAACTCCCTGTTCTCCCAATAGCAAAGGTGTGGATTGCTACAGCTCACTGGGACATTACCATGAGACCCTTTCAGCATCAAGGTGAACAATTCCATGGCGCCCTCACATTTTCATACTTGACAAATGAAATTCCTGGGTTCAAGACTTTTCTTAAGACAGTTACACCTTCTAAATACCCAGATGACATTTTACTTAGGGGATTCTGGCTCTCAGCTTTTCTGTGCCCAGATCAACCAGAAAACCCAGAGCAAGAGATATGTTCACCAAATGCTTCCTTAGAGACCTTGCCTCTGTGCTCTTTTGATATGGCTTTGTCTGGCTTCAGTTATGTGATCTACAATAGTATCTATGCTGTGGCTTGGGCTCTCCATGAATTATTTTTGAGACAAAGATCAATGGGAGATGAAGAACATGCCGTGCCTCATTCATGGCAGGTGATATTGAATTAGTGGCCACTTATTAGCTATGGTGTTATAAGGATGTATTTTGGGTATAAGTGGCACAAGATGGATAATGAAATCTTTTCCAGCTCTCATGTTTTCTGATCATATGATCCTTAAGAATATATTATTAATTTCTAATGCTTGTCAGTTTGCATATAAAGTTAATAATTACTGGGGTTTTTTACAGAGTCTTGGAGTTGGAAAGGATGTCAGGTACCATCTGGTCATTATTGATGTATCTGGAATGCCTCCCCTTTTGCAAAAATTTTGCTAGTTGACTTCTATTCATGGAATAACCTATCACCTCCAAAGTAATTTTATGCTGTTTTAAGCCAGTTGTAAATGTAGAAAAGCTATTCATTACTCTAATTCTGGATAGTAAGGATATAAATGTCCTACACTGGTTGATAAACAAGCAAGTGACCAGCCTTCATAGCCCCTCTAACTGCTTATGAGTTATTTTCTCATTGATTGTGATTCAGGGTTCTTAAGCAATGAAGTTGATGTTATGATATTCCTCACAAATCATTAGTGATGCAGTTTCTCATTATTCAGTTAATTGAATCTGGCCCCTTATCCCATATGACAAATGTACTAGAAACATGTATTTTCCCATAGATCTTTAATGATCTCTTTCACTAATACAGTGTAATCATGGCCTTGCCCAAACACAAATTCTATTGATCATACATTTTGAGTTAAACAAATTAGATGAAAATATTTCAGTAAGTTATCTATATTGGTAAAGAATCGGGATAAAATCACCTTTAGCCACTAATGGAAATTGTTGAATTTTTTTGACATTTGTGTAAACAAGCACTCACTGCAGTCATCTCTCTCCAGATATCAAAGTCTCTGAAAAATTCTCCTCAGGATAACTTCACAGGCTGATGTAAACTCAGTTCTCTCAAAATATATTCTTCAGATTTACTTGTGATGGTTAAGTTACTCAATTTTTCAAGAAAATTCTTTTAGTCCTTTCTGTTCCTCACACCATTACCGTAACTTGGCTGTTTCTATATGGCTGCTGACTCTCTCTACAATCCTATTTCCTTTTAAAATATATTAATAATAACTGTATTGTCTAAATCTAGGAGTTTGTATTTACAAAAACATAACTAGATTTACTTTCTTTCTTTCTTTCTTTTACTATTTATATTATCCTTAAATTTTTTTCCCTATATACCCAGGGATAAACTTGTAACTGTCCCTCTTAGGTTTGATCCCAGTACTCAGCATCAGGAAAGCTTTAACCTACTCTTTCCCTGACCAGAGATGCTTGGCATTAGGTAATCTGATGAGCTGCATTTACATGATCACTATATTTTTGAGAGAATTTGATCAGTCACCCAATCAGCCTTAGTCCTGCTTGTAGCTAAGAAATTCTAAACTTAATGATTTGATGGTCTCAGTATTTTCAAGAGTAGGTGTTATGAGCATATAACATGATGTGTAGCAAGTCCTTTGTCTTTAACTTTCAACCTTTGTTCCTGGTTACATTTTCTGAGCCAGGTAGACAGAATATGATCATTCTATAGGATATCCATTCAGACCCTGGAAGGCATTCACTGTGCCTTCCCTAATTCTTTCCTTTTCTGGGATAAATATCACTTGTAATATAAAATTATCCTGAATTTCCAGATATCTGTCATGTTAATTATATACAAGCATTTTTCTCCCCTATGCCTTGAATTTCAAAGGCTGGTTTATTAAATATCCAGATGGCAAGACACCTCTCATCTATCACCACTCAAATTTAGGTTCATTCCATCCCCTTATTCTCAATTTTTTTTCTATTTTTTGTTGTTGTTGCTATTTAGAATTTTAATTTCCAAATTATATGTAAAATCAACACTTTGACATCAATTTTTTAAAAAACTTTGTTTTCAGACTTCTCTTCCTCCCTCCCTTCCCACCCCCCATCAAAGAATTCAAGCAATTCAATGTAAGTTATACATGAGTAGTCATGGAAAATATCTCTACATTAGTTAAGTTGTGAGAGAAAACAGATAAAAACAAGACTTCACATTAAGGAGTTGTCAAAAAAAATGTGTTTCAGTCTGTTTTCAGATACCATCAGTTCATTCTCTGTAGGTGTATTGCAATTTTCATAAGTCCTTCAGAGTTATATTGGATCATTGCCTTGGTGAAAATAACCACGTGCTTCCCAGCAGATCATCTTTACACTATTGCTGTTATTTTATATACAGTAAATTTCTCTCTGCCTCAGTTCATGTGGGTCTTTCCAGGTTTTTCTGATAGCATCCTGTTCATCACAACTTTTATATAGGACCTTAAACTTGATGAAGAATTTACTTTACAATAGCCCAGCAGAGTAGGTACCATAGGTTTTGCCATTGTAGTCAATCATCATAACTATTTCCCTCCATCCTATTCCCTTCCAATGATATTTACTCTATTTTCTATCTTATTTTGCCCTATTCCTCCTCTAAAGTGCTTTGCTACTGCCTGCCCCCCTCCCCTGCTCTAGCTTCCCTTCATTCACTTTTCCCTCCTTATCTTCTTCCCCTCCTACTTTCCTGTAGGGTTAAATAGATTACTCCTCCCAATAGGGTGTGTATGTTATTCCCTCCTTGGGACCACTCTGATAAAGTTAAGGTCTTTGAGCTAATTCTGTTTTCTTAAATATTTCCTCCTTGCTCTTGAACTCCCCCCCATGAAATCAAGCAATTCAATACATGTCATACATGTGCTGTTATGCAGAACATCTTTACCTTCCTTGACAGTGTTTTGCTTTTTGAAGCTCCCTCCCCCAAACTTCCCTTCCCTCCTCTCCCTCTTCTCCCAGCCCCCCTTATCTCCTTCTCCACCCACTTTTCCAAAAATATATTACCTCACCCACTTTACTATGTTTGTTATTCCCTTCTTGAGCCAATTCTGATGATAGTAAGGTTCACTCACTGCTCTATTCCTTCCCCCTCTTCCCTTCCCTACCATAAGCTTTTTTCTTGTTTCCTTCATGTGAACTACCTCTCCCCATTCCACCTCTCCCCTTCCCCCTTCCCCCTTCCCCAGTCTATTCCTCCTGCCCCTCAACCCTATTTTAAAGGTGTCATCATGGGGTAGCTAAGTGGCACAGTGGAAAAAGCACCAGCCCTGGACCCAGGAGGCCCCAAGCCCAAATCTGGCCCCAGACATAAGAGACCCCACCCTATTTGCCCCCCAAAGAACAAGAATAAACAAGAAATAAATGCTTTACAGATATCATCCCATCATATTCAGTTCAGACTCTTGTCCTCTGTGTATTCCTCACTGAAAATGTTCTTATGAGTTGGAAGTATTATCTTCTTATGTATGAATATAAACACTTTAACCTTTTAATGTCCCTTATGATTTCTTTTTTGTGTTTACCTTTTTATGATTCTCCAGTGCCTTGTATTTGAAAGTCAAATTTTCTACTCAGTTCAGGTCTTTTCATCACAAATGACTTAAAGTACTCTTTTTCATTGCAATCCCATTTTTTCCTCTGAAATATTATACACAGTGTTGCTGGGTACATGATTCTTGGCTGTCTTCCCAATTCCAATATCATTTTCCATGCCCTTTGGTCCTTTAATGTAGATGCTGCTAGATCTTGTTTTATCCTTTTTGGAGCTCCACAGCATATTTGGCTATAATATTCCTGAAAGTTTTCCTTTTGGGATCTCTTTCTGGAGGTGATCAGTAGATTCTTTCAATTTCTATTTTACTTTCTGCTTCTAGAATATCAGGGCAATTTTCCCTTACAACTTCTTGGAAGATAATGTCTAGGCTCTTATTTTAGTCGTGGTTTTCAGGTAGTCCAATGATTTTCAAATTATCTCTCCTGGATTTATTTTCCAGGTCAGCTGTTTTTCCAAGGAGATATTTCACATTACCCTCTATTTTTTCATTCAATTGGATTTACTTTACTATGTCTTGGTTTCTCATAAACTTACTAGCTTCCATTTGTTCAATCCTAATTCTTAGGCAATTATTTTCTTCAGATACCTTTTTTATCTCCTTTTCCATTTGACTTTTCAAGCTGTTGACTTTTTTCTCAATCTTCTTTCTATCTTTCCTTTTTTTCATTTTTTTTTAGTGAGGCAATTGGGGTTAAGTGACTTGCCCAGGTCACACAGCTAGTAAGTATTAAGTGTCTGAGGCCGGATTTGAACTCAGGTGCTCCTGAATCCAGGGCTGGAGCTCTATCCACTATACCATCTAGCTGCCCCTCTACCTCTCCTACTTTTTCTTCAAAGTCCCTTTTGAGTGCTTCCATGGCCTGAGACCAATTCATATTTTTCATGGAAGTGTTGGATATAGGGGCCCTGAGGTTATTGTCCTCTTCTGAGGGTACACCTTGATCTTCCTTTTTACTGAAGAAACTTTCTATAATTCTCAACTTTCTCTGCTCGCTCATCTTGCAGTCTTTTACTTGACTTTTAACTCCCCACTGGGGGTACACTATCCCAAGCTTCAGAGGGTCTCATGTGTTTCAGTTTAAGGGAGGGCAGGTTTTTCTCTCACCTGGCCTGTTCTCTAGTCCTAAGATAACATCAAGACAACTTACTGATTAACCAATCAGCAAATCTTTCTGTGATTTGGTTTTTATCTTTGACAAATCTGTGCCCCTCCCTAACCTGGGCCTCCTATCACTCAGCATTTCTTCCTGCTTCCCTGTTTGGGTGGGACAGCTGAATTCCTCCCTAGGTATTGCTGAAACCCCTGCACTTTTTCCCCCCACCTCCCTTTGGCTAACCATTCAGCCCTCTCACCTGACCACAAGCTCATTTCCAGAAGATGCTGGTGCTGCAGCTGATTCAGAGGCTCAGGGGTAAATTCCTCTGGTGAGGCATGCCGGTGGTCTCTGTCTGTGTGATCACGGGGTTGGAATTTTCCGGGAGCCCAACATGGCCCCCTTTAATCTGGCTATGACTGGAAAATAATCTCAGCCCATATTTTTGTGGGTTTTTCTGCTTCAGGGGTTCTTTTATTGCTGTTTGGGGGGTAATTGTATCAGGAGCTCTATGCATTTAACGTCTTTCCTCTGCCATCTTCTCTGATCTCCCATCCCCTTATTCTCATAATTCAAGTTCTGATCTAGAAAACCACTGCTTTGTAGTAATGTTTGAGTGGGTCTCCCAATCTGGAAAACATGGCTTAAAATCTGTCCTTTGGATACTACTTTGTGATGCCAGGCAACTGACTCATTCTTTCCATGACCAGGGTTATCCTGAAAGGGTTTAATTTGCCAAAGCATATGGCAGCTGCTATTCTGCATTTGTAGGAGTTTCTTCACCAAGGAGCTTCCTAATCAATTACACTTACAAGAATCCAAGATAATGTCATCCACATAGCCTCATCTCGGATATGGTCTTCTGAACTCTTTGGTCACAATAAACTAACAATTCACGTCTAATTCTTACCCTTTTCCTTCTCATGTATGTAGAAGGTTTTCCTTCTTTCCACAGAACTGGAATTCTTTATGCAGAAGAATATCTTCAAAATGATACAGAGGAATGATCTAGAAATTCTTTGACAGGTCAGAGCATTGAAATCCATAATTGAAGAAGATGAAGTTCAATAGTAATACATTGAAAGTCTCTCACAGGCCCAGCATCCCTCATATAAGGGAAACCTTCCCTCAGGTAGCACCCAGTGATGAAGATTTCTCTTCTCTTTCAGCTGCACTCCTTCCTGAAGAGCACCCAGTTTAACAATAGTGCTGGTGACCAGGTGTTTGTGGATGAAAATAGAAGATCAGAGGCTCAATATGCCATTATGAACTATGTGATGTTTCCTAATTTTTCTGATGTTCTGCTGAAAGTAGGGCAGTTTGTCCCTCAGGCTCCAGTAGGTCAAGATTTCATAGTCTGTGAGGATGCCATAGTGTGGAGTATGTCAAAGGTCAGAGATATTTTAAATGTGAATTTATGCATCTAATCACAGGAACAATTCTTGATCTTTTTTCTTCATACTTTACATTGCTCATATGGGCAGCTAGTTGATTCATTGGAGAGAATACCAGGTCTGGAGTCAGGAAGACTTATCTTCATGACTTCTAATTGGGTTTCATACACTTAATAGTTGTGACCCTAAGCAAGTCACTCAACCCTGTTTCCCTCAGTTCCTCCTCCATTAAATGAGCTAGAAGGAAATGAAAAATCATTCCATTATATTTCCTAAGAAAACTCTAAATAAGGTCAGGAAGAGTTGGATATGACTTTAAAATGGCTGAACATCCACATTGCATATACTTATAAGTTGAAGACATCTCATGACTAATTATAAAAACAAACATTTTTATTTAAAGTTTTGACTTCCAAAATCTATCCCTCCTTCCCTCCCTCCCTCAATTCCTTCCTCCTCCCTGAGGCATTAAGCAATCAGCTATAGGTTATAGAAGTGCAATTATGTAAGACATTTCCATAATAGTCATTTTGTACAGGAAGACTCAAAGGAAAATGTGTAAGAAAGTGAAAAATAGCATGCTTCAGTCTATATTCAATCAATATCAGTTCTTTTTCTGGAGGTGTATAGTATAGATTATCATTAGTCCTTTGGGAATGTCTTGGATCATTGTATTACTAAGATTAGCTAAGTCATTCACAATTCTTCATCAAAAAGTATTACAGTTACTGGGTATAACTAATAACTAATTGTAAAAGATAAGGTTATACATATTAATTATGAGTAGACTCCCACAAGATATCTAGTCCACCACTCTCCATTTTATACATGAGGAAACTGATGCTCATGGAGAGCAAATGAATTATGGAAAGTCACATAGACAATGGGCATCCTACGTGGCATTTAGTGATTATAAACAACTGAATATATGAAAGAATTTATATATGTATATATATATATGTGTGTGTATACATATGCACATACATACACACATATATAGAAAACACATATGCATATAAGTGTGTATACATCTATTTTTTATCAAAAAATTTAAATTTCTTTCCATCCCACTTCAACTTTTCCCTTTACTCAACTGAGAAAAAAAAATTCCATGTTTACTCAATCAAAACTAACTTCCACATTTACCATGTCCAAAAATAATATGTCATTTTGCTTTCTGGGTCCTTAATATCTGTATCAGGAAGTGGGTAATATATTTGCTTATTAATCTCTAGATTTGTGGTTGATTATTACATTAATTAGTTTTTATCCTTTCAAAGTTATTTGTTTGTTCTCTATCATTATTTTTGTAGAAATAGTTCCCCTGGTTCTGCTCACTGTACTTAACATCTGTTCATACAATTCTTTCCTTTTTTCTCTGAAACAAACTCCTTCATAACTTCTTACAAAAAAAGTACTTCATAATATACAAGCACACTTACCTACATACACATACATGTAAACTTACTCAATGTTTTCTCAATTAATGGGACAGACATCAATTTCCCATTCTTGGCCACTTAAAAAACAGATTTGTTTAAATAAATCCTTAGTGATAGTTTATTTTGTTTTGGCTTTATCCCTCCTTCAATCTACCTCCTCTCTAATTCCTTATTCTCCCTGTTGTTTTAATCTTCCCTTTTCTAAACAGTTCATATAATAGTGAAGTTGAAATGTGTCTCCCTCCATCCCATCCTTTGTTTGTAGAGATATCTTCTATTGCTCCCTGATTATGATATAATATCCTCTAACCTTCCATTCTTTCCCCAACAAATGTATTTCTCTTCCCATCTTTCAATTCTTCTCTTAAGACCACCAAGATATAAAAGACTCACTACCAAGTATTGTCTGATTAGTTTACCTCTTTGACGTTCAGCATGACATATGAATTATCTCCCTTAGAATGTATCATGCTTGTGCTTCATTATTTTTTTATTCTCCTGTTAAGATTTATTTTCCCAAGTTACATGCAAATACAAATTTTGACATCAAATTTTTTTTAAAACTGTGTTCCAAATTCTCTTCCTCCCTCCCTCCCCCCATGAGGAACTCAAACAATTTTATATAAGCTATACATGAACAGTCATGCAAAACATTTCAATATTAGCCAGGTTGTAATAGAAAATAGACAAAAACAAAACTTCTGATAAAGGAACTAACAAAAAATGAAAAAATTATGCTTCAATCTGTATTCAGACACCATCAGTTCTCTCTCCGTAGATGGACTGGATTTTTCATAGGACCTTCAGAGTTGTCTTGGATCATTGCATTGCTGAAAATAAACCTCATTCACAGATCATCCTACAGTATTGCTTTTATTTTGTATATAGTACATTTCACATTGTATCAGCTCATGTAGGTCTTTCCAGATTTTTCTGATAGCATCCTTATCGTCATTTTTTTTGTAGTAAACTACATTTATATAGAGACAATTTATCTTACCTCCTTACTATCTGTGGCTTGAGAGTTCAGTAAGTGGCTGGCACAGTTTCAAATGCCACCAAGGACTCACTGTTTGGTTATTGGGGTGGGGGTGGGGGAGTTTGTGAGGAGGAGGAACTAAACTACCATCTAGTCTATTCTCTTGATTTGATTCACCAGGAAACTGAAAGATTGCTGCCTTCCCAAGATGCTTTAATTCAGTATTCTTTTCACCATCTTACAACTAGATGAAGAAGAATAAAATATCCTTTGAGATTAATTCAGGGAAACACATGGTATTGAGCCCTTCAGAATATGTTCCTATGGAGAGGACAAATGGTTTGAATTTTACATTTCTTCAAATTGCCTGAATTTCTGATTGTTACAGAATGGGCTGTTTTGTCAAAGATGTTTATATTAACTTATATTCATTGTGGAGCTATCACTTCACTCTTCTGGTCCTTCAGCTCTAAGGGCCTTCCAGACTGGATGGAAATGGATTAGATGTATTTTTTAATCTTTCAATAGCTTTTAGTCTAACACTGTGGAGATTAAAATTATATGTGGTTGTCCTATAATTGTCCCAAGTTTAGAGAACCTAGTTGGGGTTTATCATATATTTGTTACTTAGAAATTAGAGGCTACTGCACCAATTTGGGGCCATTAAGCATTTACTAAAGTGTATTAAATATTAGTAAAGAGAGCACATGCATGGCTCAGAAAGTTAGGAATGCATAGCTAGGAAAGAGGAGAGAGAGAAATGGACTGCATGGCTCTCCTTCCTTGTCCCAGGGCCCAGCAAGGGAGTCCCTCTGTAAGTTTCCTCAGGGTTAGAGGAGAGCCTGCCCTTACACATTGCTCAAAGCTAATTTGCTAGCATCATTCAAATCTATTGGTTTACTGGATTTGAGGGTGGTTCAGTACAGTGTGTGCTGATGTCAGAGTACAGAACCCTCTGAGGGGAAAAAGCCTTCAGGTGGGTGTGGGTTTGAATGAGGTAACTTCTATTGTCTGTATTCACAGTCCAAAATCCAACTTGACTGACTCTGGGCCAGTCTTAAAAGTTCAGGGAAGGCTCTCTGGGTTCAGTCCTCAAGCAGGGGCCTCTGGGAGTCCCAAACACCATTATTTTCTCACAAGACCTTGGGTAATTATAATCAATGGTATATTCATAATCATAGCATTTCTAATGTGAGGGCTAAAACAGCTTACCATTTTAAAAACTGAAAACCTCAAAATTCGAAAGTTGGTAAAAAAAAATAGCACATCTGGTGGTGAGTGGGGGTTACTGCCTAGACATTTCAATTAGTGAATATTTGAATCCATTTATATTTGAATCAGGTATAAATCTCATAACCCTTGTAGTTATCCAGGTTTCAGAGATTAAGACTCTTATATGTAATAGTCTACAATTCTGTAAACTTCTACTTGTCAGCCTGATAGATTATGCATTACCCTATTCATTCTCATCCCAGATTTAAGGCAATCCAGTGGTATGTTGTGATATTTTCTAATTGAATGTAAATAAATGATTTATTTCATTAAAAATTAATTCTGATATTCCATCCAAGAGACAAATATTCCTCCAAAGTGTTCTCTCTCTCTCTCTCTCTCTCACACACACACACACACACACACACACATACACAAACCCCTTACAGCACCACAAACTTAAGTGTAGATCAATGTCACTGGTTGTGTTATTAATTACTAGGGAAATTAACATTAGTATAGATACAAATGTTTTAACTATGTTGAAAGCTCTTAGGCAGTGTTAAGCCTAAAATTCTAACTGTGATGTCTAAAAATCTAATGAGTGGTCACCTTAAATTTGAAACTTTGGCACCAGTCTTTGGGTATGAAGCATTTATTAAAGTTTATTATGGATAAACAAAGAGAGAGAGAGAGGAAAAGCAGCCTTCATCTAGCTAGCTAAGAGAAAGAGAGTGTGTCCCTACCACCAACAGCCAGTTCCTGAACCAAAAGAGAGAGAGACTTTGCCACTTCTCCCAGAAGCCCCCTGTAAAACAGGAAGCAGAGCCTCCTCACACACAGCTCTAAGCTAATTGGCTTATAGCACATTACATGACTAACAGATGGTAACTTCTGGATAACAAGCTGCTTCCAGTTGCTAAGTCACATGTTTTCTTTTCAGGGCTGAGCCAACCTGGTTCTCACAATGTCCCTCTTAGCAGGGGGTGGCTTTCCAATTCTCACAGCAGTCAACAAAGTCCAGCAGCAAAAGATAGAAAGAGATGTTCCATTTAAAGTAATGGTAGATAATATAAAATACTTGGGAGTCTACTTGCCAAGACAAACCCCGGAACTATACGAACAAAATTACAAAACACTTCACACAAATCAAATCAGACCTAAATAATTGGAAAGATATCAATTGCTCATGGATAGACAGAGCTAATAATAATTCTACCTATTAATTTACTTATTCAGTGCCATACCAATCAGACTACCTAAAAATTATTTTATAGAGGTAGAAAAAATAATAACAAAATTCATCTGGAAAAACAAAAAGTCAAGAATATCCAGGGAAATAATGAAAAAAAATGCACAGGAAGGTGGGTTAGCTGTACCAAATCTAGAACTTTACTATAAAGCAGCAGTCATCAAAACTATCTGGTACTGGCTAAGAAATAGAGTGGAGGATCAATGGAATAGGCTAGGCACAGGAGACACAGTAGTAAATGACATTAGTAACGTAGTGTTTGATAAACCCAAAGACTCCAGCTTCTGAGATAGGAACTCAGTATTGACAAAAACTGCTGGGAAAACTGGAAGATAGTATGGCAGAAATTAGGCATAGACCAACATCTTACACCTTATACAAAAATAAGGTCCAAATGGGTACATGATTTAAACATAAGAGGTGATAACATAGTTAAATTAGGAGAAGAAGGAACCATCTACCTTTCAGATCTTTGGAAAGGAGAACAGTTTATGACCAAACAAGAGATAGAGAATATTATGAAATGCAAATTGGATGATTTTGATTATATTAAATTAAAAAGGGTTTGTACAAACAGAAGTAATACATCCAAAATTAGAAGGAATGCAGAAAGCTAGGAAACAATTTTTATGGCCAGTACTTCTGATAAAGGCCTCATCTCTAAAATATATTGGGAACTAAATCAAATTTATAAGAATCCAAGTCATTCCCCAATTGAGAAATGGTCAAAGGATAGGAACAGGCAGTTTTCTGATGAAGGAATCAAAGCTATCTATTTCCATATGAAAAAATAGTCTAAATAACTATTGATTAGAGAGATGCAAATTAAAACAACTCTGAGGTACCACCTGATACCTATCAGATTGGCTAAAATGACAAAAGAGGAAAATAATAAATGTTGGAGAAGTTGTGGGGAAAATGGAACACTAATGCATTGTTGGTGGAGCTGTGAACTGATCCAACCATTCTGGAGAGCTATTTGGAATTATGCCCAAAGGACTATAAAGCTGTGCATACCCTTTTACCCAGCAATACCACTTTTGGGTCTTTTTCCCAAGGAGATCATAAAAAAGGGAAAAGGACCCACATGTATAAAAATATTTATAGCTGTGGCCGCTAAGTGGTGCAGTGGATAGAGCACTGGCCTTGGAGTCAGGAGTACCTGAGTTTAAATCCGGCCTCAGACACTTAACACTTACTAGCTGTGTGAACCTGGGCAAGTCATTTAACCCCAATTGCCTCACTAAAAGAAAACAAAATTATAGCTGCTCTCTTTGGGGTGGCAAGGAATTGGAAATTGAGGGGATGCCCACTAATTGGGGAATGTCTGAACAAGTTGTAGTATATGAATGTAATGGAATTCTATTGTGCTGTAAGAATCAAGGAGCAGGAGGAGTTCAGAAAAACCTGGAAGGACTTGCATAAACTGATGATGAGTGAGATGAGCAGAACCAGAAGAACATTATACACAGTATCATCAACATTGAGTGTTGATCAACTGTTATGGACTAGATTCTTCTCACCAATGCAAAGGTACAGGAGAGTTCCAGGGAACTCATGATGGAAGGGGATCTCCAAATTCAGGAAAAAAAAAAGAACTGTGGAGTATAGATGCTGATTGAACGATACGATTTCTTTTGTTTTTGGTGTTGTTGTTTTTCTATTTTGAGGTTTTTCCTCATTGCTCTGATTCTTCTCCTATAACATGACTAATTCAGAAATATGTTTAATGTTATTATATATATATATACATACATATATGTGTGTGTGTATATATGTATATATATATATGTGTGTGTGTATATATATATATATATATATATATATATATAGCCTTTCAGATTACCTGCTGTCTAGGAGAGGGGGAAGGGAGGGGAGGGAGGGAGGGAGAAAAATCTGAAATTGGAAAGCTTATATAAACAAATGCTTAGAACTATCTTTAGATGTAACTGGAAAAAACAATAAAATACTTTTATCAGAAAAAAAAAAACCTCACCTCTCTTGCAATCTTAAATTCTCTACTCAAGAGGTTTCTTTACCTTAAAAACAACAAAAAAAACCCCTCCTTAACATCTTTCAGAAAAAAAGTTATTTAAGTGTTTTATCTGTATACTTAGTGTCCCCCCCCCCCCAGACATAGCAATTGAGAGCTTGTCCAAAACAATGGTAAAACTTCCAAATTTTGTTAGGATTCTCTTCTCAGTAGACTTCCAGGGTTGAGCCAAGATGGCAGAGAAAAGTCAGTGAGCTCCTGAAGTCATGACATGATTGCTCCAAAAAACATCCAAATAACACCATAGGAAAATGCCCGGAGCAGCAAAACTAACATAAGAATGTGCTGAAATCATCTTCTAACCAAGAACAGCTTGGAAGGTCAGAAGGAGGGAGCTGCTGTGCTGATACAGGAGTTGGGCCCAACCCCACAGTCACCCTGACACAGATCTAGTCCCAGGAAGGCCTCACTAGAGAAGAAGACCCCCAGAGCCTCTGAATCAGCTGAAGCACCAGTGTCGTCTGGAACTAAGCTCACAGTCTGGTGAGAGGGCTGAGCCATGAGCAGGGAGGAAACTACAGAGGTCTATGCTGGTGCTAAGGCAGAACCTGGATTTTACACCCCTGCTGAGAACCAGAAGGTAGGCTCGAGTAGCAGTGGCCCAGGTGGGGGAGGGGCACAGGCTAGTCAGAACTAACAACTACAACACACAAAGCTGGTTGATTAGCAAGTTGGTCTGGGGTCATCTAAGGACAAGGGAACAGGCCAGGTGATCCTGGCCTCCTTAAATCAAACCACCTGGGACTTGTGAAGCTTGGGATACTGCAGCTTGGAAACAGTACCCCACTTTAAGGAGCTAAAAGTCAAATAAAAGAAAGGAAAGATGAGCAGACAGAGAAAGGTGAGGACCATAGAAAGTTTCTTCAGTAACAAGGAAGACCAAGGGGCACCCTCAGAGGAAGATGTTAACATCAGGGCCCCTATATCTAAAGCTTCCAAGAAAAATATGAATCGGTCTCAGGCCATAGAGGTACTCAAAAAGGACTTTGAAGATAAAGTTAGAGAGGTAGAGGGAAAAATGGAAAGAGAAATGAGGGCAATGCAGGAAAGACATGAGAAAAATATCAACAGCTTGAAAAGTAAAATTGGCCAAATGGAAAAAGAGGTATAAAGGCTCTCTGATGAAAATAATTGCCTAAGAATGAGGATTGAACAAATGGAAGCCAGTGACTTTATGAGAAACCAAGACATGATAAAGCAAATACAAATGAATAAAAAATAGAGGGCAATGTGAAATATCTTCTGGGAAAAACTGCTGACCTGGAAAATAGGTCCAGGAGAGATAATTTGAAAATGATTGGTCTACCTGAAAACCATGATCAAGGAAAGAGCTTAGACATCATCTTCCAAGATATTCTCAGGGAAAATTGCCCTGAAATTCTAGAAGAAGCTAAAATAGAAATTGAAAGAATCCACAAATCACCTCCAGAAAGAGATCCCAAAAAGAAAACTCCTAGGAATATTATAGGCAAATTCCAGAGCTCTCAGGTCAAGGAGAAAATATTGCAAGCTGCCAAAAAGAAAGAATTCAAGTACTGTGGAGCCCCAGTCAGGATAACACAAGATCTAGCAGCTTCTACATTAAAGGACCGGAGGGCACAGAATATGATATTCCAAAGGGCAAAGGAAATGGGATTACAACCAAGAATCACATACCCAGCAAAACTCAGCATAATCTTTCAGCAGAAAAAATGGGACTTTAATGAAAAAGAAGACGTTCAGATATTTGTGATGAAAAGACCTGAACTGAATGGCAAATTTGACTTTCAAATACAAGACCCTACAGAACCATAAAACACTGGAGCTGGGGTCATAGAGTGGCCAACTGTCTTGTGTCTGAGGCCGGGTTTTGGCTGGGATCCCCCTGGGTCCAGCGGTGATGCTTTGTCCACTGTATCACCTAGCTAGATGATGACATCTTTAGGGTTAAATTGAGGGGTGAAGGGAATTCACTGGGGGAGGGGGAAGGGCAGAGGTGAAATCTTACATGAAAGAAACAGGAAAAGGCTTATGGAGTGGAGGAAGAGATGGGAGAAGAACAGGGCAGTAAATGAATTTTACACTCATCAGAAAAGGCTCAAAGATCTTGAACTCATCAGAGCTGCCTCAAGGAGAGACTAACAGACAAACCCAACTGGGTGGAATAATCTATTTAATCTGGGCAGTAAATGAGCCTAACACTCATCAGACCTCAATCTCATTAGAACTGGCTCAAGGAGGGAATAATGTACACACTCAATTGGGTGAAGTAATCTCTCTAACCCTGCAGGAAAATAGGAGGGGAAGGGGATAAAGAGAGAGGGGCAAAAGAAGGAAGTGCAGAGTGGGGGAAGGGACAGACAGAAGTAAATCCCTTTTGAAGAGTGATAGGATGAAAGAAGATGGATAATAGAATAAATATCATGGGGAAGGGAATAGGATGGAAGGGAAACAGTTAACAATAGTAATCATGAAAAAGAGAAAAGGGGGAAAATGTACAAAAAATATTTATAGCAACTCTTGGTGGAGGCTAAGATTTGAGAATCAAGGGAATGTCCATCAATTGAGGAATGATGGAAAAAGCTGTGCTATATGATTGTAGTGGAATGGTCTTGTGCTACAAGAAATGACAAACAGGATAATCCCAGAAAAACCTGGAAAGACTAATGAACATCTATGTATAGTGAAGTGAGCAGAGCTGGGAGGACATTGTGTACAGTGACAGCAGTATTGTTCAATGAGCAATTGTAAATGACTTAACTACTCTCAGCAATGCAATGATCCAAGGCAATCCCAAGGAACTAATGAAGAAGCTTACTAAGCATCCCTATAGAAAGAACTGATAAAAAGAACACTTGTGGATTGTACATATATAACCTGGTTGGAATCTTGTGGAGGGGAGGAAAGGAAAGGAGGGAGGGAGAAAAATTTGAAACTCTAAATCTTATGAAAATGATTGTTGAAAAGTACCCTTACATGTAACTGGAAAATAAAATAAATGTTTGTTGCTAAAAAAAAAAAAAAAAGGATTCTCTTCTCTCTTGAGGATTTATAAAAGGAAGGATGAAGGGCAGAAGCATTTATTGAGGACCTAATGTGTGCCAGCTGGTTTATAAATGTCTCATTTTCCTCTCCCCAAAATCCTTTCAGGTAAATACTACTACCATTCTTATTTTAATATTTATTAAACTGAAGCAAACAGAGATTAAGTGATTTGTCCAGGGCCAAATAAAAAATATGTGATTCTGGGTTTGAATTGAGGTCTTCCTGACTCCAAGTTTAGAATTCTATCTGCACACTCACTCTCAGTGGATGTAGCTGTAGAAGCATGGGTTACATAGAAAATAATTTTCCTTTTTCTACACAAAACCTCAGTAGTTCTCTGTTAAAGATGTTTATTCTACTCTCCTCTTACTGTCTTAGGTTCCCTCTGGGGTCTGCAGTGACAGTTGTACTCCTGGATTCAGAAAGACCCCTTTGGAGGGGAAGGCTGCCTGCTGCTTTGACTGCTCCTCATGCCCAGAAGGGGAAATTTCTCATCAGATGAGTGCGTTTCTGTAGGCAATGCTCTTATCATACTCACTGATTTAAAAAGTAACCAAAAGGTTATTCTTGTTAACAGTTACCTACAACTCCCAGGAATCTTATTGTGTGAATAAAAGATTATATGAGACCAAGGAAAACCAGTTGAATATCCTGAAATAACTACTTATGGCATGGTGACTTTGATGCAACTACAGAAGGAGAAGATTAGTCAATAGGAAAAAAACCCTGCTGTTTCATTTTTTTGGATGAAACAAAGTCATATAGTCTTGTCCCACATACAAGGGTTGGTGTCTAGAGAGTATAAAGGGATAGAGATAGCAATAGTGAGATAGATATAGATATAGTTATAGATATAAAGCCAAAAATAAAGATACAGATATAAATAGTGTACTAGGGCAGAATCAAAGTTGTCCAGTTGTAAGGTTGGTGGATGCTGGATTCCATGGGGGATTGAGTCTAAAGTATGACTATGGAGGTAATACCAGAAAAACCCCTTTCAGTCAGGTAGTAAATCAAAGGTGGACATTGAAATGAGGCAGTCTGAGGGCCAAGGGTGTAGAGTGATATTCAGAGTGTAATTTAAGGTGAAATCTTTGTTCCAGGATGAATCAGCAAAAGCCATTGGAACAAATTGCTTTCCTGTTCACATACCAGGGAGGGAGGCCATAGTATTGCCGCTGGACTCCAATTGCTCTGGAAGAGAGGGTTACCACTAGATTGGTTCTCAAAAACATTCCTCTTTCAAAGAATTACTCACCCAGAGAATCCAATCAAACTTTAAGTAAAAGGTTTTCTTCTTTGCCCCCCAGAGGCATGGCTGCGAGAAGAAGCCTAGGCTTCCACACCCAGGGAGGTACAGGTTTAAGGCTTGTTCCTTAGACAGCCATAGAGGTATGGCCGGAGGAAGAAGAGGAACCTCAACTCCCTGAACAAGAGAAGATGACAATTTCATAGAGGCAGGAAGGGGGTGGGGGTTGAAAGTGATGATGGTAGCTACTTGGATGTATGAATAATAAACATTCCCCATTTCTAACTTGAGATTATTGTCACTACCTGGTCCTAATCACATAGCAAACATGACTGGCTCCCAACTAAGCTCATGCTGTAAATTCAAGGTTTCTGGGTGGCTGTTTTATGATGTGTTTGACCAACCACTCTCTGGTTAATTAAATTTGTTGCTTCTCCAAGGAAAGAATAAACTCTAATTGACCACAGCGAGCTGATCAACCATATTTCTCCATGGTCAGTGTCCCCCTCAGGGCCAGAGCATCCCTAACTGGACCCAGGCCCATCAGGCTGCTACTACAAGAGGGTCAGGCTGATGGCATTATTCAGATATACCTCATTCAGACCCAAATCATGTGCAAGTCAAGAAATCAGGTTAATGATGAAGTTTGGGGAGACTTGTGACCTGGTTCAGTGGGCTAGCTCATCCAAAGAATTGGATGCTTATCATGAATCTTGTAAATAAAAAGACATTTATTAGGAAAGAGGAATCAGGCGGGGGTACAGGTCCCCCTGGTGACTGTCCCACTGGAATAAGAGAAGATCTGGTCTTTTGTATCTTTGCAAAACAAAGGGAAGGGAATTACAAGGTAAGGGGAAATGCAAAGATTAGGGACAGATAACTAACAGGGGATCTTTGATAATGGGATGTCAGTAGGATATATATTGGCTGGGATGCTACATATCAGCATTCATCCATATCCTGCATATAGTCTTGCGGACCTTAATATTGTTTATCAGCATATTGGACTCATGTGCTAGACACCTCATACCTTTGGCCTTAGAGGGTTGGGAATTTTAGGTTTTGGGGGGGTCCCATTGTATTCCCATAACAATGTCACTGACCATGTTTTTGGATGAAGGATGAACAACAACCATTCCAAGAATATAGATAATTAGGCTTCACAATTTCTGAACTTTTGTCCTAAGGGAAATCAGTCTGAGTAGCCAGTTATATGAGGGAAGCAGGAGGCTTTGGCAAGGGGTATTTAACAATGGAACCCATTGATCCTGCTTTGCAATTCTTTTAAAAATAAAGTATGCATTAGAATCCCAAGTTACTGATTGTTTCTTAACTGACTGCTTGAAGTAAAATGTGTAAGCTCTCCCCATTCAACTGGCCATTTGCTTACTCAATACTTTTTAGTAAAATTAAAGACTTTCTATAGGGATTTTGTGACATCACCTGTAGACAAATCCACTTGAATTTTCACCTCTGATGTCACAGAAGCAATTCAAGTGTTTGTTTGGGACCTGAAAGAAAGGGAAACAAGGAGTATGTAAGAAAATAATGGGATTTGGCAGATACTCAAAGGCTCACCTAGAGATAAATCCAAACTGATTGAATTAAGTGAGAGTGATGTACTGCTGATTAGCCTACTTCAGGTTAATTAGATTGTAACCACACCTAGCTAGCCCTTAAGAAGGTATTGTTCTCAGAAGCTAAGGACTTTGAACTCAACTCTAGACCACCTTCAAGGCCAGTGAATCAATGGATTTGGATGATGCTAATCAATCCAGCTTGAAGCAGTATGTAAGGACTGCCCGTGCTCCAGACCTATAAAAAACTTCCACAATCAGTTTGCTGTGGAGTTCATGATTGAAGCAGGCTCATGGCAAAGGACTTGAGGCAGAACCAGACTCTAGGCTAGATAGGCCTTTTCTTAATTCCACGTGTTCTCTTTTTTTCTAATACTTAGTATGCTTTAATAAATGCTTAATGTCCAAAGACTGGTGCTAAAGCTTCTAATTTAAGGGGACCACACATTAGAATTTTGTAGACATCACAGTTAGATTTTAAACATCACAAGTAATAGAAATGTCTGGAGAAGAGAAAGACTGATGTCAGCAAGGATGAGTCTAAGATGCCAGTCGGGGTCTTTGGAAAGCCATTTCCAATGTAAATGTCAAGTGGATTTGAAGGAGAGGGCTAAAATATAGTCGGTGTGCTATTCAAAAAATAAGTAGAAAAAAAAAACAAGTCATTCTTTGGTCCAAGGAGAATTTCATTTTAAGGTATTTGATTAAACTAATGCATTAAAGGTTATGGAATACTCTATTGAATAAATCATGCAGTGGAATCAGTTTCATGAGGATTAACAGGAGGGCCACTTAGAAAATAAAATAAGATTTCTCTCTCATTAATCTCCAGGTATTTGATAAATCATTAATCAATCAACTATTGTATGTGGCACTCTTGTTGATAAATGGTAGGAATACAAACAAAGGAAATGATTCCTTCCTTCAGGAAGCTTCCATTCAAAGGAAGGACACAACATGAACATACACAGATTAGTCATCTACAAAATTTGTTGTGGGAAGGGGTTACCTGAGATCTGGTAAGAAAAAGGGGAGATTAGTGCAGACAATGTACAACTAGAGCTGTTGTTGAACAACATGACACACACACAGAAACCATCTTTACATATGATAGAAAAAGGCTCATGTTTCTATGTTTATTGTTCTAAGTGAATAGATTAAGAGGGACATGTATCATTAGTTCAATAAAAGGAATACAGAGAAACAATGTAATCCAAGCCCAATCAATGATAAAGCACATGAACACAGTTGGCCTAATGTAACATACCACTGACACTGTCTCTCAGCAAAGAGGAAAGAGGATTTTGTGTCCTGTGGAGGCAGAAGCAACTGTTGCAGGTCATGACTATTGGCTATATCTGGGCATGGGCATAATTCTTTGAGTCTAAACCCTGAGCCTTGTTTGTCTCCTACAGATGCAGAGCAGTGTATGAAGTGCCCAGAAGATGAATATCCAAATAAGTGGAGAGATGGCTGCATCCCCAAGGTTGTGAGTTTCCTAACCATGGAAGAACCTCTGGGGTTGACTTTGGTCTCCGTGGCTGTTTCCTTCTCCTTACTGACAGCTCTAGTCCTGTGGGTCTTTGTGAAGTTCCAAGACACTCCCATTGTTAAAGCCAATAACCGGCCCCTTAGCTATTCCCTCCTCATCTCCCTTACCTGCTGTTTCCTCTGCTCCTTGCTCTTCATAGGCCATCCTACCACTGTCACCTGTCTCCTCCAACAAACAGTATTTGCAGTTGTGTTCACAGTGGCAGTTTCCTCCATTTTGGCCAAAACCATCATTGTGGTTCTGGCTTTCAGGGTCACAAGGCCGGGGGATAGGATCTGGAAGCTGATATATCCTCGAGTGTCCAACTATGTTGTTCTCATCTGCTCAGGGATCCAAGTGATGTTCTGTGGCATCTGGCTGGGAACCTATCCCCCCTTTCCAGAGGCAGACACACACTCAGAATCTGGCCACATTGTCCTGAAGTGTAACGAGGGCTCTGTCTTTGCCTTTTACTGTGTCCTGGGCTACATGGGCATTCTGGCCCTGGCAAGCTTTACTGTAGCTTTCCTGGCCAGGAACCTGCCTGACTCCTTCAATGAAGCCAAGTTCATCACTTTCAGCATGCTGGTGTTTTGCAGTGTCTGGGCCTCTTTTCTGCCCACATACCAGAGCACCAAAGGGAAGGCCATGGTGGTGGTGGAGGTCTTCTCCATCTTGGCCTCCAGTGCTGGCCTGCTGGGCTGCATTTTTGTTCCCAAATGTTATGTGATCCTCCTGAAGCCAGATAGAAACACCCAGGAAGAGATCAAGAATAAATGGGATTCTAGAGGCAAGATGTCTTCTGAAGCACAGCCTTACACTTCCTGCTCTGGGAACAGCAGGTCTGAAAAATAGCCCACATTGACTTGGCCTAGCCATATTTATTGGGTTTGTTGATGTTTGAACTCAAATGAGTGGCATCCATCTGGCTGCATTGTCAAATGCCACTCATATTCACAGGCTGGATCCCCTCAGGACACTGACTGTTGCTGTTTTGTAGATGTTCCTACTGACTTTAGTGGATGCTGCTATAAATGCACTGAGTAATATCTGGCAACTCCAGATTCTTAGAGTGTTTGAAGTTCTCAGAGTCATCCCTTAAAGCATGGAGAAGTGGAAGACAGTGTTATGAGTGCCCTCTCTCATTCCCCACACTACTGTTCATTCCCATTAAGGACTCCTTCACCACAGGATTCAATCACAACTTAAAGGATTGACCTCCTGCACCTTTGGTGTGGTGCCCATACTTCAACAGTGACAGCAGTATTGTTTAATGAGCAATTGTGAATGACTTAACTACTCTCAGCAATGCAGTGATCCAAGACAATCCCAAGGAACTAATGAGGAAGCTTACAATGCATCCCCATAGAAAGAACTGATAAAAAGAACACTTGTGGATTGGATATATATAACCTGGTTGTGATCTTGTGGAGGGGGGAGGAAAGGGATGGAGTCGGGGAGAAAAATTTGGAACTCTAAATGTTATGAAAATGAATGTTGAAAACTATATGTGTGGTAGCCTTATTTCTGTCCCAAGTTTGGGGAAAATTAGCTGGGATTCCTAATATAGTTGTTACTTATAAATTAGAACCTTTAGCACAAGTTTTGGGGGCATTAAGCATGCACTAAAGTATATTAAATATTAGCAAAGAGAGCACACATATCTCTGAAAGGTAAGAAAAGGCTTATCTATCCCAGAGGAGAGAATAAAGCTCAGCCTGGCATGCTTCTTCCTCCAAGTCTTCTGCCACCAAGAGGACCTCCAAGAGAGTCTAACTGAGAGTAACTGTGTGTGGAAGCTTTTTCTGGATCCAGAGGAGAGGTGGTCCTTACACACTGCTCCAAGCTAATTGGCTAGCATCAAACAAATCCATAGGTCCACTGGACTTGAGGGTGGTCTGTGTTGAGGTCAGAATTCACACTGTCTGAGAACATACCCTCTTGAGAGCCAGGGAGGTGTGGTTTTAACTAAATTAACTTTAAGTGAGTTGACTAGAGAAGTCAGTCAATCCACTCAATTTTAATCCAATCAATCCCCTAGAGTGGGGGGGGGGGGGGGAAGGGCCTTTGGGCATTCCCAAAAGCCTATTATTTTCTCACAGAACTCTATGCAACAGAATATGATGAGCAGTCCTTCTTTCTCCCTGTAAATCTGTGTGTCCTCATTTGATGGTATTATATGTGATGTCCCAAAAATCTTCTTGTAGTTGTAAACTATAAAGCTTATAATTAGAATAAAATTTAGTTGTTTAGAAATTCTTCGAACTATAATCATGTAAACTTAGAAGTCTGCTTTGAAGAAAATAACAATACACTGGTATTCATTGCGGATATCAAAATCAAGATATTTAACAAGCAGGTTCTGCAAAGCTCTAGAACAGGGCTTCTTAAACTTTTTTCCACTTGTAACCCCGTTTTGCCCAAGAAAATTTTATGTTACCTTGGGTACATAGACATATAAAGCAAGTATACAGAACCTTTTACTGTTGCTAAATTTTCTGCAGGCCCCACATTCAGTTAGGTGACCCCATATGGGGTCATGGCCCACAGTTTAGGAAGCTAGGCTCCAGAATATCATTAAGGCCAATGGCAACACACAAATCTGGTGTGATAGAGAGAAGAAAGCCTAAAGCCAGCCTCCCTTCAACTTTGGGTATGGACAACATATTGCTTAAGCTACTAAAGAATATCTAAATATTTTAAATCACAGTTTGTAGTCTATATCTAAGTGATGGGAAAAATCTCACTAACATTATAAGGAAATGGGCCAATATCAGGTTAAAAATGGGTTGATTGCCTCACAGGGGCTGAATGTGTGATATAATCCCTCAAACTTGATATACAAAGGTCTGGTGATTTCACTGGAGATTCAATAAGTAAGTGGCAGTAGAGTTGGGAGACTCAGCCCCAAAGGGGCTCCATGGTGTGCATATTTTCTGTTTCCTGATCCCTCTTCATGTTGCTCCCACCACCACCATAATGTAGGCTCCATGAGATCAATGGTCCATATGGTCCATTGTGGACTTGTACTCCCTGAGTCTAGAGCAGTGACTGCCTTATATTAGAGATGAAGTTAATATGTGGAGGGTCAATGCTTGTCCCCATTATCATGTAAGGCTCTTTATTTTACACATGAGGAAACTGAGTTCCAGAGGCTTAAGTGACAGACCCAACATCACACAGATAGGGAACCTCAGAAGGGGATTCAAACCTAGGTCCTTTATCTCTAGATTTGGCACTCATTCCACTGTTCTATGTGGCTTCCTCCAGTGATTATCTCCATATGATTGACTCTGAAATCTTTGTATACAGCCAAAGTCTCTCCTGATTCCCAGTCTTCTATCACAACCTGCCTGCTGAAAATATCCACCTCAATGTCCCACAAGCATCTCCAACTCATCATGTGCAAGTAGAACTCAAACTTGTCTCCTGCCTCATTCCTCCTACTCACTTCCCTAATGTGAGAAAATAATTATTAATAAGGTATTTCTTGGGGGATCCAGATATCAGTTTCAGTCCTTTCTCCCCCTACCCTACTCCAGAAAGTCCAGTTCTTGAGGAACTTCAGCAAACCCTCTTTGGGACAAACACAAGGGACAAAAGAAATGGAGATTGATTCTTTTGTGTAGCTCAGGGAAGGAGTGATGGGACCTAGATAATGGAATTTGCCATTGCCCTTAAGCAAGGGTCTTTTATATTGTTCTCCCTGATGTCATCTGTAGAATTCATTTTCATGTAGACAACCCTCAAATAATGTCAACCAATGGATTTGAATGATGCTCACAAATTAGCTTTGATCAATGTATAAGGACCCACCTCTATGGAAAGAGGATAAAAACTCCTGGAAAAGGCCATGAGCTCTCTCTCTTGGCATGCACACCCTTGGCTCTGGGCTCTCCCTCTTAGGACAGTGGAGGTCTGAGATTGTGAGAAGTTTTCTTACTAGTATATAATATTATTAAATAATACTATCCTGACTGCCAAAAGTGTCCCAAATAGCAAATAATTTTTTTAAAGTGCAGTTTAGAAAGCCAGACAGGAGTATTCAAAACCTGAAATTTCTGATTTTCATCTTCAATCAGTCTACTGGATAAGTATTTCTGTGTCTGTATGTCTGCCCATATTTTTGGTGTTTGGGTCCATTCCTGTTTCTGTCTTAAGTTTTGAGGAATTTCACTGTCAAACTGTCTGATTTTGCCTTCTAAGCATGTAGATAAGGAAAAGGGCCTTCTGAGAGATATAGTGCTTTTTTACCTTATTTTATCCTCCTGAATCCAGTGCCAGTGCTTTAGCCACTGCTCCACCTAGCTGGGCCCCTTACAAAAACTTCTGATAGAATGGGATAAAGGTATTTTAGGAGTCAAACCAGGAATGAAAAAGCAGCAGTTTATTAATCTCTGTTACATCTCATAGAAAACTTACTTTAAATTATCAAGGGAACTTTTGTGGCTTAAATAAGGTTCTTTTAATTTTCAAACACTGAGGGATTTAAAATTATTCATAGGAAACAGAGCTCCCAATGAATAGATTCATTGGTATCTCTGGAGCAGATTAACCTACTGGGAGACCATGCCTGGGAACTGGTGCCCAGCTTCTCCCCCAGCCTCCCTACTCAGACCTTGTCAGATGGGCTTCCACCCTCCCAATCTGCCTCACCTCCCACTAGGAATTCTTCTGCTCCTCCAGGATCTCCCCAGACTCACCTTCCTCTCCCCTCACCTTTTCTAGACCCTTACCCCATGTATTTCCTGCCCTGTCCTCCATTTCATCACCCCTTTCTACCTGCTTTTTATGGCTTCTCACCTGATTATCCTCATCCCTCCTTGGTCCCCTCCCCCTCTTCAGCTGCTGCATTTCCTCCCTCCTCCTGCTTCCCTAGCCATGATGCCCTGCCCTGCCTCTGCTGCTGAGATCATGGAGGCAGTGGCCCCACCCCTTCCTCTGCCTCCATTTCCCTCCCTGAGGCTGGGGCTCAGCCCCACTGCTCCTGAAGTGGCCTCACCTCTTCCTTTTCCTGCCTTAGCTGAGACCATATCTCTGACTCCACTTCTCACCCTGCAGCTATTTGGGTGAAGGCCCTAGATCCCTGCACTGTGGTTACTCTGTACCCAACACCCCCATGGCTTCACCAGCTGAGGGGCCATCTTTTAATATGTACCCTGCCTGCTCCCAGTCTCCCATTGTATCTTCTAAATCAATCTTTTTAAATGGCATATTATGTTTTTATTAATATCTTTAAACATTTCACAATTTTATTTTAATTTGACTCAGACTATAGTTGGGAGGATTGCTAAGCTAATGGCTGTGAGTTTGACACCTCTAGTATAGAAAGTCTTACATGAGCTAAGTTTTTTTATTATTATTATTATACATGTGTAGTCATGCAAAACAATTCCATATTTGTCAGATTGTGTGTGTGTGTTGGAGAGGGCGGGAAATGGACAAAAAAATTCAAGAAAAATAAACAAAAAAATATGCTTCAATCTGTATTCAGATACCATTAGTTCTTTCTCTGGTGATGGATCACGTTTTTCATCATAAGCCCTTCTGACTTGGTCTTGGATCATTGCATTGCTGAGAATAGCCAAGTCATTCACAGCTGAACATCTTACAATACTGCTCTTACTTTGTACACAGTGCATTTCACTTTCATCAGCTCATGTAAATTTTTCAGGTTTCATTAAGAGCATGCTGCTCACCATTTCTGAGAGAATTAAATGTGCCCTCCTCAGTAGGCAGCATACATTATTTAAGTCCTGAGGGCTTCTTCTCCCCTGACCCCCCCATTCCCTTCCTTTTCCTGCTGAGCTAGCAGTTACAATTGAGAGAAACCAGTGGTTTATGTTCCCCTTAGATAGGGCAGGTCACATTGTTCAAATCCCAGGAGCTCCTCCCCCTCCCTTTTCCCCCTTCTCCTGAGCTGGCACTTACAGTTGCCTGGGGCAGATAACAAGAAGGCCCTAAAATCCCCATCCAATCAGAAGTTGTCCCACAAAGGAGATTTCTCCTCAAAATCAGGGAAATTGGGATTCTAACCCAAACCAGTCCCCCTGTGTCTCCCAGTTAAACCCAAATTGCAATGTGCTTGCTTAATAAGCCTCACACATAGTATCTAATACACCCCTGGCTGGAGATTTAACATTATAACTTGACATTCATCCTATGATCAGGGTGCAGTTACATGTTTAGGAATTAATATGAAGCAGGAGTGTCACAAAGAATGTGCATTCAGAGTAGCCAGTCAATGATAAAATGGAGGAGGGAATCTTTGCTTTAGGAACAGAATATAAGGGTCCACTGTGACAAGTGTGCTTAGCACAACTTCCTTAGAAGTGTGGGCCCTTTCTTGCAAGATGGTAATAAAATGTCCTTCCTGCTTTGCACTAGAATGGAAGTTCTACCTCAGTTTACCCATTTCTAACAATTTCTTACAACATAATAATGTTCCATCATAAGCACATACCACAATTTGTCTATATATTCCCTAGTCGATGGGTATCCCCTCAATTTTGAAATCTTTGCAACCAGAAAAGACCTGCCAGAAATATTTTTTGTAATTTTTTTTGGATACCAGCCTGGTAGTGGTATTACTAGGTCCAAGAGTATGCATGATTTTATAGCCCTTTGGTCAGTTCAAAATTACTCTATAGAATGGTTTAATCAGTTTACAACTCCATTGTGAGAAACCCCATTTAAAAATTTCTGGGACTCAATGTTGGAGAAGTACTAAAGGCCTTGTTATACATTCGAGCATGAATGGGCCAGCTCCCTAATGGAAATGTCGGGGAGCAGGACTCGGGAGCTCTTTTATCTCTTAAGGGACTGGCTCCGCCCTTCTTCCTTAATTAAAATCTTTGTGCCAAGACATTGGTGCCAAACACTAGCCAATTGGAATGAAGTACAGTCAAAGGGGCAGCCCTCTAAACTCCTCCCCCACCTGACCAGCCTTGGGTCTCTCTCATCATGTGATCCTGATTTCTGGGGAGGGGGAGGAAAGGAGCCATTAGTAAGCATCCTTCTCCCAGCTGAAATTCACCTCCCAGACATTCCCCAGACACCTTCAATCAGTTTTGGAGGGGGGCCCATATTTTTTTCATATCCATCAACAGTGCATTAATGTCTCATTTCCCCCATATCTCCTACAATATTTGTCATTTTCCTATTGTGAGAAAATCATTATTAGTAATGGATTTCTTGGGGGGACCCAGAGATCAGTTTCATTACTTCCCCCCAACCCTCTCCAATTCCATTCCCAGCACAGGTGGTGTAGGCCATCTTTCCCAGAGTCTTAGACACTGAAGGTGACTGAGTCAGCACATAGGAGGCCCCAGAACGTGCAAAGAGTAAAAAGAGATCTTTCAATGGAGTGGGGTTCAAGCCCCAAGGCAATCTTCACTTCTTAAGCAACTTCAGGTTCTGCTCAAGGCAGGATTCAGGGTAACCTGAGACATTGTGGGGTCTGAGCCCAGGGAGGAGGTCCTGGGAGGCCTCACCTGTGTAGAGAGTGAGGAATGGGAACAGCAGAGGGATCCAGAGGGATCCAGGCCATGGTGAAGGCTCCCCCACAGCTCTATGTCCTGAGTCTCCAAGCTGGGGCTGGGCTCCCCCAGGCCTCTCTTAAGAGCAGCCCAGGCCCTGCAGGGAGGAGGAGCCCCTCATGTAAATCTACTCCTGCTCTGGAGACCTGCAGGAGGGGCTTCATGGGATACTTGGCTAAGCCTGTGTGCTCCTGGGGCCTCTCCTTACCAGAGAGTCTGGGATTCTGGGAGTCAGATTCCTTCCTCCCCAGGCTCTGGGTCTGATGCTCCTGGACTCTTGTCACTCTAAGGAAGCTGCTTTCTCATCCTGCCCCTTCCCTCTGCCCTGGAGCCTTCTCATGCTGGAACATCCCTCCACCATGCCAGCCCCTCCTTCCATAGGTGAATTCCCCCAGGACCTGCTTTGGCTACAGGTAGGCTTCATTCCCCTCCAGCTGAGTCTCTGACACTTTAGGCTTCCCCACTGTGTGCCCAACCTCCAACTTGTACCTCAGCCTTCTCTCCCCATCCCTTAAAATCCCTTTTCATCTGCTATCTTCCCCTATTAGATTGTAAGCTCCATGAGGTCAGGGACTGTCTTTCTGTTTGTTTGCATTGGAGTCCCCAGCCCTTAGCACAGTGCCTGATGCACAGTGTGGTAAAAATTACTGGAGTTTTAGCTGACTCATTTTTCTCGGTTTCCTGGTGATACCAGAAAGCTAGTAGACTTTCCAGGTGTGGTGAGTTTTAAAACCCCTGCATTCCTTTGAATTAGCTTAATTGGAAATGATCTGGGAATTGTATAGACTTAGTTTAGAGTTAAGAGAATGTATCTGTATTTCTTTTTCCCTATTTCCTTATCTTTTATTTTTATTAATTTCACCTTTGTCGTTTAATTAATTCCCAAGTAATAAAGTCTGATCCTTTTGTGGAAAAGAAGCTGTAAGGCTCCTTCCTTATTGGCCTGGGAGAAATATGGAAAAGGGCAGTTCAGACGGGAGGGAGCTTTACACCTAAAGGTCCTTCATTATTTCCGGGACCCCAATATTTCAGCGAGTCACCCAATTAATGCTCCATATATTAAATTTTAGCCCCTACAACAGGAAGCGATGACGAAATGCTTGTTGCCTTGCCTACAATTCAGAGCTGTGTATTGTCAACAAATACAGATAACTGTTCCATCACCCCTCCCCCAAACAAAAATTTAAAGTTTTGAATTCCAAAATCTATCCCTCCTTCCCTCCCTCCCTCCATTCCCTCCCCATCCCTGAGGCATTAAGGAATCAGCTACAGCTTATAGAAGTGCAATTGTGTAAAACATTTCCATATTAGTCATTTTGTATAAGAAGCCCCAAATAAAAGAAAAAAATGTCAGAAAGTGAAAAATAGCATGCTTCAATCTATTCAATCAATATCAGTTCTTTCTTTGGAGGTGGATAGGGTAGATTATCATTAGTCCTTTGGGAATGCCTTGGATCATTGTATTACTAAGAATAGCTAAGTCATTCAGAGTTACTGTGTACAACTAATAACTAATTGTAAACAATAAAATTGTGTATCATAATTATTAAGAGACCCCCACAAACTATCTAGTCCGCCACCCTCCATTTTATACATGAAGAAACTGATGCTTATGGAGAGTAAGTGATTTATGCAAAGACACATAGGCATTGGGCATCCTAGTTGACATTTAGTGATTATACACAACCGAATATATGAAAGCATGTATACATAAGCATATTGCGGTATTTAAAATTATATGAGGTGTCCTATTTCTGTCCCAAGTTTTAGAGAAACATAGCTGGGGTTTCTGATATATTGCTACTTAGAAATTAGAGGCTAAAGCACTAGTTTGGGGTATTAAGCATTTATGAAAGCATATTAAATATTAGTAAAGCTAGAGCACATGTCTCAGAATGTTAAGGCCTATCTAGGATCAAGAGGGAGAGAAAAATAGAAAGCTGTGTCCTGCCTCTTTGAATGTACCCGCCAAGCCCATGAGAGTGGGCTATGTGGCTGCTCCCTCTGTGTCCTAGGGCCAAGAGAAACAGTGGGAGCATAAACTCTCTGAGGTTTTGAGGAATGTCGGCCCTTCCACACTGCTTAAAGAGCATTAGCATCCAAATCTATTGGTTTACTGGACTTGAGGGTGCTTTGGCACTGTACATGCTGATGTCAGAGTATGGAGGGCAGACCCTCTGAGGGGAAAAGCTTTCAGGTAGGTGTGGTTTTGACTGAGGTACCTTCCTGTAGGTAGTCAGCAAGGTCTGGCCTTAAGAAAAGTCAGGCAAGGCTCTCTGGGTTGGGCCCTTGAGCAGGGGCCTCTGGGAGTCCCAAAATGCCATTATTTTCTCACAATACACACACACACACACACACACACACGTATGTGTATATATCTAGTTTTTTATCAGAATATTTAAATTTATTTCCATTCCACTTCAACTTTTCCCTTTACTCAAATGAGAATGAAAGAAAAAAAAAACAAATTTCCACATTTACCATGTCCAAAAATAATGTCATTTGCATTGTATCAGGAGGTGGATAATTTATTTCATTATTAATCTCCAGATTTATGGTTATTACATTAATCAGAGTACCTAATCCTTTCAAGGTTGTTTTTGCCGTATCATTGTTTTTATAGAATTACTTCCCCTGGTTCTGCTCACTTTAGTTAACATCAGTTTGTACAATTATTTCATGGTTTCTCTGAAAGAAACCACTTCATAACTTCTTTTTTTTTTAGTTTTCAAAATGTGTTTATATAAGATTTCCAATTTCAAATTTTTCTCCCTCCCTCCTCTCCCTCTCCCCCTCACCTAGACAGCAGGTAGTCTGATATAAGTTATATGTATATACACATACATATATATACACATATATACATATATATAACATACATATATATAATAACATTAAACATATTTCTGCATTAGTCATGTTATAAGAGAAGAATCAGAGCAAAAAGGAAAAACCTCAAAAAAGAGAAACAACAGCACCAAAAATAAAACAAATTGTATGATTCAATCATCATCCATATTCCACAGTTCTTTTTTTTTTCTGGATTTGGAGAACCTTTTCCATCATGAGTCCTTTGGAACTTTCTTGTACCACTGGATTGGTGAGAAGAATCTAGTCTATCTCAGTTGATCAACACATAATGTTGATGATACTATGTAAAATGTTCTTCTGGTTCTGCTCATCTCACTCATCATCAGTTCATGAAAGTCCTTCCAGGTTTCTCTGAACTCCTCCTGTTCATCATTTCTTACAGCACAATAGAATTCCATTACATTCATGTGCCACAACTTGTTCAGCCATTTCCCAATTGATAGGCAACCCCTCAGTTTCCAATTCCTTGCCACCACAAAAAGAGCAACTATAAATATTTTTGTACATGTGGATCCTTTTCCCATTTTTATTATCTCTTTGGGAAAAGGACCCAAAAGTGGTATTGCTGGATCAAAGGGTATGCACAGCTTTATAGTCCTTTAGGCATAATTCCAAATTGCCCTCCAGAATGGTTGGATCAGTTCACAGCTCCACCAACAATGCATTAGTGTTCCAGTTTTTCTACACCTTCTCCAACATTTATTATTTTCCTTTTTTGTCATATTAGCCAATCTGATAACTGTCAGGTGGTACCTCAGAGTTGTTTTAATTTGCAACTCTCTAATCAACAGTGATTTAGAGCATTTCTTCATATGGGAATAGATAACTTTGGTTTCTTCATCAGAAAACTGCCTGTTCATATCCTTTGACCATTTCTCAATTGGGGAATGATTTGGATACTTATAAATTTGATTTAGTTCCCTATATATTTTAGAAATGAGGCCTTTATCAGAAGTACTGGCCATTATAATTGTTTCCCAGCTTTCTCTATCCCTTCTAATTTTGGATGCATTGCTTCTGTTTGTACAAATTTTTTTTAATTTAGTATAATCAAAATCATCCATTTTGCATTTTATGATATTCTCTGTCTCTTGTTTGGTCATAAACTGTTGTCCTTTCCAAAGATCTGAAAGGTAGAGTATTCCTTTCTCTCCTAATTTACCTATGGTATCACCTCTTATGTCTAAATCATGTATCCATTTTGACCTTATTTTAGTATAAGGTGTAAGATGTTGGTCTATGCCTAATTTCTGCCATACTATCTTCCAGTTTTCCCAGCAGTCTTTGTCAAATACTGAGTTCCTATCCCAGAAGCTGGAGTCTTTTGGTTTATCAAACAGTACATTACTAATGTCATTTACTACTGTTTCTCCTGTGCCTAACCTATTTCATTGATCCTCCACTCTATTTCTTAACCAGTACCAGAAAGTTTTGATGACTGCCGCTTTATAGTAGAGCTACAGATTTGGTATAGCTAACCCACCTGCCGTGCATTTTTTTCATTATTTCCCTTGATATTCTTGACTTTTTGTTTTTCCAGATGAATTTTATTATTTTTTCTAGCTCTATAAAATAACTTTTTGGTATTCTGATTGGTATGGCACTGAATAAGTAGATTAATTTAGGTAGAATTGTCATTTTTATTATATTAGCTCAGCCTATCCATGAGCAATTGATATCTTTCCAATTATTTAGATCTGATTTGATTTGTGTGAAAAATGTTTTGTAATTGTGTTCATAGAGTTCCTGGGTTTGTCTTGGCAAGTAGACTCCCACGTATTTTATATTTTCTACCGTTACTTTAAATGGAATTTCTCTTTCTAGCTCTTGCTGCTGAACTTTTTGGTCATGTAGAAATGCTGATGATTTATGTGGGTTTATTTTCTATCCTGTTACTTTGCCAAAGTTGTTCATTGTTTCAAGTAATTTTTTAGTTGATTCTCTAGGATTCTCTAAGTTTACCATCATATCATCTGCAAAGAGTCATAGTTTTGTTTCCTCCTTGCCTATTCTAATTCCTTTAATTCTTTTTTCTTCTCTGATTGCTAAAACTAACATTTCTAGTACAATATTAAATAATAGAGGTAATAATGGACATCCCTGTTTCACCCCTGATCTTATTGGGAAGGCCCCTAACTTATCTCCATTACATATAATGCTTGCTGATGGTTTTAGGTAAATACTGCTTATTATTTTAAGGAAAGCTCCAACTATTCCTATGCTCTCTAGAGTTTTTATTAGGAATGGGTGCTGTATTTTGTCAAAAGATTTTCTATAATTAAACACCAGGTATTCAATAAATCATTAACCAATCAACTATTGTATGTGGCAGTCTTGGAGATAAATGGTGGGGATACAAAGATAAAAAGGAAATGATTTCATCCTTCATGAAGCTTCCATTTGAATGAAAGGCACAACATGAACATAGTCAGATTAGTCATCTACAAAATTTGTTGTGGGAAGTGGTGACCTGGGATCTGGTAAGAATAAGGAGAGATTAATTCAGACGATGTACAACTAGATTTGTTGTTGAATAACATGACATACAGAAGCCATCTTTACATATGATAGAAAAAGGCTCATGTTTCTAAATTTATTGTTCTCAGTGAATAGATTAGGAGGGACATGTATCACTAGTTCAATAAAAGGAATACAGAGAATCAATGTGATCCAAGCCCAATCAATGATAAAGCACATGGACAGACTTTGACTAGCATAACATACCACTAACATTGACTCTCAGCAAGTGTAATGATTGGAATGATGCCACCTACTGGAGACTTGCTGTGGAGAGCTCCACCATGAGGAAAATGCCTCAGAGGCATTGTGGCTTTTCCTTGGCGTCAGGAAATGACGTTTGCTCATGGGTGCTGTCTATCAAGTCTACCAGCCAATCAACTGGAGGAGCCTCCTATGGTCTGGGAGGAGACAGGAAGGAGGAAAGGGAGCCTGCGCAGAGAGCGCGGGCCTTTTTGGTGGCGGCAGAGGACTTCACAGGAAATTTGAGGAAAGATAGGAATGCCAGGCTGTTGGAATTCTGTTCTCAATCTTTTTCTTTCTATTTTCCAATAAACCCTTAAAAACCTAAACTCATTTTATCAGTGATTTTTAGTCAGTTTCCCCCAAACTGGGGGAACACATTAGAATCCACATTTAGAATCTTAAATTACACAGTTTGGCTGACCACGAAGAGGAAAACCGAACGTTCATCTTCTGATCTTCTGATTGGGTAAGATTTCCCCTCCCTTGTCCCCTTAAATTGGAAAGAACTACCAAGTATAGGCTATTTTAAATTTCAAATGGATCTGTTAAACATCCTAAGTACCCCTTTTCTAGCTTTACCTTCACTAATCAGAGATGTTGGCCAGTTTGAATTTGAATATATTTTTATTACTCTTTGTGGTTTTGTGGGGCTTTGTGGTGTGGTATGGAGAATTTGGCATGCCCTAGATAATGTTAGAATAAAGATGATTCCCTGGGATTCCCCATTAGGAAAGCTACTTATGGATTGGAATGAGGGAAAACTTAGACTAAATACAACCATGACCAGAGGAGAGCTTATCAGACTGTGTTTTATGTGGCATGAGGAATTACAGGAAGAATGGCCCAAATATGGGTCATTTGATCCCCAAACATTGAGGCATTTGCAAAGAACCCTAAGTAGATGTCCACCTGAACATTTACGTTATTGGAAAATCGGCCAGAGCAAGCGAAAATTATCATACTAAAAATATAAAACAAGGAAAATCCAGGCCCCAGTTTACATCTGAGTCTGCCACCCAAACTGAAACAATAGACTGGCAGAAAGACATGGCCTGCCAAACCGAAACGCCCAATAGTACAACTAAATCCAAGGCCATTCAGACTGAAATTCCAAATGACCCAACTCTTATTCCCTCGCCCTCTACTTCCTCCATGCCAAACAAACAAATAAAGAAAGAAAGAAATGATTCCCCTGTAGAGGAGACAGAGAAAGTAAAAATTTTCCCCTTCAAGAGATCCTCGCCCATGGTCAAAAAGGTACTATACGTAAGCTCAGACAATACACATCTTTTACACCCAAGGATTTGGCTTTATAGGGACAAAGCACTCCTAAATTTGATGAAGATCCCACAGCAGTTATCAGGCAGTTTAGAGCAATTTTTAGAGCATATCAGCCCACTTGGAATGATGTTACTGACCTTATGGAAATAATATTGTCCCCAGGAGAAAGAGCAGATATAGTAGCTGCAGCAAACAGCCTGGAAGCCACGGGAAAGGTTGATATTGGGTGGCCTATTCAAGACCCTGACTGGGACCCCAATAACCCTGAGCATTTTGATATGTTGAAAGATGCAAGGGAAACATTGCTGAAGGCAATGGAATCCTGTATTAGAAAGACTGATAACTGGCAAAAATTTATAGATACAGTTCAGAGACCTGATGAGAGATCTAATAGATTTTATGACAGGCTGTGTAAGTATGCCAGGCAATATGCTAGACTAGACCCATTAGACAGTAGAGACGCCCATATTATCTGCTCTCATTTTGTAAACCAGTCATTACCAGAAATTCGGGAATATTTTAAAAAGCAATGTCCTGGGTGGAATAGTTTGAGTCCTGACAGACTTAAAGAAATAGCAACATATATTTACGAAGGAAATGAGAGAGAAGAAAGGAACAGACAGGACATTTTAGCTCCAGTACAGGAAACAACAGGGCAGAGAAACTGGAAAATTGAAAATCGTTATCAACCCCCTAAATTTTGTGAGTACTGCAAAAAACAAGGACACTTCTTGAGGGAATGCAGAACTAGAAAACAAGACCTTAAGAGGACAATGACTGAGAGCCTTAAGGAATTCTTTGGGGGAAATCGAAATAATTTTGGAAACTTTTATCAGAAAGGAAACAACTGGAGTAATTATAGGCCTTATTACAGGCAGAATCAAAATGGATATAAATCTTTTCAGGGGGATACAAAGAGACAGTATCAGAATAACTGTAGACCCTATCAAGGAGGAACAGAAGGACAGAACCAGAATCAGGGTAACCATGGACTCCCTCAAAGGGGGGCACAGGATTAACAAGAGGAAGGGGAGGGATGGAACAAAGATAATGAAAGCAACATATTCCCAGATCTGGATTTTTTGAATGCACTTGTGCCAGTTCATTCACCTCCCCAGAGTAATGAACCTCATGTGACCCTCAAAGTAGGGGACACGTATTATGACTGTTTACTAGACACAGGAGCTTCTAAATCAGTATTAGTAAGCAAACCAGATGCTGGGTGTAGACCTGTAGGATTTTTGAATGTAGTAGGAGTCTCAACCTAAACTCGTTTTATCAGTGATTTTTAGTCAGTTTCCCCCAAACTGGGGGATCAGATTAGAATCCACATTTAGAATCTTAAATTACACACAAGAAAGGGGATTTTGTGTACTCTGGAGGCAGAAGCAGTTGTTTTAGCTCTCATGACTATTTGCTACATCTGGGCATGGCATAATTGTTTGAGCCTAAACCCTGAGCCCTTGTTTGTTTCCTACAGATGCAGAGTAGTGTATGAAGTGCCCAGAAGACGAATATCCAAATAAGTGTAGAGATGGCTGCACTCCCAAGGTTGTGAGTGTGGGTACCAATTTTTAATTGGGGAGTGTTAGCTAAGCAGCTCAGCGCAATATTGGGGCAAGGAAGGAGATTGGCAGCCTCCCTCAAAACAGAGCAGGATTTATTTAACAAGAACAAACTTTAAAAAAACACACAGACACAAACAGGATCAGTAGGATCAAGGGAAAGGAAATAAAATGGGGAAAGGGAAATTATACAACCCGAATAACACCACCACCCAGGAATCAGCTGAGAATACACAGCAGCATCCTGTCGCCTTCCAGCTTCCAGCTAGAATGGCGAATCTCCTTCCCAGCAGACCATAGACAGCCCCCAGCCAATTGGCTGGCCACTCTGACAGTCACATGTTTGCCCTCAATAGGCTTCCAATCATTATAATTTTGCCAGGCCCATGTAGGCATTGGTGAGTGGTGATGACTTGAGGTACAGTGCCATGGCGACAGCTACAACCAGTGGCTGGAGCACCATTCCGTTTCTGGAGCCCCAGAAGCCACTGTGCGCCAAGGTTTTTTTTTTTTTAATTCTACCCAAAAGATGGGGTCATAAAAACCTCAAATAACAATTAATTCTTTACATGAGCTTCCTAACCATGAAAGAACCTCTGGGGATGACTTTGGTCTCTGTGGCTGTTTCCTTTTCCTTGCTGACAGTTCTAGTTCTGTGGGTCTTTGTGAAGTACCAAGACACTCCCATTGTCAAAGCCAATAACCGGCCCCTTAGCTATTCCCTCCTCATCTCCCTTACCTGCTGTTTCCTCTGCTCCTTGCTCTTCATAGGCCATCCTACCACTGTCACCTGTCTCCTCCAACAAACAGTATTTGCAGTTGTGTTCACAGTGGCAGTTTCCTCCATTTTGGCCAAAACCATCATTGTGGTTCTGGCTTTCAGGGTCACAAGGCCAGGAGATAGGATCTGGAAGCTGATATATCCTCGAGTGTCCAACTATGTTGTCCTCATCTGCTCAGGGATCCAAGTGATGTTCTGTGCCATCTGGCTGGGAACCTATCCCCCCTTTCCAGAGGCAGACACACACTCAGAATCTGGCCACATCATCCTGAGGTGTAACGAGGGCTCTGTCTTTGCCTTTTACTGTGTCCTGGGCTACATGGGCATTCTGGCCCTGGCAAGCTTTACTGTAGCTTTCCTGGCCAGGAACCTGCCTGATTCCTTCAATGAAGCCAAGTTCATCACTTTCAGCATGCTGGTGTTTTGCAGTGTCTGGGCCTCTTTTCTGCCCACATACCAGAGCACCAAAGGGAAGGCCATGGTGGTGGTGGAGGTCTTCTCCATCTTGGCCTCCAGTGCTGGCCTGCTGGGCTGCATTTTTGTTCCCAAATGTTATGTGATCCTCCTGAAGCCTGACAGAAACACCCAGGAAGAGATCAAGAATAAATGGGATTCGGGGCAGCTAGGTGGCACAGTGGATAAAGCACTGGCCCTGGATTCAGGAGGACCAGAGTTCAAATCCAGCCTCAGATATTTGACACTTACTAGCTGTGTGACCCTGGGCAAGTCACTTAACCTTCATTGTCCCACCAAAAACAAAAACAAAAACAGGATAAATGGGATTCTAGAGGCAAGATGTCTTCTAAAGCACATTCTTATACTTCTTGTTCTGGGAACAATAGGTCTGAGGAATATCCCACATTGATTTGGCCTAGCCGTATTTATTGGTTTTGTTGATGTTTGAACTCAAATAAGGGGCATCTTTCTGGCTGCATTGTCAAATGCCACTCACATTCACAGGCTGGATCCCCTCAGGACACTGACTATTGCTGTTTTGCAAAAACTGGTGCAGTAGCCTCTAATTTATAAGAAGCAATATATTAGAAACCCCAGCTAAATTATCCAATAACATAGAATGGGGACAGGCTTTTCCCCAATATTTCAACTGACACATGTGTCCTTAGGTTCACTTTATGACATGTACACCCCAAAAACACACCTCCAAGGAAAAATTACCTGCCTCAGGGGTTGTTTTAGGCCCCCAGGAAGTCTGAATTAGGATAAGACCTCCCATGTACCTCTTTAAGGAGATTAGGATAATGAAGAGATAATCTACTTTTTCTCATTGTAAATATAACCATTTCCATCTCCCAAACCTCCTGGTGGTCTCTCTGTGGTCACTCAGCAGTCTTTCAATAAAACTTGGGAAACTGAGTAATTGTAATTATTTGGGTCTCCTCATGATCAATTTGATCAATGAAATCCTCCCCAACTACACTCTCACTACCGTGTTAGTTCTGATATCAGTCCTGGTGAACATCCGATTCACATCACCTGAGAGCAAAAATCCTTCTTGCGGTTTTCTTTAATATCTCACTTCAGTCTACCTGAAACACGTCTGCCTGAAAACACTAAGAATAAGGCTTCACTAGGCCCTCTTGGGCAGACATACTCGCCTCTATACTTTATAGAAAATTCCCCAAAAAAAATATTTATGGCAACTCTTTGTGGTGGCTAAGAATTGGTAATCAAGGGAATGTCCATCTATTGAGGAATGACTGAAGAAGCTGTGGTATAAGATTGCAGTGGAATGGTATTGTGTTCAAGGAAATGACAAACAGGATGATACCAGAAAAACCTGGAAAGACTCATATAAACTGATGTATAGTGAAGTGAGCAGAACTGGGAGGACATTGTGCATAGTGACAGCAGTATTGTTCAATGAGCAATTGTGAATGACTTAACTACTCTCAGCAATACAATGATCCAAGACAATCCCAAGGGACATTATTATGATGAAGCATACTTTTCGGCCCCATAGAAAGAACTGGAAAAAAGAGCAATTGTACATATATAACCTATATCAGATTGGTTGATGTCTTGTGGAGGGGGCAGCAAACGGAGGGAGGGAGAAAAATTTGGAACTCTAAATCCTATGAAGATGAATGTTGAAAATTACCCTTACATGTAACTGGAAAAAATAAAATAAATGTTTGTTGCACTGGGAAAAAAAAAGAAAATTCCCAAACTGGTTGTTTTACTGGTATTGATCATGAATGGAATCATCTTTACAGAAGGTTTTGTATATTTTCTTTTTTGTACTTTGAGCACAGCGTGGGCTGCCTGGCAGCCATGGTAAACAGGCCAGGGCTGGATAAGCAGGCGATTTTCAGGGCACTTTTTCAAGTCCTTTTTGCTCCAGGAGATGAGCAGTGTGCTCCTTAGAAGGCTGCTCAGACAACTCAGGGGCTGCAAAATTGCACTGCTGATTCCATTGAGAAGCCAGTATGGCCTGGGCTTCCTGGCCCATCACTACAAGAATTTGAGATATGTTAAAAAAATGGTAAAATGGTATAGCTGATGTCTTGTGATTCATGCATAAATGGATTTTCAGTGAGGGAGAGTCATGACACAGTCATGGCAGGACAGAGTCAAGACAACTGCTGATTCCAAAGAAAGAACTAATAATTATTAAACATAGACTGAAGCATATTATTTTTCAGTTTATTTTTTCCATTTTTTCCTTTAATTTTTGTTTTCTTACACAAAAGCATTAATATGGCAATGTTTGACATATTGGCACATGTATGGCCTATATCTGACTGCATACCGCCTCAGGGAGGAGGGTAGGGAGCCAGGGAAGGAGGGATAGAAATTTGAACTCAAAATTTTAAATAAAAATGTTTATTATAGAAAAAAGACAACTGGTGATGACTCGAGTGCAGTGACTTCCCTTAGTATCTTCCGTGTGTGACTGAGCTCTAAGGCTCCACAGAAATTGCTTCATCTGCCTTCATGGCCATTGTAACAAATGGTTCTCATGCACCCATTGCACCAGAAAACATCTTCACATGCTTGGGGTAGAGCACCCCCTGCTACAGTCACCAATGTGTTTGAGGCCCCCTGGTTACCCCCAACCTGGCTTTGCCCATCTGCTGAAATGCTTTATGAGGCTATGCTGGTTGTGGGTTCTAGAGCTTCTTAGAGCCACAGGTGAGAATCAGGTGGATCAGGTAGACACCAGTGGTAAAAAAAAATCCTGGAAAGGACTTGGCCATCCTCACTCCAGAGGCACTAGTCTTGCCTGATCATAGCCTGCTCCCTCATTATAGCTTCTTTCAGGTAAAGAATATGACGATGCCCATGTTTGAAATGCTAGTCATTGGAAAAAGGAATTTCATCATAAACCTATTTGAGTGAATAACCTTTGAGGCCCCTTTTTCAATCTCTGACACTGTAATGCCATGATCCTGCCCAAAGAGTGAGGAGACAAATAGGAGAGGGGATTTATGTGCATTCCAGCTGCTCAGAAGAAATGTGAGATGCACAAATTCAGAGACATCTCCACCCCAAATGTTAATGTGCAGTATTTGTGCCAGACTTATGGTAGACCCCTCCCAGCTTGTATTCAGATGATCAGCCACAGTGAGACACATTGTAATGTGACTGCTGCATAGTAATGTGATTTTGGTCCTCTTTGAGGATGAAGAACAGAAACCAACAAATCAAAAATTGAAACAGAGCTTCAAAATACATTAGACTCAGTCTTGAGTAGGAAGCTTACATTATACCTAGTAGAGAGAAGTGTGGGGGGGGGGGGTGGCCATCAAGGCTATAAGCCTTATGGTCCATCAGGGAAATTACTGTTGCTGGAGGTTTTGTTTTTAAAATTTTATCACCTGCTGGATTATTTTTCCATGATGTTCAATACAGACAGGCCATTTACTGAACCGAGGTCATAGAAATTACTTTCCTAGGAAGGCACTTCTGTACTATAGTCTCCGCTGGGATCAAGGGAAAGAGAATCCAAAACATAATTTTGTACTTATGATTTTCCCTTGGATGCAGAAGCTCAGCTGGAGATGCCCCAGGCAGTCTGGTCTCCAGAGTTCTTCAGCAACCAAGACTTCACTTTGGAGACTGGAATGACAATAAAGGTACTGTAAGACAGAGTTCACTCTATAAGCTGGTGAAAGTATAAAACATCTATTCATCTTGCACCCTTGTCCTTGTCTTAGACTTGGACTTGACTAATATCCCTTTGTGATTCTTCAAGTGTGGCAGGCAGACCACAGCCTGGATATCTACAGATGGATGTATGATGGTGGATCATCAATTCATGATTGAGTCACCAGACTTTGCTCTGGTCTCAGTGGCTCCTTGGTTTCCTCAGGGTTACATCTTTGGCTAATTTTCAGGGAGATGCTTCCCCATATTCAGAAAAGCATTTCTCAGTTTCTTTCTTCCCTTCTCATATCTCTGCTGCTGCAGCTTCCAGGTTCTGGGCACAGGACAGAGAAGTTCCCCTGCTTTCCAAAGATTAACCCCATAGTTTCCCAAGATGGGGACCTGCTGATTGGCATCTTTTTATCCTTGTTCTCAGTTGAAGTAAACAGTGAAACAGGAGGAGAACTGTTTGAAAGTCCTCCTAACAAAGCTTGTAAGCCTTATCAGTAAGTGTCTCTCTCTACCTGTCTGGGCTCATTTTCCCTTTGATAATTACAAAGAGATCCTTATAGATGGAGCAGAAAGGCAGGTCCATGTAGCAGGAGACAGTGGGTGCTCTCCCCTTCTTCTTGAGTCTGAATATTATTTCCAGTCTTGTCAGTTTCTCCTATGTTTGACTTTCAAATTTAAGCAGAGTAACCCCCTGTCCTCCACTTCCCCATTCATATGCCCCTGCAAAGAGCCCATACCCAGGAAGCTCAGTCCTGAGCAGGTTCAGTATTTTATCACCTGTCTTCCCTGACCTGGCCTCATATTGATATTTAAACCGTGAAAGTACTCAAATTTCTTAGAACCCAAGCCCCCTGGAATTTGGTTAATACCCAGAAGCAACAGAAACCTGTGCCCATTTTCTATTCTAGGATGGATTTATTGTTATAGAGTGTCCTGATATTGTGCAGTGAAAAATCCATTGTAGCCTTAAAATTAAAGCTTTCATATTTCCTCTCTACATTTGCCTGTCTAAAAACAAGTGAGTGCTAACTTTTAGCTAGCCATGGCACTAGTGATGATATTGTATTTCTTTCCCCCCACCCCACCCAATGAATGTTAAATATCCTGTTATGTCTTCTTCTCTCATGTGTGTAGGAATTTAACATTTTCCTCTTTTCTTCTTGGCACTCATTACATGTTCATGATAGTCAGAGCTGTCTAACCCAGGAAGCCCAAAGAAAGCTGACTAGATCACCCTGGGACAGAGTCTAAAACTGAGGGCTCAGGAGATCTGAGTTTATTGGGAAGAGAGTACTTCAAGTACTGAGTGAGATTTTAAATTGCCTTTGTGGAACGTTTGTTGTTGTTCAGTGATGTCTGGAGAATTCTGATCCTCTCTAGGTGACATGTCAGAGGCTTGTTTTGGTTTCTCTAGGTCAGTTTTGTTGAAGTGGAGGTGCCCAAGGCAAGTGATATTGTATTCCTGTTTTGGGACTTTGAGGAGCTATAGTGGCATTTGTGCTGCTGACCACACTTTTGTGCTCTCTCTATTCACTTTAGAAAAACTCTGTTGTACGCAGCAGCCACTCTTTGTCTAGAAATGCAACACTCACACACAGGCCCCTCTAAGTCTGCACTGTAGAAATGGGATTCAGACTAAAGTGCACTAAATCCTGAAAAATATCCCTTTGTGATAGCTGAGGAGTAACAGGTTGGCAACTCACCCTGTGAAAGATAGACTATGAAATACATGGGACAGTTCTTTGGCTATAGTTTCCTATAACCAAGTGTGTCTGTGTTTCTATTTTATATTTTCTGTCATTTTGTAAATCTTTCTCATTTATTTCAATTCCCTTTACACCTTCCTTTCCTCTAATGAGAAACAAGTATTTATGTCTATTTTTTCTAAAGGATAAAATCATTTTAGTCATTTAATATTTCCATATGCTGTTGTTGCTTTCCTTTTCTATTTACCAACAAGACAGAATTAGTGTTTTGACTTAGAGGTAAAAGAAGATTCTCCCCTCCCTTGGTGAAACTTTAAACAAAAAAGCTGTATTTAAAGGGCCCTTTAAATCTCTATGAAGTCTTTGAATTTGGTCTTGAGAATAGCACTCCTTGCTGTGGGTAGGGGCTATCCTTCTGTTTTCCCTGATTCTAATTCAATGGAAAATGAATGAAGGAGGGAATGGAAACAGGTTCTTAATTTCTCAGAAGACTTCTCAAGGCAGGAATAAAAATTGTGGGGAATGTATCACCTTAATTGAGGTAGCCAGGTGCTGGTATTCTATCCTGCTTATCTTCTGTCTCCATTAAAACAAGTACAGTTTGTCTAAGATGTTGTAACTTCTGTAGGAATCTTCCTGGGCTGCAAATACCTTTAAAACATTGCTAAGAATAAGTGATATATGTGTTCTTTGCTATTGGCTTCCTGGTTAAAGACCTGGTACAAAATTGTAATCTTTGAAATCACTTGGTTTTCTAGTCTTCTCATCTCAATTCTTGTGTAGTCAGGAAGGCAGTGTTGATGGAGAGAAGGCCAATTTATAACTTTCCCTTTCATTGGAGATATCCTATAGCATCTGAGGAAAATACTGGGGGCCTAAATATGCAGTATCTCCTGTTCCCACATTTGTGTAAGGCTGTTTGTTTAATCTCCTCCTCTTGGAACAACCTCTTCCCCAAATACTCATAAATCAAAATCATACTAAGTTTCATGGGGGCATGGAGGCTTCCCTTATTTATTTAACAAGATGGGGCCTCCCTCTGCTTACCTTTCTTAGATCCCAGTGCCATTCACCTTCAACAGATGGACTGCCCCCTTGTATTACAGTTATTGGTTTATCTATTCTCTCTCTCTCTCTCTCTCTCTCTCTCTCTCTCTCTCTCTCTCTCTCTCTCTCTCTCTGTATAAATACAATCAGAAGGGAAGCATATAGGAATAAGTTACATGGGGAATGGTATTTTAATACCAATGAAATGACCTGAAAAACCATTGGAGTCCTTATTTTTAACTCAAGTGACTGGGGGATTCATCCTTCTGAAATTTATTCTCTTTGAAGGCTTTCATAATGTTCTATGACACTTACTCCCCCCTTCCCCTGGCACCCCACAGGTGGCTGCACAAAAATTACCAACAAACACTAGCCCTAGTATTTGCTATAGAGGAGATAAACAGGGATCCCAGTCTGTTGCCCAACATTTCCCTGGGATTCCACCTCTACAACACATACCACAGTGATGAGAGAACCTTGGAGAGCTCCCTGCAGTGGCTGTCTGGGCTGGGCCAGTTCATTCCCAACTTCAGATGTAAGGAACAGGACAAGTCTATGGCTGTTATTGGAGGAGCCACATCAGCTCTCTCTTTCCAGATGGGGACATTGCTGGACCTCTACAAGTTTCCACAGGTGAGTGTTATTTATATTTTTTATGCCTTTATCCACCAAAATTAAATTTATAAGTATAAGAGTAATACTATGACAACAACAATATGTAGTGTTTATGGAGTACTTTAAGATTTGAAAAGCACTTTACACATGTATTTCTTTTGATGATCAAAACAAAATGATAAGGGAGGTATAATTGTTATGCCTATATTAAATGGAAGGATACTAAGACTGGAAAAAGTTAAATTGCTTTTCTCAGATTATGAAGCTAATAAGTGTCTGTGGCAAGATTTGGGCTCAGGTGTCCTTGACCCCACTTGAACCGTCTAACCACTGCATCATGCAGCTGACTCAATCATCAGAGAAGATGATGCTGGAACATCACCCAGGTTGTAAGGCAAGAGTGGAATTAGAGTCATTGAGCTTCCAACCCATGAAAGGCTCTCCTGGAAAGGATGTTCAGGAAACCTGGATATACTTGTCCATTACCAAGACCAGGTCATCAAATATTATAGAAGTTAAAATGTTTACTCAATGGTACTCAATTCACTGCTTCAAGATTTGGGACTAGAACTTACATACCCAGACTTCCAGATGATCATCCAGTCCATTATATCTCACTCTATGTGTATTACCTTTTAAAATCAGTTAATTTATGTTAGTCCTCTGTGTTTTGATTTGTTTTTTGAATAGTATGTTATTTTTCAAAAGTACGAGATTTGCGTGGAAGGTGCACGTTTTGGAGAGAAAAATTATGATGAGTTATGGTAAGGTATGGTGAGAGCACCATAAGTATGATAAGTTATATGTACCATATTCCCATATAGAAATGTCTACATTCATAAGTTTATTCAGTCACATTTCTCTTTTATTTTGCCTTTTTCTTATTTATTTAATGCTTGTATTGGAAAGTCAAATTTTCTATTCATCTCTGATCTTTTCAGCAGGAATTCTAAAAAATCTTTTATCATTAAATAACAACTTTTTTCTTCAAGTAGGATTAGGCAAAATTTTGTTGCTTAGGTTATTCTTGGTTGTAATCCTTGTGTTCTTTGCCTTCTGCAATACCATATTCCATTCCATTCTAATGTAGTAGCTGCTAAATCTTATGTTATCCTTAATGTGGTTCAAGGATATTTGTATGGTTTCTCACTAGGTGCTTGAAGTATTTTCTCTTTGACCTTTGCAATGTGGAATTTGGCTATAATATTTCTGGGACGTTTTACTTTAGGGTCTCTCGGGGTGAGCAGTGGATTCTTTCAATCCCTATTTTCCCCTCTTGTTCTAGGATTTGGGGAAATTTTTCCTTTATGATTTCTTGAAATTTTAAATCTAAACTCTTTCCTTGATCATAGCTTTCAGGCAGTCTGATAGTTCTTAAGGTATCCCTTCTTAATTTATTTTATAAATCAGTAGTTTTTTTTTTCCTGATGAGATAGTTCACATTTTCTATTATTTTTTTCATTTATTTGACCTTGTTATCTTTTATCTTGATGGCTCAAGGAGTCATTTACTTGAACTTGCCCAATTCAGTTTTTAAGGAATTATTTTCTTCAGAAATTTTTTAACATTTATTTGTGTTTGGCCAATTGTGTTTTTAGGGGATATTTTATCAAATTATTGTCTTTTTCTAATCTTCCCTCACTCTCACTATCTCAAATTTTCCTCTACCACTTTTTTCCTTAAAAGTATTTTATTATTTTCCAGTTACATGTAGAAAAATTTGCAACATTTGTTTTTATAAGATTTCTAGTTTCAATTTTTTCTCCCTGTCTTCCTTCCTCCCTCCTCCCCAAGACAGCTAGGAATCTGATATAAGTTATATATGTACAATCTCATTAAACATTCCTGCATTAGTCATGCTGTGCATGAAGAATCAGAACAAAAAGGAAAAACAAAAAACAAAAAAAGAGATAGTATGGTTCAAACTGCATCTAGATTCCATAGTTCTTTTTTTCCCCTGGATTTGGAGAGCATTTTCCATCACGAGTCCTTTGAAACTATCTTCAACCATTATATTTCCAAGAGGAGTCAAGTCCATCAAACTTGATCAGCACACAATGTTGTTGATACTGTGTACAATGTTCTTCTGGTTCTGCTCATCTCACTCATCATCAGTTCATGCAAGTCCTTCCAGCTTTCTCTGAACTCCTCCTGCTCATTGTTTCTTACAGCACAATAGAATCCCATTACATTCATATACCACAACTCGTTCAGCCATTCCTCAATTGAAGGGTATCCCCTCAATTTCCAATTCCTTGCCACCACATAAAGAGTAGCTATAAATATTTTTGTACATGTGGGTCCTTTTCCCATTTTTATTATCTCTTTGGGAAAAGACCTAGTAGTGGTATTGCTGGTTCAAAGGTTATGCACAGCTTTATAGCCCTTTGGGCATAATTCCAAATTGCCCTCCAGAATGGTTGGATCAGTTCACAGTTCCACCAACAGTGCATTACTGTTCCAATTTTTCAACAGCTTCTTCAACATTTATTATTTTCCTTTTTTGTCATTTTAGCCAATCTGATAGGTGTCAGGTGGTACCTCAGAGTTGTTTTAATTTGCATTTCTCTAATCAATAGTGATTTAGAGCATTTTTTCATATGGGAATAGATAGCTTTGGTTTCTTCATTAGAAAACTGCCTGTTCATATCCTTTGACTATTTCTCAATTGGTGAATGACGTGAATTCTTATAAATTTGATTTAGTTCCTGATATATTTTAGAAATGAGGTCTTTGTCAGAGACACTGGCTATAAAAATTGTTTCCCAGTTTTCTGTCTCCATTCTAATTTTGGATGCATTGCTTCTGTTTGTAAAAAACCTTTTTAATTTAATGTAATCAAAATCATCCATTTTGCATTTCATAATATTCTCTATCTCTTGTTTGGTCATAAACTGTTCTCCTTTCCAAAGATCTGAAAGGTAGACTATTCCTTCCTCTCCTAATTTAACTATGGCATCACCTTTTATGTCTAAATCATGTACCAATTTTGACCTTATCTTTGTATAAGGTATAAGATGTTGGTCTATGTCTAATTGCCATAGTATCCTTCAGTATTGCCATACTATCCTTCAGTTTTCCCAGAAGTTTTTTTTTCAAATACTGAGTTCTTATCCCAGAAGCTGGAGTCTTTGGGTTTATCAAACAGTACATTACTAAAGCCATTTATTACTGTGTCTCCTGTGCCTAACCTATTTCATTGATCCACCACTCTATTTCTTAGACAATACCAAATATTTTTGATGACTGCCACTTTATAGTAAAGCTTCACATTTGGTACAGCTACCCCACCTTCCTGTGAATTTTAAAAATAAGTTCCCTTTATATTCTTGACTTTTTTCCAGATGAATATTATTATTTTTTTTAACTCTACAAAATAATTTTTAGATAGTCTGATTGGTATGGCACTGAATAAGCAAATTATTTTTGGTAGAATTGTCATTTTTACTATATTAGCTTAGCCTATCCATGAGCACTTGATATCCTTCCAATTATTTAGGTCTGATTTGATTTGTGTGAAAAGTGTTTTTTAATTGTGTTCATAGAGTTCCTGGGTGTGTCTTGGCAAGTAGACTCCCAAGTATTTTATATTGTCTATCATTACTTTAAATGGAATTTCTCTTTCTATTTCTTGCTGCTGGACTTTGTTGGTCATGTATAGAAATGCTGATGATTTGTGTGGATTTATTTTATATCCTGCTACTTTGCTAAATTTGTTAATTGTTTCTAGCAGTTTTTTAGTTGATTCTTTAGGATTCTCTAAGAATACCATCATATCATCTGCAAAGAGTCATAGTTTTGTTTCCTCCTTGCCTATTCTAATTCCTTTAATTCCTTTTTCTTCTCTGATTGCTAAAGCTAACATTTCTAGTACAATATTAGATAATAGAGGTGATAATGGACATCCCTGTTTCACCCCTGATCTTATTGGGAAGGCCTTTAACTTATTTCCATTACATATAATGTTTGCTGATGGTTTGAGGTAGATGCTGCTTATTATTTTAAGGAAAGCTCCACCTATTTCTATGCTCTCTCGTGTTTTTATCAGGAATGGGTGCTGTATTTTATCAAAAGGTTTCTCTGCATGTATTTAGATAATCATATGATTTTGGTTAATTTTCTTATTGGTGTGGTTGATTATGTTGATAGTTTTCCTAAAGTTGAATCAGCCCTGCATTCCTGGTATAAATCCCACCTGTTCATAATGTATTTTGCTGGTGATCACTTGCTGTAATCTCCTTGCTAATATCTTATTTAAAATTTTAGCATCAATATTCATTAGGGAAATTGGTCTGTAATTTTCTTTCTCTTTTTTGGCTCTGCCTGGTTTAGGTATCGACACCATATTTGTCTCATGAAAGGGATTTGTTAGAACTACTTCAACTATTTTCCCAAAGAATTTGTATAGAATTGGAATTAATTGTTCTTTAAATGTTTAGTAGAATTCACTTGTGGGGCAGCTAGATGGCGCAGTGGATAGAGCACTGGCCCTGGATTCAGGAATACTTGAGTTCAAATCCGGCCCCAGACAATTAACACTAACTAGCTGTGTGACCCTGGGCAAGTCACTTAACCCCAATTGCCCCGCCAAAAAAAAAAAAAAAAAAGAATTCACTTGTAAACCCATCTGTCCCTGGAGATTTTTCTTAGAGAGTTCATTAATGGCTCGTTCAATTTCTTTTTCTAATATAGGCTTATTTAAGGATTTTATTTCCTCTTCAGTTAACCTGGGTAATTTGTATTGTTGTAAATATTCATCCATTTCATTTAGATTGCCAAATTTATTGGCATACAGTTGGGCAAAATAGTTCCTCATTATTGCTTTAATTTCCACTTCATTAGTGGTGAAATCACCCCTTTCATTTTTGATACTGGTAATTTGGTTTTCTTCTTTCTTTTTTTAAATCAAATTAACCTAAGGTTTACCTATTTTATTGTTTTTTTCATAAAACCAACTCTTAGATTTATTGATTAATTCTATAGTTTTCTTGCTTTCAATTTTATTAATTTGTCCTTTGATTTTCAGGATTTCCAATTTAGTATTTAATTGGGTATTTTTAATTTGTTCTTTTTCTAGGTTTTTAAGTATAATGCCCAATTCATTGATCACTTTCTCTCTTTTTTTTCATGTAAGCATTTAGAGATATAAAATTTCCCCTAAGCACTGCTTTGGCTGCCTCCCATAGAATTCTGGTATGTTATCTCATTATTGTCATTCTCATGGATGAAGTTATTGATTGTTTCTATGATTTGTTGTTTGACCTACTCATTCATTAGAATGAAATTATTTAGCTTCCATTAATTTTCAGACTACCTTTCCATGGCTCTTTATTACATGTAATTTTTATTGCATCATGATCTACCTTTCTACATTTGACCATGAGGTTTTTGTGCCCTAATACATGGTCAATTTTTGAATATGTATCATGTACCACAGAAAAAGGTATATTCCTTTCTATCCACATTCAGTTTTCTACAGACATCTATCATATTTAACTTTTCTTACATTCTATTCACCTCTTTAACTTCTTTCTTATTTATTTTGTGTCCAGAGTTATCTAATTCTGAGAGGGGAAGATTCAGATCCCCCACTAGCATAGTTGTGCTGTCTATTTCCTCTTTTAGCTCATTTAACTTGTCCTCTAAGAATTTGGATGCTATACCACTTGGCACACACATATTTAGTATTGATACTACTTCAATATCTATGTACTTTTTAGCAAGATGTAGTTTCCTTCCTTATCTCTTTTAATTAGATCTTTTTTTGCCTTTTCTTTGTCTGAGATAAGGATTGCTACCCCTGCCTTTTTACTTCAGCTGAAGCATAATATATTCTGCTCCAACCTTTTACCTTTACTCTGTGTATATCTCTCTGCTTCAAATGTGTTTCTTATAAACAACATATCATAGGATTCTTTTTTTTAATCCACTGTGCTATTCACTTCCATTTTATGGCAGAGTTCATCTGATTCACAATCACAATTATTATTACTAAATGTCTATTTCCCTCTATCCTATTTTCCCCCTTTTACTTTTTCACCTTTCTTTTCACCCTGTTCCTTCTCACCAATGTTTTGCTTCTTACCCCTGCCTCCCCCAATCTGCCCACACTTTTATCAGCCCTTCTCCCTTTTCTTTACCCTTTTCTCTCCTGCTTCTGCCCTCCTATCACCCCCCTTTGCCCCTTACCCTTCTACTTCCCTAAAGAATAAGCTAGGGATGCTAGGTGGCACAGTGGATAAAGCACTGGCCCTGGATTCACAAGGACCTGAGTTCAAATCCAACCTTAAACACTACACATTTTCTAGCTGTGTGACCCTGGGCAAGTCACTTAACCCTCATTACCCCACAAAACCAAACCAAAACAAAAAAGAATAAGCTAAATTTCTTTATCCAAATGAATGTATATGTTATTCCCTCTTTGAATTGAATCTAATGAGAATAAGGTTGAAACCATGTTCACCCCTCCCTTCTTTCTCTCTATTGTAATGGGGTTTTTGCACCTCTTCATATGATGGAATTAATTCCATTCCACCTCTCCTTTCCTCTCCTCCCCATAAACTTTTTAACCCCTTAATTTTCTTTATATCATCACATCGACAAAAATTTATATTTATACCCTCTGTGTATAATCCTTCTGTCTGCCCAAATACATATACAGTTCTCAAGAGTTATAAGTATTATTTTCCCATGTAGGGATGTAAACAGTTTAACCTTATTGAGAAACTTTTTCCCCATTTACCTTTTTAAATTTCTCTTGAGTCTTGTATGTTAAGATTGAATTTTCTATTAATTTCTGGTCTTTTCATCAGGAAACCTTGAAAGTCCCCAATTTCATTGAATATCCATCTTTCCCCCTGAAAGTGAATGATCAGTTTTGCTGGGTAGTAGATTCTTGGATGCAATCCAAGCTCCTTTGCATTCCAGAATATCATATTCCAAGCCTTGCAATCCTTTAATTTTGAAGCTGCCAGGTATTGTGAAAGCCTGACTGTGGATCCATGATATTTAAATTGCTTCTTTCTGGCTGCTTGGAGTATTTTCTTCTTCAACTGATAAGTCTAGAATTGGGGTACAATATTCCTTGGAGTTTTCCTTTTGGGGTCTCTTTCAGGAGGTGAACCGTGGATTCTTTCAATGATGATTTTTATCCTCTGATTCTATAATATCAGGGCAATTCTCCTTGATATTTTCCTGGAATATGGTGTCTAGACTCTTTTTCTGATCATGGCTTTCGGGCAGTCTAATGATTCTCAAATTGTCTCTCCTGGATCTGTTTTCCAGGTCAGTTGTCTTTTCAATTAGGTATTTCAGATTTTCTTCCATTTTTTTCATTCTTTTGATTCTGTTTGACTGATTCCTAGTGTCTCATGGAATCATTAGATTCCAACTGTCCGATTCAAATTTTTAAGGCATTGTTTTCTTCAGTGAGATTATGTGCTTTTTTCCCATTTGGCCAAATGAATTTCTTAAGGAATTGTTTTCTTCAGTCAATCTTTGTGCTTCCTTTTCCAAGCTACTGATTCTTTTTTCATAATTTTCTTGTGTTGCTTTCATTTCTCTCCCCCTTTTTTCTTCAACCTCTCTCAATTGATTTTTAAAATCCTTTTTGAGCTCTTCCAAGAAGGCTTTTTGGTCTTCAGACCAATTCATCTTCCCTCTTGAAGCTTCACATGTAAGCAATTTGAAAGTATTGTCCTCATCTGAGTTTGTGTTTAGCTCTTCCCTGTTGACACACTAGGTCTCGATGATAAGAGCTCTTTTCTGTTTCTTACTCATATTGCAGCTTATTTTTTTTAAAGTTGAGGTCTGCTCCTGGGGCCCAAGGGTCACTGTTTCAAGCTTCTTGTACTGGGGGATAGGGGCTGTGTCACTGGCTTTTTACTCTGCGGCCTCTGAGGCTTGTGGATTTTTCACCACCCTGGACTTTCTCCCTGCACTTTCTCTGGTGTGCTTTGACAGCTAGGCTTGGTCATGCCTGTCCTATGGGTGGTCCTCTATTTGGCAGCCTGCCTTCTCATCTGGTGCTGTTGCCCTCTCAACTGGTGCTGTTGGGTCTCACCAGTGATCTGCCACACCACCAGCTTGCTGAGTCAGGATCAAGGGGCCTCAGTTGCTCAGCTATGGCCTAGAGCTTCCTGCTGACTTGGCCCAACTCCCTTCACACTGCAATGTGCTGCATCTCCCTTTTGCCTGAGTGAGACCAACCTTTCCTGAAGTCTTCTAAATTAACTCATGTTGGAAGACTGTGTCTCTCTGTCTTTTTATAGGTTCTGTAGTTTCAGAATACGTTGAGATTTTATTTAATGGGCTTTTTTGAGGGAACTGAAGGAGAGCTCAGGCAACTTGCTGCCTTCTCTCTGCCATCTTGGCTGCACCCTCCTCTATCACTTTTATTTGAGACTGAACATAATTTCTTGGATTTCCAGGAATTCTTGTTTGACTTCTATTCAATTGAAGGATTTTCATTCTTTTAGATTTTTCTTGTAGCTGATTTTTTTTTTGCAGGGCAATGAGGGTTAAGTGACTTGCCCAGGGTCACACATCCAGTAAGTGTCAAGTATCCGAGGCCAGATTCGAAATCAGGTACTCCTGGAACCACTGCTGATGCTTTATGCACGGGACCACCTGGCTGCCCCTTCTTGTAGCCAATTTCACTTCATTTTCATCTTCTGACTTTGTGCCTTAACCTTCCTTGTTACCATAATAGATTTTTGTGGCTTTTCAAGCCTGTTTCTTGACTTTGATTTTTATGTTAAACTTAGGATATTTTACTCATGGAGTGGGGTTGCAACACTGTAACAAGCTTTGTAGTTCAAGGGAATTTGAAAGTTTGAGTGCATCCCAGATAGAGTGATAACTAGGTCTCTGTTCTCTTGGTGGAGAAAATTATACTGTTCCTCTGGGCAATGGCTCCCACTGAATTACAATTACTACTCCTCCTCAGGGACTCTGCTTCCTTAAGAACAGAAGCAGTTCCTTCCAACTTTAAACTTTGACCCAGAATTGAGTATAGGCAATAGAATTCCCAAATATTGTCTACTATTGTATTGAGTGCTGGCATCTTTCCCCTATATTCTCCTTCTGACAAGTTGCCTGATGCACTTATTATCTCTAGCTTGAAAGCTGTCATAGATCCTGCTGCTACTATTTTTACCACCAAAACCACCACTGGTGTTGTATCCACAAGACAACCAAGCCAGACACAAGCCCTGTGTCACAGACTTCTTCTTCTGAGTTCTTTGGTTGTCTTGGGCTTGTGGAATTTCTCATTCTGACATTTATTTGCTTCTCTTTCTCCAGAATTTGATTTGAGCTATTCTTTTTAAGCTGGTTACCTGGAATCAGCTGTCTTCAATTCTGAAAACATCCACTTTGTCCTTTGAATTCCCTTACAAATTAAAGGTGATGTAAGTCATGAGAATGTTCTTAAAACTCAATCTTATAATTCTTCTTACACTTAATACCATAAAATGGGAACATTCATTGAACCAGTAGATAAAAGGATTGAAATCTGAGATATTCATTTAAGTTTTTTTTTGAGTAAGTGTAACAGTATCTGCAGTGGTGGCAGCTAGGTGGTGCAGTGGATAAAGCACTGGCCGTGGACTCAGAAAGATCTGAGTTAAAATCCAGTCTTAGACCCTTGACACTTACTAGCTGTGTGACCCTGGGAAAGTCAATTAACCATCATTGTCCTACAAAAAACAAAACAAAATGAAAAATCCCAACATACAAACATAGTATCTGCTATTTCTAAGGGAAATCTTCAAATCATCTCAAACATAAGCATACAAGTTTTGTTGTTCCTCTGCCATTCAGTCATATCCTACAGTTTATGGATCCATTGGCCATAGCTTGCCAGGCCCTTGTATGCTCACCTATCTCTCAAAGTCTATCTAAGTTCATAATTTTTGTTCCCATAATGCTATCTCATCTTCTCTCATCCTCTTTTCCTTTTCCATCATAACATCAGAGTCTTCTCTTTTCACTTTGTGACCTTACAGTAAATAGCATGAATTAATTTCTTTGAGTATAAACTGACTTGATCATCTTGTTGTGCAAGGGTTTCTCAAGTCTTCTCCAGCATCAAAGTTTGATAACTTCAATTCTGCATCATCTACCTTGCCTTATGCTCCAGCTTTCACAGTCATTCATTGATACTGGAAAATGAAACATAACTTTTACTATACAAACCTTTGTTAGCAAGGTGATGTCACTGGTTTTTAGTATGCTGTCCATAATTGCATTAGCTTTCCTTCCAAGGAGCAAGCATCTTTTATTTTCATGGCTACAGTTTCCATTTGCAGTGACCTTTGAGCCAAAAGTATAAAATCTAACACATCTTCCATTTCTTCTCACTCTCTTTGTCAGGAAGGTATGGGACCTGTTGCCATGATGTTCAGTTTTTTATTTTAATTTTCAAGCCAGCTTTTTTTAGTCTCCTTTTTTTCTGTCATCAAGAGACTCCTTAATTCCTCTTCACATTTGGCTATCTTAATCTCTCTACTTGTGTTAACTCCCTACCATTTTTGTCTTTTATCATGCCCATTTTTGTATGAAATGTTATCTTGATATTCCAAATTTTCTGAAGAGATCTTTTTCTTCTCATTCTATTGGGTTATTTTTCTATTTATTTACATTGCTTATTTAAGAAAACCTTATCTCTCCTTGCTATTTTCTAGCATTCTGCATTGGGTTGGAGGTATATCTTTTTTTCTCCTTCTCCTTTCACTTTCTTTCCCTTTTTTTTCAAAATTTAAGTAAAAGTTTTCATTATTTGGCACAAGGGGATATGACCCAGAGAAGAAGTCTAAACTTCAACTCCGGGGGAAGAGCAGATTTATGGCACATTCCTCAATCAGCCAAAGTAAAGACAATGCTTTTATAGGGGAATTGGGGGAGACTTGAAGCTGAAAAGTTACAGCTGTTGGGGAGTGGGGGTGCTTGAAACATTTGGGAGCCTCAAGGTTATCATCACTACCTTGTCCTAATCACATAACAAGAGCATCTGGGTTCCACTTAGACTCCTGTTATAAATTTCAAGGCATTTAACTTTCTGGGTACCCATGACAAGTCCACTTCATTATCTGTTTGACTGACCCCTATCTGGTTAACTGTTTTGCATTTCCAAGGGAAGAGTACTCTATAAGTGACCCCAGCAAGCTGATCAGCTGTATTATTTCTCATAGTCAGAGTGTCCTGCTCATGGTCATAGTGTCCCCTAACTGGACCCAGGCCTACTAGGCTGCCACTACAAATCCTAAAAGTAAAACGTCAAAAGTTTAGACAGATTGGCATGGAGAAGGGTTAAAAAGGCACCTGAAGAAGGGGAAGCATGAAGTAAGAGTCAAATAGTATGACTAGTGCAAGGAATTAGCCTAAAGTGAGACATCTGTGAGATTTAAAATTGGATATTAGATCATAAATCTCCCCTACTTAACCCTTCCCTTAATTTATCTCCCAGACTAGTAAATGGAAGAAGCTTCTGGTTTTCTAGATAGAGCCTTTATTGTATATAAGGTGTTGTTGATTAGAAGGATAGGAAAATAGAAATACAGTACAAATCGTCTTAAATCTAGGCTTAGCCTATATTCCTTATAAAAACTCACCAAACCGATTTAGGCCACCTTTGGAGTGAGTCAGACCGTCTGTGCCGCGCCGCCAGGAGTCCCGCCAAGCCGGCAAAAAAGGCTACTCTCGTTCTCTCCACCCCGGAAGTCAAAAAACCCGGCAGGCAGTCTGACATGCGCAGCAGGCGGACTGTACCCGGCAGGCAGTCTGACATGCGCAGCAGGCGGACTGTTCATCTCCTCCCCAAAAGGGTGGTCCTTGAAAAACTGGCGTCTTTCAGTTATCCTAACCGACTGTTAAAAACTTTCATATTTTACCACACATCCTATCAGGGCAGCAGCATGTTAGCCTTGACCTACCTTTTAAAGCCCTTCAGAAACTCGCCACTTTTTACCTTTTCAGTCTTCTTGCTTCCTTTTCCCCTTGATATGCTCTGTGATCAAGTGACATTAGTCTCTTTGCTATCTCCCATTCATGAGAACTTATTGTCTGACTGAGCATTTTCTTTTTTTTTTTCATAACAAACCTATATTTTATTTTTCCCAGTTACATGTAAAGCTAGTTTTCAACACTCATTTTCATAAGATTTCGAGTTCCAAATTTTTCTTCCTCCCTCCCTTTCCTCCCCCCTCCACAAAACAGCAATGAATCTGATATAGGTTATATATGTATAATCCACAAGGACTCTTTAAAAAATTTTTTTTAGTCTGTGTTCAATCAATGTCAGTTCTTTCTCTGAAAGTGGATAGTATGCTTCATCATTTGCCCTTTGGTATTGTCTTGGATCATTGTATTGCTGAAAGTAGTTAAGTCATTCACAATTGCTCATGGAACATTACTGTTGTTGCTGTGCTTAATGTCCTCCTGTTTCTGCTTGCTTCACTTTATATCAGTTCATATGAGTCTTTCCAGGTTTTTCTGAAATCATCCTTCTTGTCATTACTTATAGAACAATCATATTCCATTAAAATCATATACCACTACTTGTTCAGTCATTACCCAATTGATGGACATGACTTTGGTTTCCAATTCTTAGCCATCACAAAAAGTTGCTATTAAGATTTTTTGCACAATTTTTTCCTTTTCCTCTTTTTCACAATTACTATTGTTGACTGTTTTTCCCTTCATCCTATTCCCTTCCCCATGACATTTACTCTACTATCTATCTTCTTTTACCCTATCTCTCCTCAAAAGGGATTTGCTTCTGACTGTCCCCTCCTCTAAACTGACCTCCCATCTTTTGACCCACCCTCCTTATGCCCTTCCTGTCCTATATTCTTACAGAGTTAGATAAATAACTCCGATCAATTGAGGGTGTATGTTATTCCCTCCTTGAGCCAATTCTGATGAGTGTTAGGTTCATTTACTGCCCAGCTTAAATAGATTACTCCATCCAGTTGGGTGTATATATTAATCCCTCCTTGAGCCAACTCTGAAAAGATTAAGGCCTTTGAGCCTATTCTGATGAGTGTAAAGTTCATTTACTGTACTCTCTCATCTCTCCCCCCACTCTAGAAGCCCTTTGCTGTTTCTTTCATGTAGAATTTCACCCCATTTTACCTCTCCCTTTACCCCTCACCCAGTGCATTCCTCTCACACATCAATTTTACCCTAAAGATATCATCATGGGGCAGCAAGGTGACGCAGGGGACAAAGAATCCACTTGGGACCCAGGAAGACCCTAGCCCAAATTTGGCCTCAGGCACAAGACACTCACCCACTGTATGACCCCAGGCATGTCCACCCAACTGCACCAAACCCAGAAAAAGAGAAAAACAAAAAAATAAATACTTTGCAGATGTCACCCCTTCATAATCAATTACACTGTACTCAAGGTGCATGAATCCCATGTCTTTTTGTTATAGCTTGTTGAAAATTAAATATGATTTTCATACCAATCCTCCTACAAGATAAACAGAACCAGAATTCACATGGACAGCTCAGAGAAGGTTATTTTTGCCTATCCTAACAGAAGTAGGTACCTCACAGAAAATCAGATCAGAGAATGGATAGGAAAACTAAGCACAGATTTATTTCACCCCAATAACAAACAAGCATGACATGCTGAGAACTGTACAGAAGGAAAGTTCTCAAATATCTTAATTTTTCTGAGGCTATATAAGGTTTTTTTGTCTATTGGTTACAGAGTGTTGTTAGCTTCAATAATATGATATAGGAACAATTCCAGTTATAGCAAGTATGGAGGAAATACCCCAGCATCATGATAAGATTACAGGATTCCAAAAAAGGGTTTGGCAAGGATGAGGCCTCCCAGATGTTACCATAAGATAGGGACTTACTATCCTGAGGGAAAAGAAGTCACTAGGTAGGGACTAATCTGCTATCCATCTGAGTTCAGTTTGGAGTTCACTTGAAGGGCATTTTGTTCCTATTAATCCTATCAATCCAGGGTTTCATAAAACTCCTTTGGATAATAAGGCAGTTCCATCAAATCTAGGTGATTCAAATATTCATTAACCATCTCACTTGAATCTAGATTATTAAATTTGGCATAACCAGCTTCTGCCTCCAACCAGAAATTTCAAAACAGAGACTTGTCATAGGTGATAGTTCTTCATATCTAGTCCAATCTAGATCCTAAATTTCCCTACTCCACTCTACTAATTTCTTACTAATACTTATTGTTTTCCACCTCCACATCAGGACACAGAAATGAAATCAACACTACCATTCATGGAAAGGACATGAGAATAGCTTGCTCCATGTCTCCACTCAGCAGCACAATGAATTATTAGAACAAAATATTCCTTCCTCAGTAATACACTACTATATATCTTGTCTTCTCCAATATAAATATAAAATATTGGAAGAAAGACTAAACTGATTTATGTATTAATATCTCCAAGCTTAGGACAGTATTTGGATCATGATAAGCACTCAGTATTTTATTTTGTTCATCCATATATTATATAAAAGGAGATTTAGAGGAGATGAAAGGAAGACTTGTTTCCTAAAAATTATCATGATATTAATTATGCATGAAGAAGAATGAGTTGTTTTTACAGTAAGGTCATTTTCATTCAAGGTTTTCAATCATAGTTTAGATGCCTATTACTCAGCTACATTACAGTGGAAATCCTTTTTTATATTATTTTAGATTTTTCTAGCTCCTTTCTCACTATTGGATGCCTGTTTTTATACAACTAAAACTTCATACTCCAAAAACAAAACAAAACAAAACAAAAAACAAAACACACCACCATTTAAAACTAATGAAGACATACATAGGTCAATTATAGGTTTCCAAAATCAAAACACAAAACACTCTTCATATGGTTTTTTTTCATTTTAGAAAGAAAACTATTGCCCCCCAAAATCAATAATGTGTAACAGGTTTAATCTGGAAATCTACTGTGGGTCATAAATCATTCATAGGAGTAATAATATATGCTTGTCCATTTGGAAAGCAAAGAGAGTACACAATGCCTGGAGTACAAGTAACATTAGAATCTCAGAACTGTCTTTCTTCACTCAATCATTATCTTTTTGAGGACTCAATGAGAGATAAATATAGACACTTTCAGGGACTAAAATACCACTTAGAAACTATGCACTGATTTATACATATTTTTTTCTACCAACAAAAGGTTCATTTGTGAATTTGTATTTTGCTTCAATTCTCTCAGAGTTGCCATGATAAAACTGATGCATGTTTCTTTCCCATCCAGGTCAGCTATGGTCCATTTGATTCTGTTCTTAGTGACAAGGTCCAGTTTCCTTCACTCTATCAGATGGCCCCCAAAGACTCTTCTCTTCACCAAGGTGTTGTCCGGTTACTGGTGTATTTTAAATGGAACTGGATAGGTCTGGTTGCCTCTGATGATATAAGAGGGGAAGAATTCCTCTGGGAAATAAGGGGGGAAATGGTAAAGAATGGTGTTTGTGTGTCCTTCACAGAGAAGATCCCTGTCAGTGAGAGAAGACATATGGAATCTCATGAGATGTTTGTGCCCAGGATCTTAACATCATCAGCCAAGGTGATTGTCATCCATGGTGACACGGATTCATTAATGATTCTGAGATACTCACAACTCCCTTTTCTCCCAATAGCAAAGGTGTGGATTGCCACATCTCACTGGGACATTACCATGAGACCCTTTCAGCATCAAGGTGAACAATTCCATGGCGCTCTCACATTTTCATACTCAACAAATGAAATTCCTGGGTTCAAGACTTTTCTTAAGACAGTTACACCTTCTAAATACCCGGATGACATTTCACTTAGGGGATTCTGGCTCTCAGCTTTTCTGTGCCCAGATCAACCAGAAAACCCAGAGCAAGAGATATGTTCGCCAAATGCTTCCTTAGAGACCTTGCCTCTGTGCTCTTTTGATATGGCTATGTCTAGCTTTAGTTATGCAATCTATAATAGTATCTATGCTGTGGCTTGGGCTCTCCATGAAATGTTTATGAGACAAAGATCAATGGGAGATGAAAAACATGCAATGGCTCATTCATGGCAGGTAATATTGAATTAGTGGCCACTTTTAAGCTATGATGTTGCAAGAATTTATTTTGGATATAGGTGTGACAAGATGGATAATAATGTCTTTTCCAACATTTTCTGATTATATGATCCTTAACAATATATTGTTTAGGGGCAGCTAGGTGGCACACTGGATAGAGCACTGGCCCTGGATTCAGGAGAACCTGGGTTCAAATCCAGCCTCAGACACTTAACTTCCTAGCTGTGTGACCCTGGGCAAGTCCCTTAACTCCAATTGCCTCACACACACAAAAAAAAAAAAACAATATATTGTTTATTGGGGCAACCAGGTGGTGCAGTGGATAAAGCACCAGCCCTGGAATCAGGAGGACCTGAGTTCAAATCCAGCCTCAGACATTTGACAGTTACTAGCTGTGGGACCCTGGGCAAGTCACTTAACCCTCATTGCCCCACCAAAAAAAAAAAGAATATATTGTTTATTTGTAATGCTTGTTGCTGTGCTTATAAAGTTAATAATTACAGTTTTTCTTTTTATAGAGTCTTGGAGTTGGAAAGGATGTCAGGTACCATCTATTCATTATTGATGTATCTGGACAGTCTCCCCTTTTGCTAAAATTTTGCTAGTTGACTTCCATTCATGGAATAACCTATCACCTCCAAAGTAATTTTATTCTGGGTTGTGCCAATTGTAACTGTTGAAAAGCTATTCATCATTACTCTAAGTTGGGATAGTAAAATGTCCCCTATAAAATGTCCTACACTGGTTGATAAACAAGACAGTGAGCAGTCTTCATAGCCTATCTACCTGCTTATATGTTATTTTCTCATTAATTGTGATTCTGGGTTCTTAAGCAATGAAGTTCATGTTGTGATATTCCTCACAAACTATTATTGATGCACAGTTTCTCATTATTCAGTTAATTGAATCTGACCCCTAATCCCACATGATAAATGTACTAGAAATATGTCTTTTCCCATTGATCTTTGATGATCTGTTTCATTAATACAGTGTAATCATGGCCTTGGGGAAACACAAATTCTATTGATCATACATTTTGAGTTAAACAAATTAGACAAAAATGTTTCAATAAGTTATCTATATTGGTAAAGATTCAGGATACAATCACCTTTAGCCACTAATGGAAGTTGTTGAATTTTTTTGACATTTACATAAACAAGCATTCACGGCAGTCAACTCTCTACAAAATTCTCCTCGGGATAACTTCACAGGCTGATGTAAACTCAGTTCTCTCAAAATATTCTTCAGATTTTGTTGTGATAGTTGGTACTCAGTTTTTCAGGAAAATTCTCTTAGTCCTTTCTGTGCCTCACACCTTGCTCTTTCCTTGACTGTTTCTATATGGCTGCTGACTCTCTCTGTGATCCTATTTCCTTTTAAAATATAGGACTTATAACTTTATTGTGGATTGGAGAGACTCTAAAAGTAGAAGTTTGTATCTAGAAAAACAAACCTAGATTTTATTATTTTTTTTTTACTATTCATATTTTCCTTGAAACTTTTTCCCTATATATGCAGGGATAGGCTTGTAACTGTCCCTCTTAGGCTTGATCCCAATTCTGATCATCAGGGAAGCTTAAACCTACTCTGTTTCCCTGACCAGGGATGCTTGGCATTAGGTAGTCTGGTGACCTTCTTCTTTTAAAGGGTCATTATATTTTTGACAGAATTTGATGAGGCAGCCAATCGGCTTTTGTCCTGCTTATAGCTCAGAAATTCTGAACTTAATGATTCAATGGCCTTAGTATTCTCAAGAGTAGGTGTTATAAGCATATGCCATGATGTGTAGCAGTACTTTGTCTCTAATTTTTTTAATTATACATAATAGTAGTCATAGAAAACAACTCTACATTAGCTAGATTTTGAAAGAATACAGATAAAAACAAAACTTCATATAAAGGAATTGTCCAAAAAAAAATGTGTTTCAGTCTGTTTTCAGATACCATCAGTCCTTTCTCTGTAGGTGTATTGCAATTTTCCTAAGTTCTTCAGAGTTATAATGGGTCATTGCCTTGCTGAATATAACCACGTGCTTCCCAGCAGATCATCTTACACTAATGCTGTTATTTCGTATACAGTACATTTCTCTCTGCCTCAGTTCATGTGGGTCTTTCCAGGTTTTTCTGATAGCATCCTATTCATCCCAAGTTTTATATAGTACCTTAAACTTGACAAAGAATTTTCTTCATAATAGCCCAGCAGAGTAGGTACCATAGGTTTTGCCATTGTCGTCAATCATTATAACTATTTCCTTCCATCCTATTCCCTTCCAATGATATTTACTCTATTTTCTATCTTATTTTGCCCTATTCCTCCTCAAAAGTGTTTTGCTACTTACTGCCTACTCCCTTGCTCTACTCTCCCTTCATTCACCCTTCCTTCCTTATCCTCTTCCCCTCTTACTTTCCTGTAGGGTTAAATAGATTACTCCTCCCAATTGGGTGTGTGCATTATTCTCTCATTGAGCCCACTCTGATGAGCTTAAGTAAGGTCTTTGAGCTAATTCTGTTTTCCAAATTTTTCTTCCCCCCTCATCCTCAAATCTCTCTATGAAATCAGGCAATTTAATATATGCCATACATGCACTGTTATGCATAACATCACCTTCGTTGAAAGTGTTTTACTTTTTGCAGCTCCCTCCCCCAAACTTCCCTTCTCTCCTTCCCCTCTTTCCTTCCCCTCTTCTCCACCCCCTCCCCATCTCCTTCCCCTCCCATTTTTTACTCAGGGCAAAAACATATGACTATACCTGCTTGAGTATATAAGTTACTTCCTCTTTGACCCAATTCTGATGATAATAAAGTTCATTCATTCCCCCACTCTTTCCCCCTCTTCCCCTCCCCTCCATAAGCTTTTATCTTGTTTCCTTCATGTGAGCTACCTCTCCCCAGTATACCTCTCCCATTTCCCCTCCCCCAGTCTATTCCTCCTACCCCTCAACCCTATTTTAAAGATGTCATCATGGGTTAGCTAAGTGGTACAGTGGACAAAGCACCAGCCCTGGGCCCAGGAGACCCAAAGCCCAAATCTGCCCCAGACATAAGACATCCCACCTGGTTTGCTCCACAAAGAAAGAAGATACACAAAAAATAAATGCTTTATAAATACCCTTCCTTCATATTCAGTTCAGACCTGTATCCTCTGTGTATTCCTTAGTGAAAAAGTTATAATAAGTTGGAAGTATTATTTTCTCATATATGAATATAAACAATTTAACCTTTTTACGACCCTTGTGATTTCTTTTTCCTGTTTACCTTTTTATGATTCTCCATGATCTTGTATTTGAAAGTCAAATTTTCTATTCAGTTCAGGTCTTTTTATCACAAGTGGCGAAAGTCCTCTTTTTCATTAAAGTCCCATTTTTTCCTCTGAAATATTATACAAAATTTTGCTGGGTACATGATTCTTGGCTCTAGTCCCAGTTCCTTTGCCCTCTGGAATGTTATATTCCATGACCTCCAGTGCTTTAATGTAGATGCTGCTAGATCTTATTTTATCCTTATTAGAGCTTCATAGTATTTGGATTCCTTTTTTCTAGCTGCTTGCAATATTTTCTCTTTGAGCTGGGAGTTCTGGAATTTGGCTGTAATATTCCTGGAGGTTTTCCTTTTGAGATCTCTTTCAGAAGGTGATTGATGGATTCTTTCAATCTCTATTTTAGCTTCTACTTCTAGAATATCAGGTCAATTTCCCCTGACAATCTCTTGGAGGAGGATGTCTAAGTTCTTATTTTAGTCATGGTTTTCAGGTGATGCTGTGCAACTGACTCATCCTTTCCATGGCCAGGGTTATCCTGAAGGGGCATAACTTGCCAATGCATATGGCAGCTGCTATTCTGCATTTGTAGGAGTTTCATCACCAGGGAGCTTCCTAATCAATTACACTTAGAAGAATCCAAGATAATGTCATCCACACAGCCTCATCTCAGATATGGTCCTTCTGAACTCTTTGGTCATTTAAAAACAGAAATTCACGTCTAATTGTTACCCTTTTCCTTCTCATGTATGTAGAAGGTTTTCCTTCTTTCCATAGAACTGCAATTCTTTATGTAGAAGAATATTTTCAAAGTGATACAGAGGAATGATCTAGAAATTCTTTAATGGGTCAGAGCTTTGAAATGCATAATTGAAGAAGATGAAGGTCAATAGTAATACACCGAAAGTCTCTCACAGGCCCAGCATCCCTCATATAAGGGAAACCTTCCCTCAGGTAGCACCCAGTGATGAAGATTTCTCTTCTCTTTCAGCTGCACTCCTTCCTGAAGAGCACCCAATTTAACAACAGCGCTGGTGACCAGGTGTTTGTGGACGAAAATAGAAGATCAGAGGCTCAATATGCCATTATGAACTATGTGATGTTTCCCAATTGGTCTGATGTTCTGCTGAAAGTAGGGCATTTTGTCCCTCAGGCTCCAGTAGGTCAAGATTTCACAGTCTGTGAGGATGCCATAGTGTGGACTATGTCAGATTCAAAGGTCAGATAGATTTCAAATATGAACTTCATGCTTCTAATGACAGGAACAATTCTTGATCTACCTTTTTCTTCCTTTACATTGCTTATATGTGCAGCTAGTTGATTTGTTGGATAGAATGCCAGGTCTGGAGTCAGGAAGACTTATCTTTATGACTTCTAATTGGGTCTCAGACACTTAGCAGCTGTGTGACCCCAAGCAAGTCACTCAACCCTGTTTCCCTCAGTTACTCCGCTGTTCATGAAGCACAGGGGGGAGTGTGAGAATATTATTTCCTGGGTTGAGAAAGCATGAGGTGACCTTTCTGAGGTCAAATCAGCATCTGGAAGTTACCACACAATTCATGGACCACCTTTAATTCATGTTAATCAATGGAATTGAATGCTACCAGCCAATTAGCTTGGAGCTTTGTGTGGGGACCCCACCTCTTCCTGTCCCACAGGGAAGGAGGAAGTAGGAAGTGTGACTCTCTCTCTCTCTCTCTCTCTCTCTCTCTCTCTCTCTCTCTCTCTCTCTCTCTCTCTTGCTCACTCGCTCGCTCTCGCTCTTTCTCTCTCTCTCTCCCTCTCCCTATCTTGTTCTCTTTTCATTCCCAAACCCTGTGTGGGTGGCAGAGAAGGGAAGGCGAAGAAGAGGTCAGGCTGAACCCTAGGGTAGACAGGTTTCTTTCTTAATTTTCTGAACTCCACATGTTCTCTCTTTACTCTTTAATAAATGCTTAATGCCAAAAACTGGTGTTGACGCTTCTAACTTATAAGTAAACCCTAGCTAGTTTCCCCCTACACTGGGGGCAGAATGAAAGTAACCACACATTAGATTTTAAACATCATACTGGAAATCTTAAATTCTCTTCTCAAGAGGTTTCTTTGCCAAAAAAAAAAAAAACCCAACTTCCTTAATGTCTTTCAGAAAAAAAAAAGTTATTTCAGTGTTTTATCTATATGTTTAGTGTTCCTCCATGCATAGGAATTGAGAGCTACTCCAAAATAAAGGTAAAACTTCCACTTTTGTGAGGATTCTATTCTCTCTTGAGGATTTATAAAAGAAAGGATGAATGGAAGAAGCATTTATTGAGGACCTCATATGTGCCAGGTGGTTTTAAAATGTCTCATTTTCCTCTCTCCAAAACCCTTTCAGGTAAGTACTACTACTATTCTTATTTTAATGTTTATTAAACTGAGGCAGACAGAGATTAAGTGATTTGTCCAGGGCCAAATAAAAAATATGTGGTTCTGGGTTTGAATTGAGGTCTTCCTGACTCCAAGTTTAGAATTCTATCTACACCATCACTCTCAGTGGGAGTAGCTGTAGAAGCATGGGTTACATAGAAAATAATCTTCCTTTTTCTACACAAAACCTCAATAGTTCTCTGTTAAAGATGTTTATTCTACTCTCCTCTTACTATCTTAGGTTCCCTCTGGGGTCTGCAGTGACAGTTGTACTCCTGGATTCAGGAAGACCCCTTTGGAGGGGAAGGCTGCCTGCTGCTTTGACTGCTCCCCATGCCCAGAAGGGGAAATTTCTGGTCAGATGAGTGAGTTTCTATAGGCAATGCTCTTATCAGAGTCACTGATTTAAAAAGTAACCAACAGGTTATTCTTATACAGTTATCTACAACTCCCAGGAATATTATTGTCTGAGTAAAGGATCATATGAGACAAAGGAAAACCAGATAAATATCCTGAAATAACTACCTATGGCATGATGACTTTAATCCCAATACACAAGAAGAAGTTTAGTCAATAGGAAAAAAAATCTGCTGTTTCATTTCTTGCATGAACCAAAGTCATTTAGTCTTGTCCCAGATACAATGGTTGGTATCTAGCGGGTATATAATGATAGAGATAGAGATAAAAATAGATAGATAGTTATAGATATAGATAAAATCAAAGATAAAGATCCAGATCTAGATAGTGTACTAGGGCAGAATGAAAGTTGTCCAGGTGTAAGGTTGTCAGATGCTAGATTACATGGGGGATTGAGTCTAAGGTATGACTGTGGAGGTAATACCAGGAAAAAATGTTTCAGTCAAGTAGTAAATCAAAGGGGGAGATTGAGATAAGGAAGTCTGGGGGTCTGAGGGTGTAGAGTGATGTTTAGAGTATGCGATTTAAGGTGAGATCTTTGTTCCAAGATGAATCAGCAAAAGCCATTGGAGCAAATTGCTTTCCTGTTCAAATACCATGGAGAGAGGCCATGGTATTGCCACTGGACTCCAATTAATCTGGAAGAGAGTGTTACCACTAGATTGGTTCTTTCTTTCTTTCTTTCTTTCTTTCTTTCTTTCTTTCTTTCTTTCTTTCTTTCTTTTCTTTTCTTTTCTTTTTTTTTTTTTAGTGAGGCAATTGGGGTTAAGTGACTTGCCCAGGGTCACACAGCTAGTAAGTGTTAAGTGTCTGAGGCTGGATTTGAACTCAGGTACTCCTTACTCCAGGGCCAGTGCTCTATCCACTGCACCACCTAGCTGCCCCTAAATTGGTTCTTGAAAACATTCCTCTTTCAGAGAATTATTTACCTAAACAATCCAATCAAAATGTAAGTAAAAGGGTTGGATTTTTTTTTACTTTTTATTTGGCACACAGAGGCATAGCTGGGAGAAGAAGCCTAGGCTTCAACTCACTTGGAGATACAGGTTTATGGTATGTTCCTAAGACAGCCATAAAGGTATGGCTGGGAGAAGAAGATCAACTTCAACACCCCAAACAAAAGAGAAGATGACAATTTTATACAGGCGAGAAGGGGGTGGGGGTTTGAAAATGATGTTATTTATTTGGATAAATGATTAATGAAAATAACACATTTCTAACTTGAGATTATTGTCACTACCTGGTTCTAATCACATAGCAAACATGAATGGCTCCCAAATAAGCTCATGTTGTAAATTCAAAGAACCCAGCTTTCTGGGTGGCTGTTTTATCTGTTTGACCAACAACAATCTGGTTACTGAATGACTTTTTTTCTCAAAAGAAAGAGTAATCTCTAACTGACCCCAGCAAACTGATCAACTGCATTTCTCCATGGTCATAGTGCCCCCTCAGGGCCAGAACACCCCTAACTGGACCCAGGCCCATCCGGCTGCTACTATAAGAGGGTGAGGCTGATGGCATTGTTCAGATATACCTCACTCAAATCCAGTTCATGTGGAAGTCAGGAAGTCAGGTTAATGATGTTGTTTGGGGGGACTTGTGACCTGGTTCAGAGGGCTAGCTCACCCAAAGAATTGGAGGTTCATCATGAATCTTGTAAAATAAAGAGACATTTATGAGGAAAGAGGAATATGGCCAGGGTGCAGATTGCCATGATGACTGTCCCACTGGAGTAAGAGAAGATCTGACCTTCTGTATCTTTACAAAAGAAAGGGAAGGAAATTACAAGGCAGGGGAAATGCAAAGATTAGGGACAGATAACTAAGAGGGGATCTTTGATAATGGGGTATCAGAAGAATATGTGTTGGCTGGGATGCTGCATAGCAGCATCCACCTATATCCTGCATATCCTCTTGCAGACCTTAGTATTGCTTGTCAGCATATTGGACTCATGTGCTTGCACACTTCATACCTGAAGTGGGAGACATAGAGCATTTTTTCCCTTGGCCTTGGAGGTTGTGATATATAGGTTTCTTGAGGTCTTACTGTATTGCCATAACAATGTCATTGATCATGTTTTTAAATGAAGGATGAACAACAACATTCCAAGAATATCGATAATTAGGTTTTGCAATTTCTGAACTTTGGCCCAAAGAGAAATAAGCCAGAATATCCAGTTATATGAGGGAACAAGGAGGCTTTGGTAAGGGGTATTTAAGAATGGAATACATTGATCCTGCTTTGCAATTGTTTTAAAAAATAAATTGTGCTTTAGAATACCAAGTTACTGATGGTTTCTTAACTGACACCCTAAAGCAAAATGTGTAAGGTCTGCTTTTCAATTTGCCATTTGCTTACTCAATATTTTTTTAGTAAATTAAAGAGTTTCTATAGGGACTCATGACATCACCTGTAGAAAATCCATTTGAATTTTTACCTCTGATGTCACAGAAGCAATTCAAATGTTTGTTTGGTACCTGAAAGAAAGGGAAAAAAGAAGGAGTAAAAGGAATGTCTGGAGAAGAGACAGATTGATGACAAAAAGGGTGAGTCTAAGATGCCAGTTGGGGCATTTAGAAAGCCATTTCCAAGGTAAATTTCAAGTGAATATGAAGGAGCGGGTTAAAATATGGTCCAAGTACTATTCAAAGAATAAGTGAAAAAAACAAGTCATTCTTTGATCTGAGGAGAATTTCACTTTAAGGTATTTGATTAAACTAAGGCATTAAAGGTTATGGAATATGCTATTGAATAAATCATGCAGTGGAATCAGTTTCATGAGAATCAACAGGAAGTCCACTTAGAAAATAAAATAAGATTTCTCCATAATTAATCTCCAGGTATTCAATAAATCATTAATCAGTCAACTATTGTCTGTGGCAGTCTTGTTGATAAATGGTAGGAATACAAAGATACAAAGGAAATGATTCCTTCCTTCTGGAAGCTTCCAGTAGATTGAAGGATACAACATGAACATATTCAAATGACTTACCTACAAAATTGGTTGTGGGAAGGGGTTACCTGGGATCTGGTAAGAAAAAGGGGAGATTAGTGCAGACAATGTACAACTAGAGCTGTTGTTGAACAACATGACATATACACAGAAGTCATCTTTACATGTGATAGAAAAAGGCTCATGTTTCTAAGTTTATTGTTCTAAGTGAATAGATTAGGAAGGACATGTATCATTACTTCAATAAAAGGAATACAGAGAATCAATGTGATCCAAGCCCAATCAGTGATAAAGCACATGAATACAGTTGGCCTAATGTAACATACCACTGACACTGTCTCTCAGCAAAGAGGAAAGAGGATTTTGTGTCCTGTGGAGGCAGAAGCAATTGTTGCAAGTCATGACTATTTGCTCTATCTGGGCATGGGCATAATTCTTTGAGTCTAAACCCTGAGCCTTGTTTGTCTCCTACAGATGCAGAGCAGTGTATGAAGTGCCCAGAAGATGAATATCCAAATAAGTGGAGAGATGGCTGCATCCCCAAGGTTGTGAGTTTCCTAACCATGGAAGAACCTCTGGGGATGACTTTGGTCTCCGTGGCTGTTTCCTTCTCCTTACTGACAGCTCTAGTCCTGTGGGTCTTTGTGAAGTTCCAAGACACTCCCATTGTTAAAGCCAATAACCGGCCCCTTAGCTATTCCCTCCTCATCTCCCTTACCTGCTGTTTCCTCTGCTCCTTGCTCTTCATAGGCCATCCTACCACTGTCACCTGTCTCCTCCAACAAACAGTATTTGCAGTTGTGTTCACAGTGGCAGTTTCCTCCATTTTGGCCAAAACTATCATTGTGGTTCTGGCTTTCAGGGTCACAAGACCAGGGGATAGGATCTGGAAGCTGATATATCCTCATGTGTCCAACTATGTTGTCCTCATCTGCTCAGGGATCCAAGTGATGTTCTGTGCCATCTGGCTGGGAACCTATCCCCCCTTTCCAGAGGCAGACACACACTCAGAATCTGGCCGCATCGTCCTGAGGTGTAACGAGGGCTCTGTCTTTGCCTTTTACTGTGTCCTGGGCTACATGGGCATTCTGGCCCTGGCAAGCTTTACTGTAGCTTTCCTGGCCAGGAACCTGCCTGACTCCTTCAATGAAGCCAAGTTCATCACTTTCAGCATGCTGGTGTTTTGCAGTGTCTGGGCCTCTTTTCTGCCCACATACCAGAGCACCAAAGGGAAGGCCATGGTGGTGGTGGAGGTCTTCTCCATCTTGGCCTCCAGTGCTGGCCTGCTGGGCTGCATTTTTGTTCCCAAATGTTATGTGATCCTCCTGAAGCCTGACAGAAACACCCAGGAAGAGATCAAGAATAAATGGGATTCTAGAGGCAAGATGTCTTCTAAAGCACAGCCTTACACTTCCCGCTCTGGGAACAGCAGGTCTGAAGAATAGCCCACATTGACTTGGCCTAGCCATATTTATTGGGTTTGTTGATGTTTGAACTCAAATGAGTGGCATCCATCTGGCTGCGTTGTCAAATGCCACTCACATTCACAGGCTGGATCCCCTCAGGACACTGACTATTGCTGTTTTGTAGATGTTCCTACTGACTTTAGTGGATGCTGTTATAAATGCACCGAGTAATATCTGGCAACTCCAGATTCTTAGAGTGTTTGAAGTTCTCAGAGTCATCCCTTAAAGCATGGAGAAGTGGAAGACAGTGTTATGAGTGCCCTCTCTCATTCCCCACACCTACTGTTCATTCCCATTAAGGATTCCTTCACCACAGGATTCAACCACAACTTAAAGGATTGACCTCCAGCACCTTTGGTGTGGTGCCCACACTTTAACAGGTTATGCCTTATTCTACGCTGGGAGCTGCTGGGCGGGAGGGGCCCCTTGGCCAGAAGCAGACACACAGGAGAGCACCTGGCTGTGGCAGAAGCTTCTCCGGGGAATCATGGCCATGCCCAGGCTTGGAGCCTCAGGGAAGACACCCCTGGGCATGTAAAATACAGGGCAGGGAAGAGAGATGTGAAGAAGCAGCAGCCACCCTGAGGACCACACCTTACCCAGGACACATTCTAGCCCTCCAGCTGCCAGCAGAGGGCTTGGCACAGAGGGGGGAACCTTCTGGTGTCCGCAAGGGATTGATTTTCAAAGTGACAACCAGGAATGGAGCAGTTTGGCATGATCTGATCCAAGCCTGGATGAGACAGTAACCAGGAATGAGTGAGGCCTTCTGAGTGAAGGGAATGGTGCTACAGGGAGAGTTGGAGGTGCCTCCCTGCCCAAGGGAGAGAAGCCCAGGCTGAGGCAGGAGGTCAGGGAAGGAGGCCTTTTCCCCCTGGGTCCCACACAGCATCTGCCCCCTGGAAATGCTCATGAGGAGGGTGACACTGGGTCCTTCCCCAGCCCTCACCTCAGAACCACCACCCTCCTCTTCAGGTCCTTGAATTGCCTTAGGTCCCCCCCAGATGCCCCTCCCTGAAGCCTCCCTGCCCTACAGACAGAAACCCTCTTGGTCTCTCCCCAGGACTCCACCTCACCCCCCACAGAGGATTTGACATTTATTTTTCACACTCCTCAAGCCCTCACCTCTCTCTTCCTTCTCTCAGCAGGCCACTTTGCACTCTACTTCACTGAGAACACTGAAGTCATCCTATGATTGTGCTCAGCTCTCCTCATCCCCCCTCCTATAGCTCTCCATGCATTGTGTCATGGCTGACCAGCCAAAGGGGCTCCAGTCCTTCCCAGATGCCTCTGGGGGTGAGAGGATGGGCCCTCAGTGCTGGTGCAGGGGTTCAGCAGCCTGTCACCTGCCCCTCCCAGGAGCTGCCATTGAGCCGAGGGTCACCAGAGGGAGTTGTGGGCCTGAGCTTGGTGATCCAGCTTGCCTGGCAGGGAGTCAGAGGGTCCTCAGCCCCTGAGCACCCTGCCTAGGGCTCTGTGGTCTGTGTGAACCCCTGACAGGTGCTTCCTTCCCAGCCCCTTCCGTGGGGGCAGACTAAGAGTTGTTCAGGCAGAAGCCCCACCCAGTGCTGGGGACAGTTCTGAACTTGGGCATGAGGAAGGGATTGGGACATGAAGGGAGGGCAGGGCAAGGGATTTCTATGAAAGTCCCACCCTCTGGTGCCTAGAGAGGCTATAAGACAGACTTGGGGCAGCCCAGCCCCAGCTGTGGGGGCCTGAGGAGGCAGAGTTCTTGGGGGTGTCTGCACCATGGCCTGGATTCCTCTCCTCCTCTCCTTCCTCACTGTCTGCACAGGTAGGTGCCCAGTGCCTTTCCCTGGGACTCAGGCCCTCCAGGGCCCTGGCGCTGACCTTGAGCCCACCCTGGGAGAGACTGCACTGCAGAGCTCTCCCCTCCTCCCGATCCCGAGCTGCTGAGTCCCAGGACAAGGTCTTTCCTCCATTCCTTCCAGGTTCTCTGGCCTCCTATGTGCTGACCCAGCAGCCCTCCTTGTCTGTGACCCTGGGGCAGACAGCCAGCCTCACCTGTGCCGGGGATCAGCTGGATAAACAATATGCTTATTGGTACCAGCAGAAAGGGAGCCAGACTCCTGTGCTAGTCATTTACAAGGACAAGGAGCGGCCAGAGGGGATCTCTGAGAGATTCTCCGGCTCCAGCAGCAACAACGTGGCCACTCTAACCATCTCCCGGGTCCAGGCTGAGGATGAGGCCGATTACTACTGTCTGTCCTTTGACGATAATACCAAAGCTCACAGTGAATGAGGGAGCTGAGGAAGTGAGACACAAACCCCTGAGTGTCCCCTGGGCCTTCACCCTCCCCTTCATCTCCCTTTCCCTGCTGGGCCCAGGCAGAGCCTTCAGGGGCTGCATGCTCTGCACCCCCCCACCTTCTCCTTTAAAGAAAACTCCCTCATTCCTCAGGCCTGGATCCACCAGCCCCCTCAGGCTCCAGGGGACCTGGCCTGGGACCTGCCCCTCCTCTGGCTTCCCAGGCCTGCTGCCTCAGGCCAGGGCGTCCAGAGGAAGGAGGCCTGGCTCTCTGATGGCCCGGGTGACCAAGGAGGCCGAGGGGAGGATGTGTGAGTCTGGGCCTCCATGGCCTTCCCACCTGAGCCTTCCTGGTGACAGGGACAAGCACTGAGCCAGCAAACGTTGGGCTGCATCTGTCTGCTCCAAAGATAGCATTAATTGAATTCATTGACATTTCTATTCCCTTTGACTAATTTTAAATCCCTTAGCGTCTGATCATTAAAAGAGCCACAATTGGGCCATGAAGGTTCCCTTGATAAATTTTTTAAAGTCCTGAACCAGGTAGAACAGAGCTTAATGAGTAGCTTTTTTGTCAGCCCTGGTTTGCTTGGGAAGGCCTTCTTACCCCATTCTATAAGAACTTCCTCTAAGGGGACAGGGCGTCCTTTAGGCTCATTCTCTTTACTGTGTTTGGCCCCCATTAGATGTATATGAAATTTTAAAATCACCTTTTCTACACTTTGGAATTCTCACCTTCTTACCTGACAAATGCAAACTCTATCCTAAACAGAAAAACCAAATAGAGGCAGAGACAAAGAACTCTCCTGATGGCCTTTGACTTCAGAAGCCTGTTAATCTTACGGCTCCTTTTTAATGAACTCGTTCTGTAGGATTTGAGTCTCCCTTGTCAGACAGGTCTGCAGTAGCACAGGCTGACCCCCAAAAGCATCAAGCCTTCCAGGAGGCCCCTCTCTTCCCCCCACGCCAGTGCTGAGAAAGCTGAATCAGACAGTTTGAGAGGGAAGTTCACCAAACATGTAGGAAGAGAATGAGGTAAAACACATCTAAGCTTACCCAAAGATTATTGCAGAGCAAAATCAGAAGGTTCAGGTGGAGAAGAGATTCAAAATCTTGACTTTGGAATTTCTCCCTGAGGAAAAGGCATTTACGAAGAGTCTTCAAGGTAGATCTATCACCTCAAAATTCCTTTGGTGGTCAGCCAAACCTGTGACCCAGGTGGAACATGGAACATGAAGATATGACAGGCATGGTTAGATGAGAGGCTCTTGGAGAACGGTTTGGGGGTACTGTGAATCATCCTAAAATTCACCGTGGTAGGAATGGTGCAAAAATGGAAGGTGATCTCAGGCTACATTAAAAGAGGGAAAGCTTCCAAGTTGTTGCTGTTGGTCCTTCATTTTATTTTTTTAATTTTATTTTATTTGCGGGGCAATGGGGGTTAAGTGACTTGCCCAGGGTCACACAGCTAGTAACTGTCAAGTGTCTGAAACTAGATTTGAATTCAGGTCCTTCTGAATCCAAGGCCAGTGCTCTATCCACTGCACCACATACCTGCCCCTGGTCCTTCATTTTCAAGGGGGACCAAAGAAATTACACACTTGAGAGTGAACTGGATGTAAGTGAGACAGAGTGACACAGGGTCACTGGTCTCACTCTGTCTCCCTGAGTCTTCAGAGTTCAGTGCCAAGACAAAAGGCAAGACGACTTGTGATGGCCCTGGAGGCAACACTGCTCCACAGAAGATGCACTGACCCTTGACAAGAGGCCTCTCTGGGCCCATTAAAGGGACACTTGGAACAGCCCATTCTGTGGGCTACAATACGGAGGGCAGGCATCCTTACCATGTCCTTGCAGACATCAACAGTGGTGCTATGGAGTGCCCAGCCAGGGAACCTACAAAGCAGAGTATTGCAATAAATTAACCTTTGACGACAGACAGAAAATCTTCATTTTTCAGTCTGGAAAGTTTTCGTGTCTGAAGCCACCACACCTTCTGGGAAACAACTGTGTGGACTCAATGTCTTGACCCCTCCTTCCCTGCAGTGACTTTCACTTACGTTACATTTCCTTTGGAAGAGGGAGGGGAGTGTTTGAAGAGCAGGGAAGTTGTTGAAGCAGTTGGCAGTGGGATTGTAAATTGAGAGAAGACTGGTTGGACAAGCCCAAAATGCCCCAGAGAGAGCAAAGTTGGTCATCTTTGCAGACTCATAGGAAAGAGCCTGCCCCTTTACCTTAAAAACCCCAAATCTGAGAGGGCAGCTAGGTGGTGCAGTGGATAAAGCACCGGTCCTGGATTCAGGAGTACCTGAGTTCAAATCTGGCCTCAGACACTTGACACTTACTAGCTGTGTGACCCTGGGCAAGTCACTTAACCCTCATTGCTCCGCCAAAACAAAACAAAACCTCAAATATGGAGGTTACAAACTCAGGACTGTTCAGCTAATGGCAACAATAGCTGGGACTCAGGAATCAAGATTTTGAGAAAAAAGGTTCTAAAGAAATCACCTTTGGCTCAAGAGTTCTGCAGAAATAGTATGTGCTTATGCTAGGGTGTTTGTAGGTGGTCAACAATGTATAAAATTTTTGTTTTCTAAAAAAGAAAGGCCAGTAATGAGGTCTATTAACCTGAAATGTGTTCCCCCCCCCAAAAAAAAATAGAAACAGAGTAAATCAGTCATTTTACAGACAAGGGAAATGAGCCCCAGACAGGTTAGGTGACTTGCCAAGGGTCACACAGCTCATAAGCCTCAGAGACAAAAATTAAAAGCAGATCTTGGGGCAGTTAGGTGGTGCTGTAGATAAAGCACCAGCCCTGGATCCAGGAGGACCTGAATTCAAATCCAGCCAAAGACACTTGACATTTAATAACCATGTGACCCTGGCAAGTTACTTAACCCTCATTGCCCCACCAAAAAAAACAAAAAAAAAGCAGATCTTCCAAACACCAAGGCCCAAACTCTAACCATTGCCCCACCTAGCCACAGGATGAGTAGAGAAGTAAGGCTTAGCAGAGTGGGAAAAACCTGAACTCCAGAATAATCTGAGGCAGGGAGGACTTCCCCAGGCCCTGGGAGGCTCAGCCTGTGTCATAGCTCTGGGTCTGGGTGGTCTCTCCAACTCTGATGGGGATGCTGGGGGCCCAGAGAGACCTCCTACTCCCCATCTGGCTTGAAGCATCATTCCCAGAAACTAAGGGATAACAGGGTCTAAGAGGATACTGTGAATATGGAGAAATGTTCACCTGCCAATCTCCTGTTTTCTTGAATATTAAATAAAGATAAGAACATAAAAATTCCATAATTTTCTGGACCCTTGCTCCTAAGTCTGACTCCCGAAGGGTTTGGGGTCTGTGGGTCTGCTCAGAATCAGAGACGAAAACAGGCCCCCTTTGGCCAGGGCTGAGAGGGACCCTAGGGATCCCCTGGTCCAATCCCCTCTCTTTACACCTGGGCAAGGGAGACCCAGAGTGAGGGTGGGCCCGGCTTTCTTCCCCTGCAGCCCCTTGAGAGACCAGAGCAGCAGGAGTTCTGGGGATCCCAGAGGCAGGGTCTGTGCCCACTTTCTGTTGTGATTGTCCCTTTGGATGGTCAGGGGCCATGATTCAGCCCCAGGACACACAGCTCTGCACTGGAGGCAAGAGGACAAGCTTTTCTCCATCCCTTCCTGTGCACCAGGCCCTGGGCTAAGGGCTAGGGACTCCAATGCAAACAAACAGAAAGACAGTCCCTGACCTCAGGGAGCTTACAATCTAATAGGGGAAGACAGAACATGAAGGGGCTTTAAGGGATGGGGGGAGAAGGTCAAGGCACAGGTCCGGGGTGGGGCACACAGTGGGGCAGCCTAAAGGGTCTGAGGCTCAGCTGGAGAGGAATGAAGCCTGGTTGTCCCCAGAGCAGGTCCTGGGGAAGTCACCAGTGGGAGGGGGGCTGGCATGGTGGAGGGATGTCCCAGCATGAGAAGGCCCCAGGGCATAGGGAAGGGGCAGGATGAGAAAGCCCCTTCCTTAGAGTGACAAGAGTCCAGGAGCATCAGACCCAGAGCCTGGGGAGGAAGGAATCTGACCCCCAGAATCCCAGACTCTCAGCTGGAGATGACCCCAGGGGCCAGGAGGGCCCGGCCCTGTCCCCAGACCCAGGAGCTCACAGGGTCACCCCCTGAGGCCCCTCCTGCAGGTCTCAGGAGCAGAGGCAGATTTGCATGAGGGGCCCCTCCTCCCTGCAGGGCCTGGGCTGCTCTTAAGAGAGGCCTGGGGGAGCCCAGCCCCAGCTTGGAGCCTCAGGACACAGAGCTGTGGGGGAACCTTCATCATGGCCTGGATGCCTCTGCTGTTCCCACTCCTCACTCTCTACACAGGTGAGGCCTCCCAGGGCCCCCTCCCTGGGCTCAGACCCCACAGGGTCTCAGGCCAGACCCAGTCCTGCCCTGGGCTCATCCTGCAGCTGCTTCAGGGGCCAGCATCTCCCTGGGGGAGAGAGGCCCCTGCCTCTGCCCAAGCTCTCCTGTCCTTCCCTTGCAGGTTCTGGGGCCTCCTATGTGCTGACCCAGCCACCTTCAGTGTCCAAGAGCCTGGGAGAGACGGCCTCCATCTCCTGTGCGGGGGATGGGATTAGTAGTAAATATGTACACTGGTACCAGCAGACACCTGGCAGGGCCCCCGTGCTGGTCATTTATAGTGATAGCAGAAGGCCCTCGGGAATCCCAGAAAGATTCTCTGGCTCCAACTCAGGGAACACGGCCACCCTGAGCATCTCTGGGCTCCAGGCTGAGGATGAGGCTGATTATTACTGTCAGGTGTGGAGTAGTAGTACTGATGTTCACAGTGATACAGACTGATGGGGAAGTGAGACAAAAACCCCTCCAAGTCCTGCCCCCACTGTGCCCTTCCCCATGGGCTCCAGAGAGGGGCCTGCTGAGGACAGAGACACAAACTTCTCCCCTCCTCCCTCCCTCTCTTCTGCCTGGGAGGCCCCTTCCCCCTCTCTGAGCTCTCCCTCCCTGCCTCCCTCCACAGCCCCAGCCTCTCACCTGCTCCTTCCCTCCCTCCCCAGGCTCCCCTCTCATTCCTTGAGCTCTGCTACCTCCCCATCCTTGAAAGCTCTGGGTGGGGCTCCTGGGCCCAGGCCCAGCCCCAGGTCAGGGAGCCCCTTGCCCAGAGCCCAGAGTATTAAGAACTCACAGTTCACTTTCTTGCAGTTCCAGCCTCACTGCCCAAAGGTTCCACTTTTTGAGTTGTAAAAAATTACTGAATGATCTTGAGGCAGCTGGTGTTGAAGTGAACAGAGTGAGGGGGTCTGGAGTCAGGAGGACCTGAGTTCAAATCCAGCCTCCAGAACTTACCATCTGTGAGAAAATAACGGGATTTGGCTGATACTCAAAGCCTCACCCGGAGATTAATCTAAACTGAATTAAGTGAGAGTGATTGACTTCACTGATTAGACTACTGCAGGTAAATTAGTTGTTACCACACCTGGCTGTCCCTTAAGAAGGTAAGGACTTTGAACTCAAGTCCAGACCACGTTCAAGTCCAGTGAACCAATGGATGTGGATGAGGCCTACCAATCAGCTTGAAGCAGCGTGTAAGGCCCGCCTCTGCTCCAGACCTATAAAAAGCTTCCACACTCAGTTTGCTGGAGAGTTCATGGTTGAAGCAGGCTCGTGGTGGGGGACTTGAGGAAGAATCAGACCAGGCTGGAACTCTGGGATAGATAGGCCTTTTCTTAACTTTCTGAACTCCAAGTGTTTTCCTTTTTACTAATACCTACTATGTTTTAATAAATGCTTAATGCCCAAAGACTGGTGCTAAAGCTTCTAATTTAAGGCAAGTGAGGAAGCTCGATAGCTCAGTGGATAAAGCACCAACCCTGCATTCAGGAGGACCTGAGTTCAAATCCAGCTTCAGACACTTGACAGTTACTAGCTGTGTGACCCTGGGCAAGTCACTTAACCCTCATTGCCCTGCCCCCCCCAATAAACACATAAAAATAAGAGCTAACCTACTTTAAGGCAAGCACATGTTAGATTTTTTAGACAACACATTTAGCCTTTAAACATCACTTATCTATATGATCCTGGGCAAGTCACTTTACTTCTGTTTGCCTCAGTTTCCTCAACTGTAAAATGAGACAAATAATGGCCCCCTCTCTCATGGTTGTTTGGATGATCAAATGAGACAATATTAGCACCGTGCCTGGTGTGGGGGGCCAGTGACATCACAGGGCCTTTCTTGACTTCTGTGTGAGCTGGGTTTAAATGAGGCAGAGCTGCACAAGTCCTCATTTATTATCCCAGGGACTGCGTCTCTCATAGTTGAAGTGGCCGCACAGGACACGTCTTCTCAGGCTTGGGGCAGACGTGCCCTTCACTCACTGAGGGCTTTGAGAACTGTCCATAACCCTCAGCCTGGTTTCCTGCCAGCCCAGGTGGTTTCACCAGGGGTGACCCCTGCACATGCTACAGCTTCCTGCAGCCCAGGTGAGAGTTGGAGGACAGGTGGCCCCAAAGGTGGATGGGCCACCCTGGAGAGGCCTCAGCAGCCCTCACACCAGAGGAGATGGTCCTCCCTGCACACCCCATACACTCCCTGGTACACAGTAGGTGCTATATAAATGCTGATTCCCTTTCCCACCCATCTCAACCTGCTGACTAAAGTAGGAGCCATGGTGGTCTTCTGAGAGAAAGGAATGGGGATGGATTTGAGACCTTGAAGTTAGAGCCAAAAGGTTGGAAGAATGTCTGTTGGAAAAGGTGGTAGTCACCCAGACATATTTGTGTATGAGATGATTATGGATTTGAGTCAGATTAAACTCTGAGGGTGGGGTCTGGAAGGTACCCAGCCCTGCCCCAGTATAGTTAGTTTAAAAGTTTATTGCTTGTCAAATTCTCACTGTCTCCTTTAAGTTTTATTGCCAATTAACAGTATTTATACTTCTGCTCAGTCTCCCCACTTGTCAGCTACATCTTAGTTTTATCTGGAATCCATCATGTGTCAGAACCCCAGTCCCTGTTGAGTGGGTCAGGGAGTTTGCCCACCAATTCAATACTTGGGACTCAAGAAGAAAGGACGGGGCTCAGCACAGGATGTGGCAATTAAGTTGAGACCAGATGTTAAGTGATATGTCTCTTTTTCTCAGAGCAGAATCCCCTTGACCCTAGGGTCCCAACAATGGATTATTCTTTTATTCTTTATTCTATTTCTTTGATTTCCCAACATAGCTGAAGATAAATTTTAACCCTGTCATCCTTCTAAAATTAACACGACTACAAAACAATGCTGAAACACCTGAGTGACTCTTCCTGTTATTCAAGTTGAATATCTTTAGAGATGGGGGCCGGGAGAGAGGAGTCAGTAGGAACTGTGAGATCTGAAACATTTGACTGTCACTCCCCCGTTCCCTCTTCCTTCAGTTTGACCTTGTTCCCCCTCCCCTTTTCCCCCTTGTTCCTGGAACATGTATGCATGTCTCCATACATTGATCACAAGCTAAACATGCACCCTGGGTGAGACAGGATTGGATGTTAGATTGTGAGCTTGCCCTAGTGTATGGGGGACTTCCCCTATAAAAGGTCAAGGCATGTATTAGCTATTGCGACTCAGTTATTGAGTTTGCCCATTCCCATGGGAATGTAATAAATCTGTCTTTGCTTGACTTGGTGGTCTCCTCGAGTTATTTGGGTAAACTGAGGCAGCTTGCCCCAAACATATGGAAGGGTTACAGCTATAGGTATGAGGACTGGGGTGAGAAGGACATAGTGAATCTTCCCTTGGGTGGTGAGGATGGCTCCTGGGTCAAGCTTGAGCTCACCCATCCCTGGACAGGTCAGCAGTTTCCCCCTGACTCTGGTGGAGGGAAGCTCTGAAGGTCTGATTGGGAGTGGTCCTGGGGGGAATGCTCCTACCTCACCTGCTGTCCTGTGCCTGAGCCCCTCTCAGCTGGGCAGGGAAGCCCCTCCAGCACTCCTGGGTAGAGCTTGCCCCCCCTGTGTAAGGGCCAAATTTTAATGGGAAGAGTTAATGGGGTGGCTCACCTTAATATTAGGGTAAGAAAAGAAATTAACAGCCTCTTTCAAAAACACAAAACAGGTTTTATTAATGGGAACAAATTTAAAACATAAGTGAGGTTAATAGAGCTAGGAACAATATATAAATCTCTAGGGTAAAAAGGCCCCAGATGCCCTGAAACTGCCTCCAGCCCAGCCAGCTCCAAAGAGCTAGCTTTGCCTCAAAAGCACAAACTCACCACCACCTGAAATCTGTAGCTCTCAGGAGAATTAGCTTTGTAGTCTCTTCTGTTTTTGTCTGAAGGTCAAACAACAGCTCCTCTAACTGTCTACCTTCCTTCCCCATTTCTCTCAGAAAACTCTCCTCAGAAAAACTCCCCTCTCCCTCTTCCTCTAACTGCTTCTAACTGTCTCTCTCACAGAAAGGGGCGGTTCTTAGTCATGCTGAGTCTCCAATTGGCTCAGCACACCCACATGGGCTGTCCCCCATTATAATCTGGCCAGGCGCATGTGGGCTTGGGGGAGCTATTAGGGGAGGCTTAGTTACTTAGTTTCAATAAGTGTTCCCTGTGATCAGAGTTCCTCTTGTTTGTTCAATTATCTCCCAAAGTACACCCATCCTCTCTTAGGCTTTTCAAGCTCACATTTTTTTTAGTCTGACCATAATGAAGCAAAGACAGGGTTATGAAAACCCCAAATCATAATTAATTCCTTATACCTAGTAACTAAGACCTCAAAGGTACCCCCTCATTCCTGGTCGTCCTCCCCCAGGGAGTTTACAGCACCCATGATTGACCGGCTACTTAAGAATCCATCACTCACTCAGTAATATTCTCCTTTTCCATTTGGCTTTTCAAACTGTTGACTTTTTTCTCATGACTCTCCTGCATTGCTCTCATTTCTCTTTCCATTCCTTCCTCTCTTTCTCTACATCTTCGTTCTATCTCTCCTACTTTCTCTTCAAAGTCCCTTTTGAGAGCTTCCATGGCCTGAGACCAGTTCATATTTTTCTTGGAAGCTTTGGATGTTGGAGCTTTGACCCTATTATTTTCTTCTTCTTCTGAGGATGTATTGTGGTCTACCTTTTCCCCAAAGAAGTTTTCGATGGTCTTCTGCTTTCTCTGCCTACTCATCCTGGCTTACTGTTTCTTGGCTTTTTACTCCTTAAAGTGTAGTGCTGCTTCCCGGACACACCGTTTGTGCTACAGCGTGGCCCAGGGGGTGATTGGGCTTCTTCTCAGCCTGCCTGGCTTGTGAGTAATCACAGCTGCTTTCTCTTTGACCCGGAAACAGAAGTCTGATTGAACTCTGATTCTCTATGGTCGGAAGCTTGGCGTGCTTTTACCCCTCCCCCACTGGGCCACTACCACTCGATTCAGCCCACTGGTTCAGACCCAGGGCGCTTTGCCCCAACTCCAGTAGATACTGCCTCCACTTCACCCCGGCCTACCTCTGAACCCCCTCACCAGTCCGTGATCGGAGCCTCAGAAGCTGTTGGTGCTGAAGACTCTGACATGTGCTGGAAGCAGTGTCCCTGGCTGGGTCCGGACCGCGCGCTGAGCTATTCAGCCTGATCAGTAGGTGATCAGAATTGCCCTTTTTTGCGGAGAAACAGTCTCATTCTGTTCTTATGTGCATTAGGCTGTTCTGGGTTTTGATTTTTACCGCATTATTTGGGCGTGAATGGACGGGTTTATCTGGAGCTTGTGGGAGTCACAGCCTCTCCTCCGCCATCTTGGCTCCGCCCCCTCACTCAGTAATATTGACCAAGCCCCTACTTTGTGCTGGGTTCTTGGCTTGGCATTGGAGATGCTCAGATATGTCTCTCAGTCCCCCTCCACCTCCCAGCCCATTGTCCCAACCCCAATTTCCTTCATTAGCCTCTTGATGCTCTCCAGGTTTCTTCAGTGAGGCTCAAACCAGAGACCACCATGGCCAGCTCGGGCCAGAGCTTCAGCCACAGCTAGCAGTCTATGCAATACTGAGGTCTGGCAGGAGTATTAGTCCATGGCAGGCCTTCAAAGCACCTCACACCCAGGTCTGGGAAATGGAGAATGCTCAGGAAGCCACTCAGGTGATAATCAAAGACCTGTGACAAGCCCTACTGGTTACTCAGAGACCAATACAATAAGAGGAAACAGGGAATCTCCCAGGAACTCCTGCAATGCCAGGCTCTCCCAAAAGAAATCCTGGATCTGCTCCATTGGACAGCTCCCAACAGACCTGCCTTAGTTCCTGCCAGGGAAGCAGGGAGGGGAGACCGAGGCCAAGTCCAGGAGGTCCCTTTGGGCCTCAGCCCAGAGACCAGACTTCCCCTCTAGGGCTGGGTCATGTTGGCCCCTGTCATGACTGTGGGGACTGCTGGCATGTTCCTCCCTAGACGAGCGTTCCCATGTGAGGGGGGTGCCTGAAGTCAAGGTGCCTCCACCAGCTGCTTCTGCCCTCAAACCTCCAGGCCTTGCTCCAAGACTCAGCCAGAAAGGAGAAGCCGATAGTACCTGCCCTTTGTGGGCACCTGAATAAATTTAGGTGTGGCTGCTGCCTTTGTGCTGGAAGGAGGGGAAAGATGTCTTGAGAGATCCACAGCCACCCCTCATCCAGCTGCCCCAGCCACCACCAGTGGGGAAGGGTCCTCCCTCAATAGGGGAGCTTTCCACAGTCGGACAATCACCACATTGGACCACCATCACACCTCTATAGCTGTCTCCTGCTCTAGGAGATTGGTATCTCAGAGCCTCTCTCTGTGATATGCCTTCTCCCCATGAGAAGAAATCCAAGAATTTCTCTCTTGGTTTCCCTTCCCCAGCCCCTAAATAAACTATTATCTTATTCTATTGGATTTGTGTTCAAGGGGGTGTAATTCTTTAAAGAGGAATTCCTAAAGACACCAAATCCCTACCCCTATCCCTATTCCCCCTATTTCCCCACAACAAATTGATATCCAATTTTTCACACACACATACACACACACACACACACACACACACACACACACACACACACCACTTTAAAAATTACTTTAGGGGCAGCTAGATGGCACAGTGGATAGAGCACCGGCCCTGGAGTCAGGAGGACCTGAGTTCAAATGCGGCCTCAGACACTTGACACTTACTAGCTGTGTGACCCTGGGCAAGTCACTTAACCCCAATTGCCTCACTAAAAAAAAATTCATTCATTCATTCATTAAAAAAATAAATAAAAATTACTTTAACTTTAGTCGGCAAATATTCAACATTTTCCCCTGGCTAGAGAACAGGCTTGTGTGAGAGCCGTAAGGTCGGCAGCCTGTGCACTAAGATGTGAAGTCAGAGAAGCTGCTCAGACAGTATCATAATCAGAAACTACAGCAGCCCCTGGATAATGGGTACCCTCATGCGTAAACGAGGATCTGTCAGTATAGAAAATACAATCAGGGTTCTCTAAGGGTGTGTCCAAAAGATCATCACGAGGCTTCTCAGCTATGTCAACTAGGGAGGTGCAGTCATGCAAAGGCTCCCTGAGAGTGGCAGGTCAGGGAGCAGTGTTGCTGGGTTAAGGACTGTACAGAGCTTTTAAGTGATTCTCTCATTTCCTAGCAGGGTTACTTCATATCTAGTGAGCCTTTGATCTGAAAAAGCCAGTGTCCTATGATGCGGTAAGAGAGCCTCAACTTCATGAGGGCATTGCACAATTAGAGGGTTACCTAAGACCAGAGCAGAGGCTTTTTCTACCAAGGGGGCTGTAGCTGCCACTAGCCTGAGGCAAGGTGGGGCCCCAGGGGCAACAGAATCTAGTTGGCTGGAATAATAAGCTATTGGGTGCTGGACAGGTCCTAATTGTTGAGTCAGGGCCCCAGAAACCACTCCCTTCTGTTCATGTACAAAAAGAGTAAAAGACTTACTGTAGTCTGGGAGTCCTAGTGCAGGTGCTGATAACAAGGCCAATTTTAATTCTGTTATAGCTGAAAGATTCTGGGAATCCAGCTGTAAAGGTTCTGGGACAGAATTTTTGGTTAGAGATGTAAGAGGTTTAGTAATTTCACCAAAAGAGGGTATCCATTGTCTGCAATATCCAGCAGCTCCCAGAATGGCCCTTAGCTGCTTCTTAGTAGAGGGAGCAGAGAGTTGTTGAATAGTCTGGACACACTCAGTAGAGATGGATCCAGTGCCAGCAGTCAAAACAAAACCCAAATATTCCACCTGAGGTAGACACCATTGTACTTTAGACTTAGAGACCTTATGTCCTCGTTTGTGCAACTCTAATAACAGATGGTGGCTGTCTTCCTGGCAAATCTCAGCATTAGGTGCAGCCAGGAGTAAGTCATCTACATATTGGACTAAGGTAGAACCTTTAAAGGTAATTGAGGATAAATCCGGATGCAAAATCTGGGAGAATAGTGTGGGACTATCAACAAACCCCTGTGGGAGTCTGGTCCAAGACCACTGTCTATTCTTCCAGGTAAAGGCAAACAAATATTGGGAATCCTGATGTACTGGTATAGAAAAGAAAGCAGAGCAAAGATCTACCACTGTGAAACATGTTGCTTCACATGGGATTGAAGAAATAATAATAGTAGGGTTCGGTACTAGCGGATGTCTAGGTATAACATAAGAATTGCTCACAGATCTTGGACAAAATGGTAAACAGGCTTGCCATCTGGCCCAGGCTTGGATTTTTTAACTGGCAAAATAGGGCTATTGTGGGTGGCTAGGTGGCGCAGTGGATAAAGCACCAGCCCTGGATTCAGGAGTACCTGAGTTCAAATCCAGCCTCAGACACTTGACACTTATAGCTGTGTGACCCTGGGCAAGTCACTTAACCCCCACTGCCCCACAAAAAAAATAGGGCTATTGCATGGGAAATAAGGGCATGGGACAATTATGCCTCTGTTTGTCAAAGCCTCAATTATAGGAGAAATTCCCTCAATGGCTTCTCTAGATAAGGGACATTGTGGAATGGATGGTGCTGGGGCACCTTTGGTTTTAATGGTAACAGGCACAGCAGATTTAAGGAGACCTATATCAGTAGAGGAGGGAGCCCATAGGGACTCAGGAATATCAGAAGGGATTTCAAATGTATTCTCCACTGTTCCTTGACTGTCTGAGATCAAAATTGGCAGTAAGTGGACAGTATCCTCTGGCACTTCCAGGGAAATGCCACCATGTGGAGAACAAGATATGGTTGCTCGAGGTTTACAAAGGAGGTCACAGCCTAATAGGTTTGCAGGAGAGTCAGGCATAAGTAGGAATGAATGTTCTACTGTTAATGGGCCCAGATTCACTTTGTGAGGGGTTAATTTTGCAAGGGATTAAGCTTTTCCTAAAATGCCTACTACATTTAGAGATCCAATAGGTGTACATTCAGGGTCAGGTTTGCTCACTAGGACTGATCTTGAGGCTCCTGTAGCTAATAAACAATCATAATAAGTATCTCCAACCCTCAGGGTTACATGAGGTTCCTTACTTTGGGGAGGGGAATGGACTGGCACAAGAGGGCTAAAAATTTCAGGGTCTGGAAAGGTGAAACCTTCAGATTCTATGGTCCTTCCCCGCCCCCCCATACACCATCAATCTTCTCTATCTCTCTGTTCTGCACCCCTTTGAGGGTGCCTGTAACTGTTTTCATTCTGCTCACCTATATCTCTCTGAAAGGGTCTGTTTTGTCTGCACCCCCCTGGAAAGATCTATCTCTGGTTTGGTTCTGCCTCTCTGTATCCCTCTGAGAGGAATTATATCTATTTCTGTTTTGATCTCATTTCATAATTCTACAAAATCGCATAAGTTGTCCTTGTTTATGGCAGTAATGGCAAAATATAGGGGGCTGATATTGATTCTGGGGTTGGTAGTGATTCTCAACTGCCCAGCCTAGCTGCCTCATTATTTCCTGTACTGGAGCTAAAATGCCTTGTCTGTTCTTTTCCTCCCTCTCATTTCCTTCATAAATATATGTTGCTGTTTCTTTAAGTCTGTCAGGACCCAAACTATTCCAGTCTGGACACTGCCTTTTAAAATATTTGTGAATTTCTGGTAAGGACTGGTATAGAAAATGAGAGCAGATAATATGGGAATCTCTAGGGTCTAATGGGTCTAGTCTAGCATATTGCCTGGCATGCTTACACAAGCTGTCATAGAATCTATTAAATCTCTCATCAGGTCCCTGAACTGTATCTATCAATTTTTGCCAGTTATCAGTCCCCGTTTTGTAATCCAAAAATTTCCTCACCATAACACAAAGAAAAGTAAGAATAAAAATAAGAATAGGAATAGAACATTCGAATTCATAGGGACCAAACTTAAGCAACAAGTCCATCTTGCCCTTGGTGAATAGCCAGGAAAGGACACTTAGAATGCTAAAACCCCAGAGGCCCTGATCCATTGTGAAATGTAAAAGGGAGCAACACTTGGAAATAGGAGGCTAAAATTTAGAAAAAGGTCCTTGACTTAAAGTATATACTTAGTGGCCAATTTAAAACTTAAAGAGACAAGCACATGGGAAATAGGGGGAAATCCTTACCCAACTGGAAGATCAGAAGATCGCAGGGTTCAGCATTCTCCTGTCAAGGTCACCATCTGTAAGGGACTAAAATTCTAGTTAGAATGTCTAAAATCTAATGAGTGGTCACCTTAAATTAGAAGCTTTAGCAAGAGTTTAGACTTTTAAGCATTTATGAAGGTACAATCAGAAGTCAGTGAAGAGAGAGAGAAAGAGGTAAAAGGCAAACTCTCTAACTATCTAAATAGACCCCAACATCTGACCCCTCCAAGCCAAGGTCAGGAACCCCAAAAGACCCACACTTCCCTGGCTATTCCCAGAACCTCTGGTGAAACAGGAAAAGGACTGTACACACACACACACACACACACACACACACACACACACACACACACACTCACACACACACCTCCAAGCTAATTGGCTGGTAACTTTGATTGACAGGTCCCACAGGTGGTTCTATAGATGTAACTTCTGGATGCTAAAGTAACATGGTTTCTAAATCACATGTTTTCTCCTCATGGTGGAGCTTCCCTGCAATCTCTTTCCCAGCAGCAGGTGCCATTCCAATTCTCACACTTTACTCCATTTCTCTAAAGAACTGAGGCTTCCACCCATACCTTAAAAACTTAATAGAAAAGGAGTCAAGTTAAAGCATAGCAACCTTTTTTTTTCTTTCTCAGTAGGTCTCCCAGACTTTGTGGCCTGCAAGTCTTTAATGCAGATAAGGGAATGGTCTACTTTACCACAATTAAGTAATTCAAAGCTAAAGGCTGTTCTTAGGCAGTGCGGTTCAATGGTCAGAGACTAAAAGAAAAAATGCCTTTTTCTTTCAAACTTTTGCACATTACAAATAATTCCTGATTCCAAACTATTCTGCTACAAAACACGTTAAGAGTAGCCACTGTATAGGGGGCAGCTAGGTGGTGCAGTGGATAGAGCACTGGCCCTGGATTCAGGAGGACCTGAGTCAAATCCAGCCTCAGATACTTAACACTTACTAGCTGTGTGACCCTGGGCAAGTCACTTAACCCTCATTGCCACGCCCAACAGAAAAAGAAAGAGAGAGAGAGAGAGAGAGAGAGAGAGAGAGAGAGAGAGAGAGAGAAAGAAAGAAAGAAAGAAAGAAGAAAGAAAGAAAGAAAGAAAGAAAGAAAGAAAGAAAGAAAGAAAGAAAGAAAGAAAGAAAGAAAGAAAGAAAGAAAGAAAGAAAGAAAGAAAGAAAGAAAGAAAGAAAGAAAGAAAGAAAGAAAGAAAGAAAGAAAGAAAGAAAGAAAGAAAGAAAGAAAGAAAGAAAGAAAAAAGAAAGAAAGAAAGAAAGAAAAAAGAAAGAAGGAAGGAAAACAAGGAAGGAAAGAAAGAACATGTAACTGGAAAATAATAAAATACTTTTTTTAAAAAAGATGTCAAATTTACAATGTAGGGACATCCTGCATTCTTCCCCAACTCCCAGAGCAAAGATTATTATCCCTTTATAAAACTTGTAGGGGTTAGAATCAGCCTCATGAACTACAACCAATAACTGATTTTTCACACAAATACAATACTTAACAGAAACATGGCTACACAAAAACACACATAAACCCAAGAGCTGTGAGATCTTTTTCTCTTGGTTTCCCTGACTCCACCTCCTACCTCTCCTCCTGACTGAGACCTGCCCATCTCATTCCCCCCTGGTAGGATCCCCCAGAGCCACAAGGCATTACTTTCTGTCCTAGCGATGACCTTGTCTGTGCACAGATTTTTCCTGCCCCTGTGGCAGAGTCAGTTAGCTAGCTTTCCCTGCGTTCCTCAGTTTGCATCAGACTCCATTTAACAGTCTCAGGCTGGCAATTGCAAGTCAGAGGGGAACCCCCACTGTTAGAAACAGGTAAACTGAGGCAGGACTCCCAGTCTAGTGCAAAGACAGAAGGCTATTTTATTACAGTCTTGCAAGAAAGGGCATGCATTCCAGATGAATGGTGTCACTTGCCACAGTGAAGTTCCCCCTTTATCCTAGACCTAACTGAAACTTCCTCCCTCATCTGGGTCCATCTCTAGATCAGGGCTTCTTAAACTTTTTCCATTCATAACCTCTTTTCACCTGAGACATTTTATATGACCCTGGGTATGTAGGTATATAAGATAGTATACAAATCAAACATTTACTAATAATAAATCAAAAAGAAATTGATTTTAAAATAATTCTTTGATATGCATATATTTTTACCAAATTTGAATACTAATGAGATGGATGTGCTTATTTATTTTTACATAAGGAATTAAATTGTGTCAGAATATTTGATACTGCAGGACAGAGAGCATCTTTAATGATTTTCAGAGTGGATTGATATTTTGATTTTATAATCATCAATGCTGAGAACGCTGCTTTACATAAATACAAAAGTACAAAATGACTCATGTACGTTTAGGGCCATTTCAGAAATTTCAATCAACCCTCATCTACCTCCCATCACCATGATCATCATCTTTCATTACTCTTGCGTCTGCTTCAAATTTTTTTTCACAGTTATTATTGCCTGTTTCCCTCCATCCTAACCCTCCCATGATATTTACTCCATTTTCTATCTTCTTTTACCTGATCCCTCCTCAAAATAGTTTGTTTCTGACTGCCCCCTCCATCAATCTGCCTTCCTCTCGCTCACCCCTCCCTCCTCCTCATGTCCTTCCCCTGCTACTTTCCTACAGGTTTAGATAGATTATGCCACCCAATTGTAGTGGAAAGGTATTGTGCTATAGGAAATATCAAGCAGGATGATAGGAGAAAAATCTGGAAAGACTCGTATGAACTAATGTATAGTGAAGTGAACAGAACTGGAAGAACATTGTGCGTAGTGACAGCAGTATTGTTCGATGAGTAATTGTGAATGACTTGACTACTCTCAGCAATACAATGATGCAAGACAATGCTAAGGGACTAATGATAAAGCATACTATCTACCTCCATAGAAAGAACTGGAAAAAGAGCACTTGTGGATTGTACATATATAACCTATAGCAGATTGATTGATGTGTTATGGAGGGGGGAGGAAAGGGAGGGAGGGAGAAAAATTTGGAACTCTAAATCTTATGAAAATGAATGTTGAAAAGTACCCTTACATGTAACTGGAAAAATAGAATAAATGTTTGTTGCAAGGGGAAAAAATGGGATTCTAGAGGCAAGATGTCTTCTAAAGGACATCCTTACACTTCCTGTTCTAGGAATAATAGGGCTGAAGAATAGCCTACATTCATTTGACACAGCCATATTTATTAGTTTGGTGGATAATTGAACTTAAATGAGTGGCATTCTTTCTGGCTACATTGTCAAATGCCACTCATATTCACAGCCTGGATCCCCTCAGGACACTGACTATTGCTGTTTTGAAGATGTTACTACTGACTTTAGTGGACATTGCTGTAAATGGACTGAGTAATTTCAACCAATACAACCAACAGAAACTTACCAGGGACCATCAACCATTAATAGCCATTTAATATTCCTAAATGACAGGACACCTAGAAACCAGATATTAAATAAAGAGACATGAAAAACACAGGGCCCCTCTGGGTATGACAAGTTTAATCATGTCTTCAGGAACATGCTCAGAAAAGACCAAATGTGTGTGAGGAAATAATTATTGATAATGGGTTTTTGGCGAGACCCAGTGACCCTAACCCCACTCAAGAACTTGGGCTGGTTTCTCAGAGCCAGCCCAGAGTCAGTAGAAATACAAAAGAAATGTAGATTGACCTTCCTGCCTACCTAAAGGAAGTTAACTCACCTCGGTGACCCAGGAAGTCATGTCAATCAATGGACTTGAATGTGACTGTCCAATTAGCTTGGATCAATGTTCAGTGACCCACCTCTACCCAAGAGAGGATAAAAATCTTTGGGGAGAGGGAGATTGCTCTCTGCTCTTCTTTTCTTGGTGAGCCTCTCCCAGATTCTGACTTACTTTACCCTGGGGCTGGCTCTGCCCGGCCCCACACTTCCTGGGAATCTATACTGGGTTTACACGCAGTCAAACTAAGGAGATTAAGTTAATGAACACATAATCTACTTTTTCTCACTGGAAATATAACCACTTCAATCTCCCAAATTGAGACACCTCCTGGTGGTCTCCCTGTGGTCACTCATCAGTCTTTCAATAAAACCTGGGAAACTGAGCAATTGTAATTCTTTGGGACACCTCATGATCAATTTGATCAATTAAATCCAACCCTACTACACTCTTACTGGGGTGTGTGTGTGTGTGTGTGTGTGTGTGTGTGTGTGTGTGTGTGTGTGTGTGTGTGTGCGCGCGCGCGCGCGCGCGCTTTTTTTATTTTGGTGGGGCAATGAAGATTAAGTGACTTACCCAGGTTCACACTGCTAGTAAGTGTCAAGTGTCTGAGTCCACATTGGAACTCAGGTCCTCCTGAATTCAGGGCTGATGCTCTTTATCCCCTGTGCCACCTAGCTGCCCCCTACACTCTCACTATGGCTTTACTTCTGATAGCAGTCCTGGTGAACATCAGACTCACATCACCTGAGAGCAGAAATCCTTTTTGCAGTTTTCTTTAATATCTCCCTTCAGTTTACTTGAAACACTTCTGCCTGAAAACACTAAGTATAAGGCTTCTCTAGACCCTCTTGGGCAGACTTACTCACCTCTATACTTTTACTTTGTAGAAAATTCCCAAACTGATTGACTGGTATTGATCATGAGTGGAATCATCTTTGCAGAGGGTTTTGTACATTTTCTTTTTGTCTTTTGAGCACAGGGTGAGCTGCCTGCCAGCTGTGGTAAACAGGCCAGGGTTCATTAAGCAGACAATTTTCAAGGCATTTTTTCAAGTCCCTTCTTACACTTGGAGGTGAGCAGTGTGGTCCTTAAACGCCTCCTCAGACAACTGGGGGCTGCAAAATCCCATTGCTGATTCCAGTGAGAAGACACTACAGCCTTGGCTGCCTGTGTGCAGGGTTGTGACTACAGCTCCTGGTGTATCTGGTGCAGATATAGCTACCTTGTGCCTTGCCTGTCACTACAGGAATTTGAGATATTTAAAAAATGGTAAAATGGTATAGCTGATGTCCTTTGATTCATGCATAAATAGGTTTTGAGTGAGGCAGAGCCATGACACAGTCTAATGTCAAGACAGAGTCAAGACAACTGGGGTTTACAAAGAAAGAACTAATACTTATTAAACACAGACTGAAGCACATTATTTTTCAGTTTACTTTTTTCATTTTTCCTTTTATTTTCATTTTCTTACACAAAGGGATTAATATGGTAATGTTTGACATACCGGCACATATATGGCCTATATCTGATTGCTTACCACCTCAGGGAGGAGGGTAGGGAGCCAGGGAAGAAGGGATAGAGTTTTGAACTCAATTTTTTTTTTGTGAGGCAATTGGGGTTAAGTGACTTGCTCAGGGTCACACAGCTAGTAAGTGGGTAAAGTGTCTGAGGCCAGATTTGAACTCAGGTACTCCTGAATCCAGGGCCGGTGCTCTATCCACTGAGCCACCTAGCTGCCCCTGAACTAAAAATTTTAAATAAAAATGTTTATTATAGAAAAAGACAACTGGTGATGACTCAAGTACAGTGATTGTACTTAGTATCTTCCATGAGTTGACTGAGTTCTAAGGCTCCACAACTTTCATGTGCCTTCATGGCCATTGTAACAAATGGTTCTCATGTACCCATTGCACCAGAAAACATCTTCACATGCATGAGGTAGAGCACCCCCACTCAAGTCACCGATGCCTTTGAGGCCCCCTGGTTACCCCCAACCTGGCTTTGCCCATCTGCTGAAATGCTTTATGAGGCTATGCTGACTGTGGGTGCTCCAACTTCTCAGAGTCACAGGTGAGAGTCAGGTGGATAAAGTAGACACCAGTGGTAAAAAGATGTCCAGAAAAGTGCCTGGACACCCTCACACCAGAGGCACTAGTCTTGCCTGATCATATGCTACACCTTCATTATAGCCTCTTTCAGATAAAGAATATGACTATGCACGTGTCTGAAATACGAGTCATCGGAAGGGGGAATTTTATCATAAACCTATTTCACTAAGTAACCTCTGAGGGCCCCTTTTTCAAATCTCTGACACTGTAATGCTATGATCCTGCCCAAAGAGTGAGGAAAGAAACAGGAGAGGGGATTTATGTGCATTGCAGCTGCTCAAGAGAAATGTGAGATGCACAAATTTAGAGACATCTCCACCCCAAATGTTAATGTGGAGTATTTGTGCCAGACTTATGGTAGAGCTGTCCCCGCTTGTATTCAGCTGATCAGCCACAGTGAGACACATTGTAATGTGACTGCCACATAGTGATGTGATTTTGGTCCTTGTTGAGGATGAAGGACAGAAACCAACAAATCAGAAAGTAGAACAGAACTTCAAAATACATTAGACTCAGTCCTGAGTAGGAAGCTTACATTAGACCTAGTAGAGAGGATGGGGGGCGGGCATCAAGGCTATAAGTCTTATGGGCCATCAGGGAAATTCCTGTTATGGAAGGTTTTGTTTTTAAAATGTTATCACTTGCTGGGTTATTTTTCCATGACGTTCAATCCACACAGGCCACTTACTGAACAGAGGTCACAGAAATTACTTTCCAAGGAAGGCACTTCTGTACTATAGTCTCTGCTGGGATCAAGGGAAAGAAAGTCCAAAACATAATTTTGTACTTATGGTTTTCCCTTGGATGCAGAAGCTCAGCTGGAGATGCCCCAGGCAGTCTGGTCTCCAGAGTTCTTCAGCAACCAAGATTTCTCTTTGGAGACTAGGAGGAGTAGGAGACTGGAATAGCAATAAAGGTGCTGTGAGACAGAGTTCACTCTACAAGCTAGTGAAAGTATAAAACATCTATTCATCTGGCACCCTTGTCCTTGTCTTACACTTGGACCTGACTAATATCCCTTTGTGATTCTTCAAGTGGGGCAGACAGACCACAGCCTGGATATCTACAGATGGATATATGATGCTGTATCATGAATTCATGATTGAGTCACCTGACTTTGCTCTGGTCTCAGTGGTTCCTTGGTTTCCTCAGGCTTGGAACTTTGGCTAATTTTCAGGGAGATGCTTCCCCATATTCAGGAAAGCATTTCTCAGTTTCTTTCTTCCCTTCTCATATCTCTGCTGCTGCAGCTTCCAGTTTCTGGGCATAGAACAGAGAAGCTCCCCTGCTTTCCAAAGATTAACCCCATAGTTTCCCAAGATGGGGACCTGCTGATTGGCATCTTTTTATCCTTGTTCTCAGTTGAAGTGAACAGTGAAACAGGAGGAGAACTGTTTGAAAGTCCTCCTAACAAAGCTTGTAAGCCTCATCAGTAAGTGTCTTTCTATCTGTCTGGGCTCATTTTCCCTTGGATAATTAAAAAGAGGTCCTTATAGATGGAGCAGAAAGGCAGGTCTATGCAGCAGGAGACAGTGGGTGCTCTCCCCTTCTTCTTCATTCTGAATATTATTTCCATTCTTGACAGTTTCTCCTATGTCAAATTCAAACAGAGTAAACCCCTGTCCTCCACTTCCCCATTCATATGCCCTGCAAAGAGCCCATACCCAGGAAGCTCTGTCCTGAGCAGGTTCAGTATTTTATCACCCTGCCTTCCCTGGTCTGGTCTCATATTGATATTTAAGCAGTGAAAGTACTAAAAGTCCTTAGAACTCAGGCCCCCAGAATTTGGTTAATACCCAGAAGCAACAGAAACCTGTGCCTGTTTTCTATTCTAGGATGGATTTAGTGTTATTGAGTGTCCTGATTTTGTGCAATGAGAAATTTACTCTTTTCTTGAAATTAGAACTCCCATATTTCCTCTCTACATTTGCCTGTCTAAAAACAAGTGAGTGCAACCTTTTAGGGATTCTCTCTCTCTCTCTCTCTCTCTCTCTCTCTCTCTCTCTCTCTCTCTCTCTTTCTGTGTGTATGTGTATAATCACCAGAAGGGAAGTATATAGGAATAAGTTACATAGGGGATGGCATGTTTAATACAAATGAAATGAGCTGAAGATCCATTGAAGTCCTTATTTTTAACTCAAGTGGCTGGGGGATTCATCCTCCTGAAATTTATTCTCTTTGAAAGCTTTCTTAATGTTCTATGACACTTGCTCCCCCCTCCCCCTGGCACCCCACAGGTGGCTGCACAAAAATTACCAACAAACACTAGCCCTAGTATTTGCTATAGAGGAGATAAACAGGGATCCCAATCTGTTGCCCAACATTTCCCTGGGATTCCACCTCTACAACACATACCACAGTGATGAGAGAACCTTGGAGAGCTCCCTGCAGTGGCTGTCTGGGCTGAGCCAGTTCATCCCCAACTACAGATGCAAGGAACAGGACAAGTCTATGGCTGTTATTGGAGGAGCCACATCAGCTCTCTCTGTCCAGATGGGGACAGTGCTGGACCTCTACAAGTTTCCACAGGTGAGTGTTATTTATTTATATATTTTATGCTTTTATCCAGAAAAATCTATATTTATCAGCATAATAAGAGTAATAATATGACGACAACAACAACATGTGGTGTTTATGGGATACTTTAAAATTTGAAAATTTACATATATATTTCTTTTGATGATCAAAACAATCTGATAAGGGAGATATAACTGTTCTGCTTATTTGACGGGGGAGGATACTGAGACTGGGAAAAGGTAAGTTGCTTGTCTCAGATCATGAAGCTGATAAGTTCCTGTGTGGTAAGATTTGGGCTCAGGTCTCCTTGAGCCCACTTGAACCCTCTAGCCAATGCATCATGCATCTGGTTCAATCATCAGGGAAGATGCTGCTGGAACATCACCCAGGTTGTAAGCCAAGAGTGGAATTAGAGTCACTGAGCTTCCAACCCATGAAAGACTCTCCTGGAAAGGATGTTCAGGAAACCTGGATATACTTGTTCATTACCAAGACCAGGTCATCAAATATTATAGAAGTTAAAATGTTTACTCAATGGAACTCAATTCACTGGTTCAAGACTTGGAACTAGAACTTACATACCCAGACTTCCAGTTGAATGATCATCCAGTCCATTATATCTCACTCTATGTGCATTACCTTTTAAAATCAGTCAATTAATGTTAATCCTCAGTGTTTGTTTTGTTTTTTGAATAGTATGTTATTTTCAAAAGTAGGAGCATTGGTGTGGAAGGTGCAGGTTTTGGAGAGGAAAGTTATGATGAGTTATAGTGAGGTATGTTGAAAGCACCCCAAGTATGATAAGTTATTTGTATTATATTCCCATATAGAAATGTCTACACTTGTAAGTTTATTCAGTCACATTTCTCTTTCATTTTGCCTTTTTATTGTTTCTTTAATGCTTATATTGGAAAGTCAAATTTTCTCTTCATCTCTGGTCTTTTCAGCAGGAATGCTAAAAAATCTTCTATCATTAAATAACATTTTTCCTCTTGAAGGATTAGGTCAAGTTTTGTTTCCTAGGTTATTCTTGGTTGTAACCCTTGGGTTCTTTACCTGCTGCAATACCATATTCCTTTCCATTCTGATCTAGTAGCTGCTAAATCTTATGTTATCCTTACTGTGGCTCAAGGATATTTGCATGGTTTCTCACTCGATGCTTGAAGTATTTCACTTTGGCAATGTGGAATTTGGCTATAATATTTCTGGGACTTTTTATTTTAGGGTCTCTTGGGGGTGATCAGTGGATTCTTTCGACCACTATTGTACCCTCTGGTTCAAGGATTTGGGGAAAATTTTCCTTTAAGATGTTCTTTTGACATTGTTTTCTTGTTTCTTGATGGCTCAAGGAGTCATTTACTTCAACTTGCCCAATTCAATTTTTAAGGAATTATTTTTTCAGTGATTTTTTTGTACATTTATTTATGTTAGGCCAATTCAGGATTTTAGGAAATATTTTATCAAATTGTTAATTGTCTTTTTCTAATCTTCCCTCACTCTCACTTACTCAAATTTTCCTCTAAAGCTTTTATTCCTGGTCTTCCAGGAATGCTTTTTGGACTTCGATTCAACTGAAGGATTTACTTTCTTTTAGGTTTTTCTTGTAGCTGATTTTTTTTTCGGGGCAATGAGGGCTAAGTAACTTGGCCAGGGTCACAAAGCCAGTAAGTGTCAAATGTCTGAGGCCAGATTTGAACTCAGGTCCTCCTGAATCCAAGGCCAATGCTTTATCCACTGTACCACCTGTTTGACCCTTCTTGTAGCTAATTTCATTTCATTTTTATCTTCTGACTGTTCCTTGATTTTGCTTGTTACCATAGTAGATCTTTGTTTTCATGTTTGTTTCTTGTTGTTCTTGTTGTTGTTGTTGTTTGTGCACTTTTCAAGCCTGTTTCTTGACTTTGATTTTTATGTTAAAATTAGGATTTTTTCACTCATGGTGGAGTGGGGTTGCAACACTGTAACAAGCTTTGTAGTTCAAGGGATTTTGAAAGTTTGAGTGCATCCCAGATAGAGTGATAACTAGCTCTCTGTTCTCTTGGTGGAGAAAATGATACTGTTCCTCTGGGCCATTGCTCCCACTGAATTACAATTACTTCTACTCCTCAGGGACTCTGCTTCCTTAAGACCAAAAGCAGTTCTTTCCAACTTTAAACTTGACGCAGAATTGAGTATAGGTAATAGAGTTTCCAAATGGTGTCTGGTCCTGTTTTAAGTGCTAGCATCTTTCTCTATATTCTCCTGACCATTTGCTGATGAACTTACTATCTCTAGCTTGAGGGCTGTTATAGATCCTCCTGCTCCAAATGTCACTACCACATCCAGCCCTGGTGTTGTATCCGTGAGACCTTCAAAACAGGCCTAACCCCTGAGTCACAGACTTCTCCTTTTGAGTTCTTTGGTTGTCTTGGGCTTGTGGAATTTCTCACTCTGACATTTATTTCCTTCTCTTACTCCAGAATTTGATTTGAGCCATTCTTTTAAAGCTGGTTAGATTGAATCAGCTGTCTTAAATTCTGAAAATATCCACTCTGTCATTTGAATTCCCTTACAAATTTAAGGTGATGTAAGTCATGAAAATATTCTTAAAACTAAATCTTATAATTCTTCTTACAGTTAATACCTTAAAATGGGAATATTCCTTGAACCAGTAGATAGAAGGACTGAAACCTGAGCCATTCATTTAATTTTTTTGGAGTAAGTGTAACAGTATCTGTTATTTCTGGAGCAGCTAGGCGGTGCAGTGGGGGCAGCTAGGTGGCTCAGTGGATAAAGCACTGGCCCTGGATTCAGAAGGATATGAGTTCAAAGCCAGTCTCAGAGACTTGACACTTACTAGCTGTGTGACCCTGGGAAAGTCACTTAACCATCATTGTCTGACAAAAATCCCCATCAACAACAACAACAAAAACCAAACAAAAAAAAAACAAATATACAAACACAGGATCTGCTATTTCTTAGGGAAATCTTCAATTCATCTCAAACATAAGCATACAAGTTTGGGTTTTCATCAGGAATTCAGTCATATCCCGTAATTTATGGGCCCATTGGCCATAGCTTGCCAGGCCCCTGTGTGCTCCACTACCTCTCAAAGTCTGTCTATGTTCATGTTTTTTGTTTCCATAACACTATCTATCTCATCTTCTCTCATCCTCTTTTCCTTTCCCATCCTAACATCAGAGTATTTCTAATGACTCTACTCTTTTCACTTTGTGACCTTATAGTAGATGGCACGAATTCATTTCTTTGAGAATTGACTGACTTGATCATCTTGCTGTGCAAGGGTTTCTCAAGTCTTCTCTACCACCACAGTTTGAAATCTTCAATTCTGCATCACCCACCTTGCATTATCCCCCAACTCTCACAGTCATTTATTGCTACTGGAAAATAATATAACTTCAGCTATACAGACCTTTGTCAGCAAGGTGAGATCATTGGTTTTTAGTATGTTGTCCATATTTGCATTAGCTTTCCTTCCAAGGAGCAAGAATCTTTTATTTTCATGGCTACAGTTTCCATTTGCAGTGATCTTTAAACCACAAGTGTAAAATCTAACACGTCTTCCATTTCTTCTCACTCTCTTTGTCAGGAAGTTATGGGACCAGTTGCTATGATGTTCAGTTATTTATTTTTATTTTCAAGGCAGCTTTTTTTAGTCTCCTGTTTTTCCCTCATCAAGAGACTCCTTAATTCCTTTTCACATTTAGCTATCTTCATCTCTTCTGCTTCTGTTAAGTCTTTGAGCCTGTTCTGGAGAGTATAAGGTTCATTTATTGCCCTGTTCTTCCCCTCTCTCCTTACTCCATAAGTGTTTTCCTGTTTCTTTCATGTGGGATTTCAGCCCCATGCTACCTCTCCCCTTGCCCCTCACCCAGTGCATTCCTCTCACCCCTCAATTTTATCCTAATTATGTCATCATGGGTTAGCAAGGTGACACAGCAAAGAACCCACCCTCAATGCAGGAGGACCCCAGTCCAAATCTGGCGTCAGACACAACACACTCGACCACTGTATGACCCCAGGCATGTCACCTAACTTCAACCAACCTACAAAAAGAGATAAACAAAAAATAAATACTTTGCAGATATCATGCCTTCATAATCAATTCCCACCTGTGACCTCTGTCTAAATTTATTTCTATCATCTGCCCTAATACTAAGAAAGTTCTTATGAATTAGATGTATCATCTTCCCATGTAGGAATGTAAACAGTTTAACCTTTTAACATCCCTCTTAATTTCTTTTTCCTGTTTACCTTCTTATGGTTCTCCAGGGTCTTGTATTTGAAAGTCAAATTTGCCATTCAGTTCAGGTCTTTTCATCACAAATACCTCAAAGTCCTCTTTTGCATTGAAGTCCCATTTTTTTCCACTGAAAGACTATATTCAGTTTTGCTGGATATGTGATTCTTGGTTGAAATCCCAATTCCTTTGCCCTCTGGAATATTATGTTCCATCCCTTCTGCTCCTTTAATGTAGAAGCATCTAGATCTTGTGCTTTTCTCACTGTGGCTCCACAGTACCTGATTTCTTTCTTTTTGGCAGCTTGCATTATTTTCTACTTGACCTGGGAGCTCTGGAATTTGGCTATAATATTTCTGGGAGTTTTCCTTTTGGGATCTCTTTCAGGAAGAAATTGGTGCAGTCTTTCAATTTCTATTTTACCTTCTGCTTTTAGAATATCAGGGCAATTTTCCCTGACAATTTCTTGGAAGATGATGCCTAAGCTCTTTCCTTGATCATGGTTTTCAGGTAGTCCAAAATTTTTCAGATGATGTCTCCTGGATCTATTTTCCAGGTCAACAGTACTTCCAAGAATATATGTCACATTGCCCTCCATTTTTTATTCATTTGGATTTGCTTTATTGTGTCTTTGCTTCTCTGAATGTCACTAGCTTCTATTTGTTCAATCCTAATTCTTAGACAATGTGACATTTAAAATTTAATGTGTGTGCTTACCTGCCCCCCCACCCCAGTGTGTGTGGGGAATTAGCTAAGGTTTACTTATAAATTCAGCCACAGTTTAGACTTTTAAACATTTATTAAAGTATATTAGGGGTTAGCAAAGAGTGAGAGAAAGCTGCCTTCACCTAGCTATCCAAGACAGTGAATTTCCTGAAAGTTAGGAAACCTGGCTAGCTTCCTCCTTCTACCACCATGAGCTCCTTTCTGAACCAAAGAGACAGTTTCTCAAGTCATTTGAGTGGAAGCTTCCTGTGGGACCAGAAGAGGGCCAGTCCTCACACACAGCTCCAAGCTAACTGGCTGGTAGCATCAATTGACATGACTTACAGGCAGTTCTATGAATAGAGGCAACTTCCAGAATGCTAGTCACATGCTTTTCATCAGGAGGTGGCACCCTGGTTCTCACAGCAATTATTTTCATCAGAGAGCTCTTGTAGCTCCTTTCCCATTTTGCCAATTTGGCTTTTTGAGTTGTTGACTTTTTTTTCATGATCCTCCAGCATCATTCTCATTCCTATTTCCATTTTTTCCTCTACATCTCTTACTTTATCTTCAAAGTCCTTTTTGAACACTTCTATGGCCTGAGACCAATTCATATTTTTCTTGGAAGCTTTGGATGTAGGAGCCCTGATATTGCTATCCTCTTCTGAGTGTGCATCTTGATCTTCATTATCACTTAAGAAACTTTCTATGGTCCTAACCTTTCTCTGTCTTCTCATCTTGCCTTGCTCCTTAAAATGGGGCACTATTTCCACGCTGCTCTGTCCCAAGCTTCAGGGTTTCTCAGGTGGTGTGATTTGAGGAGGGACAGGTTCTTCACTTGCCTGGTCTGTTCCCTGGTCTATAGCTAACCTAAGGCCAACTTGATAATTAACCAGGCAGCAGAATGTTGTGTGCAGTGGTTGTTAGCTCCAACGATCCTGCTCCCTACCCCCACCTGGGCCTGTGCTACTCAAGCCTACTTCCTGGTTTCCAGCAGGAGTGAAAAACACAATTTTAGCCTCAGCACCAGGAGAGACCCTTGTAATCTCCCCTCTACCAAACACTCAGCCCTCTCACCAGACTGTGAGCTTACTTCCAGATGACACTGGTACTGAAGCTGATTCAGAAGTTCTGAGGATCTCCTTCCCAGGTTTGGCCTGCCTGAGACTGGATCTTTGTCAGTGTGACTGGGGTTGGGCTCTACTCCTGTCTCAGCACAGCAACCCCCTCCTTCTGACCTTTTCTTTTTTTTGCAGGGTAATGGGGGTTAAGTGACTTGCCCAAGGTCACACAGCTAGTGTGTCAAGTGTCTGAGGCCAGATTTGAAGTCAGTTCCTCCTAAATCCAGGGCCAGTGCTTTATCCACTGAGCCACCTACCTGCCCCCTTCTGACCTCCTAAGCCATCCTTGGTTGGAAAATAATCTCAGCACACTCCTCTGTGGGTTTTGCTGCTCTAGGAATTGTTGTATGGCATTATTTGGAGGTTTTTTGGAGCAATCATGTTGTGAGTTTGAAAGCTTACTGCCTTTCCTTCACCATCTTGCCTCCACCCCACTTCATTTTCTTTCCTCAGTTATTTCTAAAGCTTCTTCGGAGGCAATTTTGCTTTCTTGTCCTTTTTCTTTGGAAATTTTTAAATTTTCTTTTTGTTGTTACTTCTTATGAAATATTGGAAACTTTGTCCATAGTTCTTTCAGCAATATTTATACTAGCTTTGACCTATTCATTTCCCCTATTACATATCCCTAACAGATTTTGTTTAGATCATATTTATAGGAAGTAATGGTTTTCCTTACTTTCTTCAATTTAAGTGTGAATTTTGCAAGAAGAAGCTTATGATAGGAGCTGCAGTCAGCTCCAGGTCTTCTTTTAACTGACTCTTTAGAGAGTTTCTCCACCTTTGGCTGCAAATTATATAATCGATCTGATTTCTCTATCTGGTGATGGTCCTGTGTAGAGTCTCCTTTCAGGGGGATAAATAGGAATGTTATAACCAGTGAGTTATATTGACACAATTCTATTAGTCTCTGCTCTGCTTCATTTTGTACTCTAGGGTCACATTTGACTGTTATTCCAATTATCTTTTGTCAATTCCCTTCTTTAGCTTTCTAATCCCCTATGAAGAATGTGACATCCTTTTTTGGTCCTATTTCTAGATGATGTTGTAGGTCTTCACAGAACTGATTAACTTTGGCCTCCTCTTCATCACTGGTTGGAGCATAGACTTGTACTACAATGATGGTAAATGGTTCACCTAGGATTTGAACAGATAGGATTCTGTCAAATTTGAAAGTACACTTCAGTATTACTTTTCTCACCCTTTTATTGACTATGAGAGCTACTCTATTTCTTCTAAAGGAGCCTTGCCCATAGTAGCATATACAGTGATCACCTGAATTAAATCCACCCACACCTGACCATTTAAATTCACTGACACTCAAGATGTCAATGTTTAATCTTGCTATCTCCTGTATGACCGCATCCAGCCTACTTGGTTCACATAAAGAAAGATTCTATTTGTGTCCAGAGAAAAAACTGAGAAATAGAAGTATGGATAAAATCATTTTATGTATTCAAAAATACGGACAGACAGAGAAAGAGGTAGGGAGATAGATATATGATAGATAGACAGATAGATAGATAGATAGATAGATAGATAGATAGATAGATAGATAGATAGATAGATACATGCCTATTTGTGTGTAAGAGTTGCCATTTCTAGAGTGTAGACAGGAGTTAAAGACAAAAATAAATTTACATGAAAAATTGTATATTTAAAAGAATAGCAAATTGCCCCTAGTAGATTTGCAGTTTCATATGCAATGATCTTTTTTTTACTATATTATGTTATGGAAATGCTTGTTTAATTTCACAAATTAAAAAGAAAATACATTTTAAAAAGGAGTACATGCAAATGTTGGATTGAGTGGTTTTAGATGTCACTAACAAACCCTGAAAAGTATGTCCCAGATTAAATATGAAAAATCAATTCTACTTATTTACTTTTTTTTAGTGATGCAATTGGGGTTAAGTGACTTGCCCAGGGTCACACAATTATTAAGTGTTAAGTGTCTGAGGCTGGATTTGAACTCAGGTCCTCCTGACTCCAGGGCCGGTGCTCTATCCACTGTGCCACTTAGCTGCCCAATCCTACTTATTTTCAAGAGAAAACAGGCTGAGGAAAAAACAACTCAACTTTAAAATGTTTAATAAAATGTATGATCTTATTCTTAAAGAGACAATAGAGAGAGTATGATATAGAGGGATAGAAGCAAATATGCAGAATTGACAACAATAATGGTTGGTTGGTTGGTGGAACCTACATTATATTTTTTAATAGTTCAGAGTTCATGTCATAGTAAGTAACTAGTGGAACATCTTGGGAGCTTCTTAGCTCCCTGCTATCTAACACTGTGATTCATGCTTCTGATAAAGGTATTTTGTTTTTAAAATTAATTGCTAGTAGGGCAGCTAGGTGGCACAGTGGATAGAGCACTGACCCTGGAGTCAGGAGTACCTGAGTTCAAATCCAGCCTCAGACACTTAACACTAGCTGTGTGACTCTGGGCAAGTCACTTAACCCCAGTTGCCTCACTAAAAAAAAAAAAAAAAAATTAATTGCTAGTGGGACAGCTAGGTGGTACAGTGGATAGAGCACTGGCCCTGGAGTCAGGAGTACCTGAGTTCAAATCCAGCCTCAGACACTTAATACTAGCTGTGTGACCCTGGGCAAGTCACTTAACCCCAACTTTTTGTTGTTGTTGTTTTTTGTTTTTTTTTGGAAGGGCAATGAGGGTTAAGTGATTTGCCCAGGGTCACACAGTTAGTATGTTTCAAATGTCTGAGGCCAGATTTGAACTCAGGTCCTCCTGAATCCAGGGCTGGTACTTTATCCACTGTGCCACCAAGCTGCCCCCTTCTTAACCCCAATTGCCCCACCAAAAAATTTATTTTAAATAAAATTAATTGCTATTGCACCAGTTTTGTTCAATAGAATATTCTTCTCATGGTCTTAGGCTTTGTGGTAGAGAAAGCAAGGGAGAGAGTTTCAGCATTGCAGGGGCTGTTGTCCCCTGAAGACCCATGCTGTCTCACATGCTGTCTCAGAGACAGCATGTGGTCTTGAGGAGAAAGGCCAAGAGCCTGTCCAGAGAGACACAGACTGAGAGAGAGTGAGTGAGAGTAAGTGAGAGAGAGTGAGACAGAAACAGAGACAGAGACAGAGACTGAGACAAAGAGATAGAGACAGACAGAGAGCTCACTGCCTTTTCTAAGAGTTTTATCCTCTTTTGATACAGAGAGATCATTATACATTGATCAAAGCTTATTGGTTAGGATCATCCAATTCCATTGGCTGACATGCCTTGAGGGTGATCTACATTAAAATGAACTCTACAGATGACATCAGGGAGAAAAATAAAAGCCCCTCACTGAAGGGCAAAGGCAAAGTCCAGTATCTAGGTGTGGTTTGATCCCATCTCTGAGCTAGACAAAAGAATCAATCTCCATCTCTTTTGTTCCCTTGGGTTTGTCCAGGACAAGATCAGAACTTTCTGGAATGGGGGAGGGGAGGAGAAAGGACTGAGGACCTGATCTCTGGGTCTCCCCAAGAAATCCATTATTCATAATTATTTTCTCCCAGCATAGACAGTATTCTCATCAAATATGGAAATGAGAGAAAGATTGAGGTTACAATGGATGGATGACTGAGACAGGATCTAAATGGGCCTGACAGTCCATGATGTTGTTCTTAAACAAACAAACAAGCAGTAGGTATAAATCTAAAACCTCTCATTGGCTTTTTTTAAAGTCCAACCTTTCCAGTACTGAATAAGACAGACAGCATTCAGTTGTAGTTTTTCTCAAGAAACCAGATTTTAGTGGATTACAAGCTCAAAATCTTACTAATCCAAAACACTTACACTACCCTCACATTACATGTATCCCATGTCTCTTTGCTATAGCTTGTTGAAAATTAAATATAGTTTTCATACCTAGCCTCCTACAAGATAAACAGAACCAGACTTCACATAGACAGACCAAAGAAGGCTATTTTTTCCTATCCTAAGAGAAGTAGGTGCCTCACAGAAAATCAGATCAGAGAATGGGTAGGAAAACTAAGCACAGACTTATTTCACCCCAATAACAAGCAAGCAGGACATGCAGAGAACTTTACAAAAGGAAAGTTCTGAAAGATCTTCATTTTTTTGAGGGTATATAAGGTTTGGTTTTTGTCTGTTGGTTACAGAGTGTTGTCAGTTTCAATAAGAACAAAGGCACTTTAACAATTCCAGTTATAACAAGTATGGAGGAAATAGCCAAGAATCATGATAAGATTACAGAATTCCAAAAAAGTGCTTGGCAAGGATGAGGACTCCCAGATGTTACCATAAGATAGGGACTTACTATCCTGAGGGAAAAGAAGTCATTACATAGGGACTAATCTGCTATCCATCCATCCTCAGTTTGGAGTTCAATTGAAGGGCATTTTGTTCAATTGAAGGGCATTAGTGTTATCAATCCAGGGTTTCATAAAACTCCTTTGGATAATAAGGCAGCTCCATCAAGTCCAGGTGATTCAAATGTTCTTTAACCATCTCACCTGAATATAGATTATTAAATCTGGCATAACCAGCTTCTGCCTCCAACCAGAAATTTCAAAACAGAGACTTCTCATAGGTGATATTCCTTCATATCTAGTCCAGTCCAGATCCTAAATTTCCCTACTCCACTCTACTAATTCCTTCCTAATAGTCATTGTTTTCCACCTCCACATCAGGACACAGAAATCAAATCAACACTATCATTCATGGAAAGGACATGAGAATAGTGTGGGGACCAATTTTTAATTGGGGAGTGTTAGCTAAGCGGCTCTCCATGATATTGGGGAAAGGAAGGAGACTGGCAGCCTCCCTCAAAACACAAAAGGATTTATTTAACAAGAATGAACTTTAAAAAAAAAACAAACAGGATCAGTAGGATCAAAAGAAAGGGAATAAAATGGGGAAAAGGAAATTATACAACCTGAATAGCACCACTGCCCAGGAATCAGCTGAGAATACACAGCAGCATCCTGTTGCCTTCCAGCTTCCAGCTAGAATGGTGAATCTCCTCCCCTTCTTCCCAGCAGACCCCAGACAGCCCCAAGCCAACTGGCTGGCCACCCTGACAGTCACATGACTGCCCTCACTAGGCTTCCAATCATTATAATTTTGCCAGGCCATGTAGGCATCGGCGAGTGGTGATGACATGAGGTGCCAGCGCCATAACAAGAGCTACAACCAGCGGGTGGAGCACCGTGCTGTTTGCAGAGCCCCAGAGGCCAGTGCGCACATTGAGGATTTAAAAAAAAAATTCTAGCCAAAAGATGGTGTCATAAAAACCTAAAATAACAATTAATTCTTTAAAATAGATTTCTCCATGTCTCCACTCAGCAGCCCAGTGACTTTTCAGAATGAAACAGTTCTTCCTGGGTAGTACCCTATGTGTAATTTAAGATTCTAAATGTGGATTCTAATGTGTTCCCCCAGTTTGGGGGAAACTGACTAAAAATCACTGATAAAACGAGTTTAGGTTTTTAAGGGTTTATTGGAAAATAGAAAGAAAAAGATTGAGAACAGAATTCTAACAGCCTGGCATTCCTATCTTTCCTCAAATTTCCTGTGAAGTCCTCTGCCGCCACCACCATCAAGTCCGGAAGCCAAAAGGGCCGCGCTCTCTGCGCAGGCTCCCTTTCCTCCTTCCTGTCTCCTCCCAGACCATAGGAGGCTCCTCCAGTTGATTGGCTGGTAGACTTGATAGACAGCACCCATGAGCAAACGTCATTTCCTGACGCCAAGGAAAAGCCACAATGCCTCTGAGGCATTTTCCTCATGGTGGAGCTCTCCACAGCAAGTCTCCAGTAGGTGGCGTCATTCCAATCGTTACAGTCCCCCCTTTTGTTCCTCAAGAAACAAAATGTTTCCTTGACAGAACAGTAAAAACAATATAATAACTATTGCTAACTAATAATATGTGAACAACAATATAGAAAAGGAAGAGAGGAAAGTTTTGTCCAGAGGGGCGATTTTTTTGTCCTCATGAACCGACGCTTTGACATTAGTCTTGCAAAGGGAGGGCCTCTGCAGAGAATACATGTTACAGATGGTGTATATTATAACAGAAAGAGAAAAGAGAAAACAACAACAACAAAACAAAACTGTTCATTTAAAGTCTCTGAAAGTCTTTTCTCAGATGTCCTCTAGGTGTAGTCGTGGAATGGAAGTCTTTTCAGGGGTTGATGTGTGGATGCTGGTAATCAGCCAGGAAAATTTCCTACAAAATTGAGCTTAACACAACTTTAAAATAGCTTTGTCAATAATCAAATCAAACAATGAAAGTTCTCAAAAACATGTCTAAGAGAAATTAGAATCTTAGTTGTTACACATGAAACATATAATAAAACAAAAATTGAAACATTCTTTAAAATTATAATATTACTATAGTCCCCCCTTATGGAGGGTAATTGAGAAAACAGTTGCTGCAATATTAATTTTTTTAAAAATAATTTTTATCTTTGTTTCATCACTTTTTGCATCATCTGCCTAATTATCCTCATACCATTATGAGAAATTCAAAAATCTAATATAATTGGTAACAGGTATCAAGGCCAAATTCAACACTGTATTTATCATGACACCTGAGATAATTATGGGGGTTACCATAAAAGAACAGAGAAATGATGGGATATGAGCATTCCCACACTTGAGCAATATATACTCTCCATGCAGTATGCCAGGCTTAAAATAGGTGGATGGAATACATGTCCATGCCACCGAATATATTGGAGGAAACTGAGTCAGACTTAATCAGATGCATGGGATTGAGATGTCCATGGCATCAGGCATATAGGAGGGAGCATAGAAGCCAGGTGTAGAAGTGAGATGGGTGGGATGAATACTTCCAGCCATCTGTACAATATTGTGGGGAAAAATAAAATAAAATATTAAACCAAGAGAATCCAACCTCAACATTTGTCAAAAGCCATTCCCTCGGCCATACCTTGACTTCATGCATGTCTCCCCTCATGTGAGAGTTCAGTGTCTGCTCTTGCATGTGATTGGATGGCATCTTGGCCAGCTGGCATCTGATAACTCAGAATAAAGGCAATTAATGTCTTAAATGATAAAATCCCATAATCCAAGTCTCATATGGATTTAAAAATTGAGGATAATAAATGATTGCAAAAAAATGAATACATCTTGACTCAGAACACAATATATAATTATGCAACAACTTCAAATAATTACTTTTTTGAAAAATCTGAACATATTTAAATACAAGTTAAAGCACAACACAATCTCAAAGAAAACTTTTACAAATGTTCCCCTCTTTTTTTTTTTTTTTGGAATATGCTTATCAAAAATAATACTTCTTTACACTTGCCATGGCAACCAATTTGCCAGGGAAATGCTTCAAAGAGTTTGATCAAATAATCAGTTGAGAAAAAAAAATAACAAAAACAAACAACTCAGAATATGGGAGCACAATACTCCTAGAATTAACATTGTATTATGAAATCAAAACCATCTTGCAATGTTTCAAAATTAGAGAGATGAATAAATAGAAAAAAATACACATGGAACAATAAAAGACAATGAAATTCAAACTAGGGAAATCTAAATGAATATGAACTTAATATTAATAAGAGTATTATAAAATATAAACTTGATCACATGACTATAAAAAGCTTTTACAAATATTCTCCTTGTTTTAGAAACTAAGTATAAGACACAATCTCAAAAGCATGAAAATCTCTATGAAAATAAACCCATACCATTAATTTCAAAATGTAGGTGTAATAGCACAGAAATCCTATGTAATCTCTGAACTGATACTATTACTCTGAGTGAATTCAGAACACTTTTGATTCTGATACCTAAAATCCCCAATACTCATATCAATACCTTGCTGCTTACTTCTACATTTCTCTAAAATATATATCCTTCCATGGCAAAAGAAGCAGAGTCTTGAACTATGTTGATGGTTGTCATTCTTATTCAGCTTAAGTTTTTCTTCTTTAACCCCTCTGTATTGTCTGTCAATCTTTTCACCATACAAATGCTTTATAAGATTACTAATTAAAGACAAAAGCAGGTTAGCAAAATTATGAACAAAACGAGCATATCTGGAATTTAAAGGGCTTTCTAAGGTTGTCTCAGAAGCACAGCCAGGCTGGGGAAGGACTAAGCCTGAAGAGAAAGTTGAGCATGCGCATCAGATCTCTGGACTTCCCAGGCAGGGGAAGCAATGGGCTCCACTGGTTCTCTGAAAATTCTTTACATATATTTTATCTCCTGGGTTGAAGTTATGCAATGAAAAGTCTAATGGGCCTGCCTGGACCACAGCTCCTGCCTCATGGAGTTCACGTAGCCTGGTCTGTAATTCCTGTATATAGGAGGCAACAGAAGTATCACCTCCCACCAGTGATGTATAAACTGGGGAAAAAGTTTTAGCTTGGATAGGAGGGTGACCAAAAAGCATTTCATAAGGAGATATATGAAGTTCTCCCCTTGGTCTACTTCGTAGATAGAATAATGCCAATGGTAGAACATCAGGCCATTTCAAATGGGTTTCAGTACATAATTTGCCAATCATACTCTTAAGCTCTTTATTCATACGTTCAACTTGGCCTGAACTTTGTGGATGGTAGGGCGTGTGGAATTTTGGAGTCACTCCCAAGAAAGAGTAGATTTGGGATAAAATCGAATCAGTGAAATGTGTGCCTTTGTCAGAATCGATGCGGGCTGGTGGGCCAAAATGAGGTACTATCTCTTTAAGAAGAATTTTGGCAACAAAAGCAGCTGTGGCTCGGGGGCTGGGAAAGGCCTCCACCCACCGAGTGAGCTGATCAACTATAACAAGGCAAAATTTATAATGTCCTGCTTTTGGCATAGTAATATAATCAATTTGTAAGTGCTCAAAAGGTGTATATGCTAGGGGACGCCCTCCATAAGCTTTGGCCTTAAAAGTATACTGATTATAAGACTGACATGTGGAACAGCCCGAGCAGATTTGAGATGCTGTATTAGTCACACCTGGTGCTATCCAGGTTCTCTTAATAGAGTCTACAATGCCTTGTGTACCAAAATGGCCTTTTCTGTGAATAGAGAGGCATACCTGGTGGTAGAATTTCCGGGGAAGAAATGGCTTACCTTCTGGAGACACCCAGATGCCATTGATCTGTTTCGCCTTAAATTTCTTTTTCCACTTTTCTACTTCAGAATCGTCATAGGTTAGGTTGGAAGGAATATCCTCAGAAGGTGAAAGGTTAAATACATGTTCAGGAGCTTCTAATGCAGCAAGCTTGGCTGCAGAATCAGCTCGTGCATTTCCCTTTGAAACAGGATCACTATTCCCTGTGTGGGCAGGGCAATGTACAACAGCTAGGGAAGAAGGCAGTTTCAGGGCATCTAAGAGGTCCTTGATAAGGTCCCCATTGGCAATAGCCTTGCCCAAGGATGTTAGAAAGCCTCGTTGATGCCAAATCATACCAATAAAGTGGCATATGCCAAAGCCATATTTCGAGTCAGTAAAAATAGTGGCACTCTTACCTTTGGCTATATTACAGGCCTGTGTAAGAGCCACAAATTCAGCAGCCTGTGCACTAAAATGGCAAGGCAGAGAAGCTGCCCAGAGGGTGTCATAATCAGAAACTACAGCAGCTCCAGTAAAACGGGTTCCCTCTCTCATAAATGAGGAACCATCTGTATAGAGGACAAGATCAGGATTTTCTAAAGGTGTATCAAAAAGATCATCACGGGGTTTTTCAGCCATATCAACTAAAGAAGCACAGTCATGCAACAGTTCCCCCGAGAATGGTAAGTTAGGGAGTAGTGTTGCTGGATTAAGAACTGTGCAGCATTTTAAAGTAATATTCTCATTACTTAACAGGGTTATTTCATACTTAGCCAGCTTTTGATCTGAAAAGGCTTGTGTCCTGTGACGTAGTAAGAGAGCCTCCACTTCGTGAGGGCATTGCACAGTTAGAGGGTTACCTAGGACCAAATCAGAGGCTTTTTCTACCAAAAGGGCTGTGGCCGCCACTGCTCTAAGGCAAGGTGGCGCTCCAGCCGCTACAGGGTCCAGCTGAATTGAATAGTAGGCTATAGGGCGTTAGTTAGGCCCCAGTGACTGAGTCAGAACTCCAGAAGCCACCCCCCTTTGTTCATGCACAAAGAGAGTGAAAGGCTTACTATAATCTGGTAGTCCTAGGGCAGGTGCTGATAACAAGGCCCGTTTTAATTCTTTTATGGCTGAGAGATGCTGGGGATCCAACTGTAAAATGTCTGGAACAGAACTTTTTGTAAGAGCTATGAGAGGTTTAGTAATTTCACCAAAAGAGGGTATCCATTGTCTACAGTACCCAGCTGCTCCCAGAATGGCTCTCAACTGCCTCTTAGTAGTGGGGGCAGAGAGTTGTTGAATGGCCTGGACTCTCTTAGAAGAGACAGAGCGAGTTCCAGCAGCCAAAATAAATCCTAAATATTCTACCTGGGGCAAACACCATTGTACCTTTGTCTTGGAAACCTTGTGTCCTCTCTTGTGCAGCTCCAGCAGTAAGTGACGGCTATCTTCCTGACAAATTTCAGCATTAGGAGAGGCCAAAAGTAAGTCATCAACATATTGTACTAGTGTGGAGCCTTTAAAGGTAATAGAGGCCAGATCCTGCTGTAAAATTTGGGAAAATAATGTAGGACTGTCTACAAATCCCTGTGGGAGTCTAGTCCAGGTCCACTGTCTATTTTTCCAGGTAAAAGCAAATAAATATTGGAAGTCCTCATGTACTGGTATGGAGAAAAAGGCAGAGCAGAGGTCTACCACTGTGAAACATGTAGATTCATAGGGAATGGATTAAATTATCATAGCCGGGTTTGCAACTATAGAATGTCTAGGAATAACATAATTATTAATCGCTCTAAGATCTTGCACAAAACGATAAACAGGTTTACCATCTGGCCCAGGCTTGGGTTTTTTAACTGGCAAAATGGGAGTATTGCATGGAGAGTGATGACATGGAATAATAATACCCTGGCTTTTCAAAGCCTCAATTATAGGTGTGATCCCTTCTATTGCTTCCCTAGCAATGGATACTGTGGAATGGAGGGGGGTGGTCCCCCCTTAACTTTAAAGGTAACAGGTATGGCAAACTTAAGGAGCCCCACCTCATTAGGGGATGAGGCCCATAAAGACTCAGGAATGTCAGAGGGGATTTTGGATACCTCCCCTGCTGTTCCTTGAGCTTCTGTAAGTAAAATTGGTAATAAATGAACAGTATCCTCTGACAATTGTAGGGAGACAGCCCCATCTGGAGCACAAGATATGGTTGCTCTAAGCTTACAAAGGAGATCACGACCTAATAAATTTACAGGGGCATCAGGCATGAGTAAAAATGAGTGTTCTACTGTTAAGGGCCCCATAGATACCATGCGAGGATTCAATTTTGCCACTCTCTGGCTCTTTCCTGAGACTCCTACTACATTCAAAAATCCTACAGGTCTACACCCAGCATCTGGTTTGCTTATTAATACTGATTTAGAAGCTCCTGTGTCTAGTAAACAGTCATAATACGTGTCCCCTACTTTGAGGGTCACATGAGGTTCATTACTCTGGGGAGGTGAATGAACTGGCACAAGTGCATTCAAAAAATCCAGATCTGGGAATATGTTGCTTTCATTATCTTTGTTCCATTCCTCCCCTTCCTCTTGTCAATCCTGTGCCCCCCTTTGAGGGAGTCCATGGTTACCCTGATTCTGGTTCTGTCCTTCTGTTCCTCCCTGATAGGGTCTGCGGTTATTCTGATACTGTCTCTTTGTATCCCCCTGAAAAGATTTATATCCATTTTGATTCTGCCTGTAATAAGGGTTATAATTACTCCGGTTGTTTCCTTTCTGATAAAAGTTTCCAAAATTATTTCGATTTCCCCCAAAGAATTTCTCAAGGCTCTCGGTCATTGTCCTCTTAAGGTCTTGTTTTCTAGTTCTACATTCCCTCAAGAAGTGTCCTTGTTTTTTGCAGTACTCGCAAAATTTAGGGGGTTGATAACGATTTTCAATTTTCCAGTTTCTCTGCCCTGTTGTTTCCTGTACTGGAGCTAAAATGTCCTGTCTGGTCCTTTCTTCTCTCTCATTTCCTTCGTAAATATATGTTGCTATTTCTTTAAGTCTGTCAGGACTCAAACTATTCCACCCAGGACATTGCTTTTTAAAATATTCCCGAATTTCTGGTAATGACTGGTTTACAAAATGAGAGCAGATAATATGGGCGTCTCTACTATCTAATGGGTCTAGTCTAGCATATTGCCTGGCATACTTACACAGCCTGTCATAAAATCTATTAGGTCTCTCATTAGGTCCCTGAACTGTATCTATAATTTTTTGCCAGTTATCAGTCTTTCTAATACAGGATTCCATTGCCTTCAGCAATGTTTCCCTTGCATCTTTCAACATATCAAAATGCTCAGGGTTATTGGGGTCCCAGTCAGGGTCTTGAATAGGCCACCCAATATCAACCTTTCCCGTGGCTTCCAGGCTGTTTGCTGCAGCTACTATATCTGCTCTTTCTCCTGGGGACAATATTATTTCCATAAGGTCAGTAACATCATTCCAAGTGGGCTGATATGCTCTAAAAATTGCTCTAAACTGCCTGATAACTGCTGTGGGATCTTCATCAAATTTAGGAGTGCTTTGTCCCCATAAAGCCAAATCCTTGGGTGTAAAAGATGTGTATTGTCTGAGCTTACGTATAGTACCTTTTTGACCATGGGCGAGGATCTCTTGAAGGGGAAAAATTTTTACTTTCTCTGTCTCCTCTACAGGGGAATCATTTCTTACTTTCTTTATTTGTTTGTTTGGCATGGAGGAAGTAGAGGGCGAGGGAATAAGAGTTGGGTCATTTGGAATTTCAGTCTGAATGGCCTTGGATTTAGTTGTACTATTGGGCGTTTCGGTTTGGCAGGCCATGTCTTTCTGCCAGTCTATTGTTTCAGTTTGGGTGGCAGACTCAGATGTAAACTGGGGCCTGGATTTTCCTTGTTTTATATTTTTAGTATGATAATTTTCACTTGCTCTGGCCCAGATTTTCCAATAACGTAAATGTTCAGGTGGACATCTACTTAGGGTTCTTTGCAAATGCCTCAATGTTTGGGGATCAAATGACCCATATTTGGGCCATTCTTCCTGTAATTCCTCATGCCACATAAAACACAGTCTGATAAGCTCTCCTCTGGTCATGGTTGTATTTAGTCTAAGTTTTCCCTCATTCCAATCCATAAGTAGCTTTCCTAATGGGGAATCCCAGGGAATCATCTTTATTCTAACATTATCTAGGGCATGCCAAATTCTCCATACCACACCACAAAGCCCCACAAAACCACAAAGAGTAATAAAAATATATTCAAATTCAAACTGGCCAACATCTCTGGTTAGTGAAGGTAAAGCTAGAAAAGGGGTACTTAGGATGTTTAAAAGATCCATTTGAAATTTAAAATAGCCTATACTTGGTAGTTCTTTCCAATTTAAGGGGACAAGGGAGGGGAAATCTTACCCAATCAGAAGATCAGAAGATGAACGTTCGGTTTTCCTCTTCGTGGTCAGCCAAACTGTGTAATTTAAGATTCTAAATGTGGATTCTAATGTGTTCCCCCAGTTTGGGGGAAACTGACTAAAAATCACTGATAAAACGAGTTTAGGTTTTTAAGGGTTTATTGGAAAATAGAAAGAAAAAGATTGAGAACAGAATTCTAACAGCCTGGCATTCCTATCTTTCCTCAAATTTCCTGTGAAGTCCTCTGCTGCCACCACCATCAAGTCCGGAAGCCAAAAGGGCCGCGCTCTCTGCGCAGGCTCCCTTTCCTCCTTCCTGTCTCCTCCCAGACCATAGGAGGCTCCTCCAGTTGATTGGCTGGTAGACTTGATAGACAGCACCCATGAGCAAACGTCATTTCCTGACGCCAAGGAAAAGCCACAATGCCTCTGAGGCATTTTCCTCATGGTGGAGCTCTCCACAGCAAGTCTCCAGTAGGTGGCGTCATTCCAATCATTACACCTACTATATATGTTGTCTTTTCCAATATAAATATAAACTATTGAGAAGAAAGACTAAACTGATTTTTGTATTAATATCTCCAAACTGGGCAGCTAGGTGGCACAGTGGATAAAGCATCAGCCCTGGATTCAGGAGGACCTGAGTTCAAATCCAACCTCAGATACATGACACTTAGTAGCTGTGTGACCCTGGGCAAGTCACTTAGCCCTCATTGCCCCGCAAAAAAAAGAAAAGAAAAGAATAGAAAAGAAAAGAAAAAAATCTCAAACTTTGGACAATGTCTAGACCATGATAAGCACTCAGTATTTTATTTTTCCATACATATATTATATAAAAGGAGATTTAGAGGAGATGAAAGGAAGACTTGTTTCCTAAAAATTATCACGATATTAATTCTGCATGAAGAAGAATGAGATGTTTTTACAGGAAGGTCATTTTCATCCAAGGTTTTCAATCATACTTTGGATGCCTGTTACTCAGCTACGTTATAGTGGAAATCCCTTTTGAATGTTGTTTTAGCTTTTTCTAGCTCCTTTCTCGCTCTCAGATTCCTGTTTTTATACCACCAAAATTCCATACTCCAAAAAACAAACAAAACAAAAAACCAAAACCCATCACCATTTAAAACTAGTAAACACATGCATAGGTAAATTACAGCTTTCCAAAATTAAAACACAAAATGCTGTTTATAGGGGTTTTTTTATTTTAAAAAGAAAACCATTGCCCCCTGAAATCAATAATGTATAATAGGTTTAATCTGGAAATCTACTGTGGGTCAGAAATCAGTCATATGAGTAAGAATATATGCTTGTTCCTTTGGAATTCACAGAGAGGACACAATGACTGGAGTACAAGTAACATTAGAATCTCAGAACTGTCTTCACTAAATCATTGTCTTTTTGAGGACTCATTGAGAGAGATAAATATAGAGACTTGGAGAGACTAAAACACCACTTACAAACTATGCACTGATTTATACATATTTTTTTCTACCAACAAAAGGTTCATTTGTGAATTTGTATTTTGCTTCAATTTTCTCAGAGTTGCCATGATAAAACTGATGCATGTTTCTTTCCCATCCAGGTCAGCTATGGTCCATTTGATTCTGTTCTTAGTGACAAGGTCCAGTTTCCTTCACTCTATCAGATGGCCCCCAAAGATTCTTCTCTTCACCAAGGTGTTGTCCGGTTACTGGTGTATTTTAAATGGAACTGGATAGGTCTGATTGCCTCTGATGATATAAGAGGGGAAGAATTCCTCTGGGAAATAAGGGGGGAAATGGTAAAGAATGGTGTTTGTGTGTCCTTCACAGAGAAGATCCCTGTCAGTGAGAGAAAACATATGGAATCTCATGAGATGTTTGTGCCCAGGATCTTAACATCATCAGCCAAGGTGATTGTCATCCATGGTGACACAGATTCATTAATGATTCTGAGATACTCACAACTCCCTGTTCTCCCAATAGCAAAGGTGTGGATTGCCACATCTCACTGGGACATTACCATGAGACCCTATCAGCATCAAGGTGTTCAATTCCATGGCGCTCTCACATTTTCATACTTGACAAATGAAATTCCTGGGTTCAAGACTTTTCTTAAGACAGTTACACCTTCTAAATACCCCGATGACATTTTACTTAGGGGATTTTGGCTCTCAGCTTTTCTCTGCCCAGACCAACCAGAAAACCCAGAGCAAGAGATATGTTTGTCAAATGCTTCCTTAGAGACCTTGCCTCTGTGCTCTTTTGATATGGCTATGTCTGGCTTCAGTTATGTGATCTACAATAGTATCTATGCTGTGGCTTGGGCTCTCCATGAAATGTTTTTGAGACAAAGATCAATGGGAGATGAAGAACATCCAGTGCCTCATTCATGGCAGGTGATGTTGAATTAGTGGCCACTTTTTAGCTATGGTGTTATAAGGATGTATTTTGGACATGGGTGGCACAAGATGGATAATGAAGTCCTTTCCAGCTCTCATGTTTTCTGATTATATGATCCTTAAGTATATGTTATTAATTTCTAATGCTTGTCAGTTTGCATGTAAAGTTAATAATTACTGGGGGTTTTTTATTTTTTTTTTTTTTGGTGCGGCAACCGAGGTTAAGTAACTTGCCCAGAGTCACACAGCTTGTAAGTATTAAGTGTCTCAGGCCGGATTTGAACTCAGGTCCTCCCGAATCCAGGGCCAGTGCTCTATCCACTGTGCCACCTAGCTGCCCTCAATTTAAAATTAAATATTTTTTTAAAAAGTAAAAGTATTCTATTATTTTCCAGTTACATGCAGAAATAGTTTTCAACATTTGTTTATATAAGATTTCCAATTTCAAATTTTTCTGCCTCCCTCCCCTCCCCCCCTCAATTACTGAGGTTTTTTACAGAGGCTTGGAGTTGGAAAGGATGTCAGGTACCATCTAGTCATTATTGATGTATCTGGACTACCTCCCCTTTTGCAAAAATTTTGCTAGTTGACTTCTATTAATGGAATAACCTATCACCTCCAAAGTAATTTTATTCTGTTTTGAACCAGTTGTAAATGTTGAAAAGCTATTCATTACTCTAATTCTGGGATATAAATGTCCTACACTGGTTGATAGACAAGCAAGTGACCAGCTTTCATAGCCCCTCTAACTGCTTATGAGTTATTTTCTCATTGATTGTGATTCTGGGTTCTTAAGCAATGAAGTTGATGTTATGATATTCCTCACAAATCATTAGTGATGCACAGTTTCTCATTATTCAGTTAATTGAATCTGGCCCCTTATCCCATATGACAAATGTACTAGATGCATGTATTTTCCCATAGATCTTTAACGATCTCTTTCACCGATAACAGTGTAATCACGGCCTTGGCCAAACACGAATTCTATAGATCATACATTTTGAGTTAAACAAATTAGACAAACATATTTGAATAAGTTATCTATATTGGCAAAGATTCAGGATAAAATCACCTTTAGCCACTAATGGCAGTTGTTGAATTTTTTTGACATTTATGTAAACAAGCACTTATACCAGCAACTCTCTCCAGTTATCAAAGTCTCTGAAAAATTCTCCTCAGGATAACTTCACAGGCTGATGTAAACTCAAAATTCTCTCAAAATATTCTTCAGATTTTCTTGTGATGGTTAAGGTACTCAATTTTTCAGGAAAATTCTTATAGTCCTTTCTGCTCCTCACACCATTGCTCTTCTCTTGACTGTTTCTATATGGCTGCTGACTCTCTCTATGATCCTATTTCCTTTTAAAATATATTAATAATAACTTTATTGTGGGTTGGAGGGGCTCTAAATCTAGTAGTTTGTATGTACAAAAACATAACTAGATTTTCTTTCTTTTTTTTACTATTTATATTATCCTTGAAAATTTTTCCCTATATACCTGGGATAGACTTGTACCTGTCCCTCCTAGGTTTGATCCCAGTCTTCATCATCAGGGAAGCTTTAACCTACTCTCTTTCCCTGACCAGAGATGCTTGGCATTAGATAGTCTGGTGACCTGTGCTTACATGCTCACTATATTTTTGACAGAATTTGATCAGGCACCCAATCAGCTTTAGTCCTGCTTGTACCTCAGAAATACTAAACTTAATGATTTGATGGTCTCAGTATTCTCAAGAGTAGGTGTTATGAGCATATGCTATGATGTGTAGCAAGTACTTTGTCTTTAAATTTCAACCTTTGGTCCTGGTTACATTTTCTGAGCCAGGTAGACAGAATATGACCATTCTGTAGGATATCCATTCACACCCTGGAAGACTCTTACTGTGCCTTCACTAATTCTTTCCTTTTCTGGGGTAAATATCACTTGTTTTGTAAAATTATCCTGAATTTCAAGATGTCTGTCATGTTAATTATATACAAGCATTTTTCTCCCCTATCCCTTCCATTTCAAAGGCTGGTTTATTAAATATCCAGATGGCAAGACACCACTCATCTATGACCACTCATTTAGGTTCAATCCATCCCCTTATTCTCAATTTTTTTCAATTTGTTGTTGTTGTTTAGAATTTTATTTTCCAAATTACATGTAAAAGCAATTTTGACATCAATTTTTTAAAAACTTTGTGTTCCAACTTCTCTTCTTCCCTTCCTTCCCACCCCTAACCACAATAACTCAAGCAATTCAATGTAAGTTATACATGAATAGTCATGGAAAACATCTCTACATTAGCTAGGTTGTGAGAGAAAACAGATAAAAACAAGACTTCAGATTAAAGAGTTATCCAAAAATATGTGTTTCAGTCGGTTTTCAGATACCATCAGTTCTTTCTCTCTAGGTGTATTGCAATTTTCTTAAGTCCTTCAGAGTTATACTGGATCATTGCCTTGCTGAAAATTACCATGTGCTTCCCAGCAGATCATCTTACAATACTGCTACTATTCTATATACAGTACATTTCTCTCTGCCTCAGTTCATGTGGGTCTTTCCAGGTTTTTCTAATACCATCCTGTTCATCCTAACTTTTATATAGGACCTTAAACTTGATGAAGAATGTTCTTTACAATAGCCCAGCAGAGTAGGTACCATAGGTTTTGCCACTGTAGTCGATCATCATAACTATTTCCCTCCATCCTATTCCCTTCCAATGATATTTACTCTATTTTCTATCTTACTTTGCCCTATTCCTCCTCTAAAGTGTTTTGCTACTGACTGCCCCCCTCCCCTGCTCTACCCTCCCTTCATTCACTTTTCCCTCCTTATCTTCTTCCTCTCCGACTTTCCTGTAGGATTAAACAGATTACTCCTCCCAATTGGGTGTGTATGTTATTCCCTCCTTGGGAGCACTCTGATGAGTTCTTTGAGCTAATCCTGTTTTCTTAAATTTTTCTTCCTCCCGCCCTCTTCAACTCTCCCTATGAAATCAAGCAACTCAATATTTGTCATACATGTCCTGGTATGCAGGACATCTTTACCTTCCTTGACAGTGTTTTGCTTTTTGAAGCTCCCTCCCCCAAACTTCCCTTCCCTCCTTCCCCTCTTCTCCCAGCCCCCCTTGTCTCCTTCCCTACCCACTTTTCCTCAGGGCAAAAATACATTACCTGACCCACTTGAGTATGTATGTTATTCCCTTCTTGAGCCAATTCTGATGATAGTAAGGTTCACTCACTGTGCTATTCCTTCCCCCTCTTCCCCTCCCTACTATAAGCTTTTTTCTTGTTTCCTTCATGTGAGCTACCTCTCCCCATTCCAACTTTCCCCTCCCCCTCCCCCAGTCTATTCCTCTACCCCTCAACCCTATTTTAAAGATGTCATCATGGGTTAGCTAAGCGGCACAGTGGACAAAGCACCAGCCCTGGACCCAGGAGGCCCCGAGCCCAAATTTTGCCCCAGACATAAGAGACCCCACTCTGTTTGCTCCCCAAAGAACAAGGATAAACAAAAAATAAATGCTATACAGATACCATCCTTGCATATTCAGTTCAGACCCTTGTCCTCTGTGTATTCCTTACTGAAAAAGTTCTTATGATTTGGAAGTATTATCTTCTCATGTATGAATGTAAACAGTATAACCTTTTAATGTCCCTTGTGATTTCTTTTTCCTGTTTACCTTTTTGTGATTCTCCAGGGTCTTGTATTTGAAAGTCAAATTTTCTATTCAGTTCAGGTCTTTTCATCACAAATGCCTGAAAGTCTTCTTTTTCATTGAAATCCCATTTTTTACTCTGAAAGGTTATACTGAGTGTTCCTGGGTGCATGATTGTTGGCTGTAGTCCCAGTTCTAATATCATATTGCATGCCCTCCAATCCTTTAATGTAGGTGCTGAAAGATCTTGTGTTATCCTTTTTGGAACTCCACAGTATTTGAATTCCTTTTTTTTTCTAGTGGCTTCAATATTTTCTCCTTGAACAGGTATCTCTGGAATTTGGCTATAATATTCCTGAAAGGTTTCCTTTTGGGATCTCTTTCTGGAGGTGATTGATGGATTCTTTCAATTTCTATTTTACCTTCTGCTTCTAGAAAATCAGGGCAATTTTCCCTTACAATTTCTTGGAAGATGATGTCTAGGCTCTTATTTTAGTCATGATTTTCAGGTAATCCAGTGATTTTCAAATTCTCTCTCCTGGATTTATTTTCCAGGTCAGCTGTTTTTCCAAGGAGATATTTCACATTGCCCTCTATTTTTTCATTCAATTGGATTTGCTTTACTGTGTCTTGGTTTCTCATAAACTCACTAGCTTCCATTTGTTCAATCCTAATTCTTAGGCAATTATTTTCTTCAGAAGGCTTTTTTATCTCCTTTTCCATTTGACTTTTCAAGCTGTTGACTTTTTTCTCTTGACTCTCTTGCATTGCTCTAATCTCTCTTTCCATTCTTTCCTCCCTCTCTCTAAATCTTCTATCTCTCCTACTTGCTGTTCAAAGTCCCTTTTGAGTGCGTCCATGGCCTGAGACCAATTCATATTTTTCATGGAATGTTGCTTATAGGGGCCCTGAGGTTATTGTCCTCTTCTGAGGGTGCCCTTTGATCTTCCTTTTTGCTGAAGAAACTTTCTATAATTCCCAACTTTCTTTGCTTGCTCATCTTGCAGTCTTTTACTTGACTTTTAACTCCCCACTGGGGGCACACTGTCCCAAGCTTCAGAGGGTTCCAGGTGGTTCAGTTTAAGGGAGGGCAGGTTTTTCTCCCACCTGGCCTGTTCTCTGGTCCTAAGATAACCTCAAGCCAACTTACTAATTAACCAACCAGCAAAGCTTTCTGTGCTGTGGTTTTTATCTTTGACGAGCCTGTGCCCCTCCCCAAACTGGGCCTGCCATCACTCAGGATTTCTTCCTGCTTCCCTGCTTGGTTAGGACAGCTGAATTCCTCCCTAGGTCTCACTGACACCCCTGCACTTTCTCCCCCCACCTCCCCTTGGCTAGCCATTCAGCCTTCTCACCTAACCACAAGCTCATTTCCAGAAGATGCTAGTGCTGCAGCTGATTCAGAGCCTCAGGCATAAATTCCTCTGGTGAGGCATGCCTGGGGTCTCTTTTTGTGAGATCCCAGGGTTCAACTTTACTGGCAGTCCAGCATAGCCCCCTTCAATCTGTCTATGGCTGGAAAACAATCTTAGCCCATATTTTTGTGGGTTTTTCTGCTCCAGGGATTCTTTTATTACTGTTTTGGGGGTAATTCTATCAGGAGTTCTTTGCATTTAATGTCTTTCCTCTGCCATCTTCTCTGCTCTCCCATCCCCTTATTCTCATAATTTAAGTTCTGATCTAGAAAACCACTGCTTTGTAGTAATGTTTGAGTGGATTTCCCAATCTGGAAAACATGGCTTAAAATCTGCCCTTTGGATATGTAATGATTGGAATAACACCACCTGCTGGAGACTTACTGTAGAAGAGTTCCACCCATGAAGTGAATGTCTTTGAGGGCAAGACCAGGAGTCTTTTCTTTGGCATCAGGAAGTGACGCGGGCTAGTGGGAGGAGGAAGGAAGAGACTGGCGCTCGCTCTCACTCTCTGGCCTTTGGACTCTGGTGGAGAGCGGAGCTAGAAATGTGCTCTCCCTTTAATAGATAGGAATCTAGGCCTTTCTCTCTCTCTTTACCAAATTCTTATTCTCCTTAATAAATGCTTAAAAGTCTAACTCTTGCTAAAGCTTATAATTTATTGGCGACCACTCATTAGATATTTTAGACAGTTTAGCTAGAATTTTAGCCCTTAACAGATACTTACTTTGTGATGCTGGGCAACTGACTCATCCTTTCCATGACCCGGGTTATCCTGAAAGGGTTTAATTTGCCAAAGCATATGGCAGCTGCTATTCGGCATTTGTAGGAGTTTCTTCACCAGGGAGCTTCCTAATCAATTACACTTACAAGAATACAAGATAATGTCATCCACACAGCCTCATCTCAGATATAGTCTTCTGAACTCTTTGGTCACTATAAACTAACAATTCACTTCTAATTTTTACCTTTTCCTTATCATGTATGTAGAAGGTTTTAATTCTTTCCATAGAACTGGAATTCTTTATGTAGAAGAATATCTTCAAAATGATACAGAGGAATGATCTAGAAATTCTTTGACAGGTCAGAGCATTGAAATCCATAATTGAAGAAGATGAAGTTCAATAGTAATACATTGAAAGTCTCTCACAGGCCCAGCATCCCTCATATAAGGGAAACCTTCCCTCAGGTAGCACCCAGTGATGAAGATTTCTCTTCTCTTTCAGCTGCACTCCTTCCTGAAGAGCACCCAATTTAACAACAGCGCTGGTGACCAAGTGTTTGTGGATGAGAACAGAAGAGAAGAGGCTCAATATGCCATTATGAACTACGTGATCTTTCCTAATTGGTCTGATGTTCTGCTGAAAGTAGGGCAGTTTGTCCCTCAGGCTCCAGTTGGTCAAGATTTCATAGTCTGTGAGGATGACATAGTGTGGACTATGTCAGAGTCAAAGGTCAGAGATATTTCAAATGTGAACTTCATGCATCTAATCACAGGAACAATTCTTGATCTATTTTTTTTCTTAATTTACATTGCTCATATGGGCAGCTGGTTGATTCATTGGAGAGAATACCAGGTCTGGAGTCAGGAAGACTTATTGTCATGACTTCTAATTGGGTCTCATACACTTAGTAGCTGTGTGACACTAAGCAAGTCACTCAACCCTGTTTCCCTCAGTTCCTCCTCCATTAAATGAGCTAGAAGGAAATGAAAAATCATTCCATTATATTTCCTAAGAAAACTCTAAATAAGGTCAAGAAGAGTTGGATATGACTTAAAAATGACTGAACAAAAGCCCCATTGCATGTACATATAAGTTGAAGACATCCCATGACTAATTAAAAAAGCAAACATTTTTATTTAAAGTTTTGACTTCCAAAATCTATCCCTCCTTCCCTCTCTCCCTCCATTCTTTACCCCTGCCTGAGGCATTAAGCAATCAGCCATAGGTTATAGAAGTGCAATAATGTAAGACATTTCCATAATAGTCATTTTGTATGAGAAGACTCAAAGGAAAATGTGTAAGAAACTGAAAAATAGCATGCTTCAGTCTGTATTCAATCAATATCAGTTCTTTTTCTGGAGGTGTATAGTAGAGATTATTATTAGTCCTTTGGGAATGTCTTGGATAGTTGTATTACTAAGAATAGCTAAGTCATTCACAGTTCTTCATCAAAAAGTATTACTCTTGGGGCAGCTAGATGGCGCAGTGGTTAAAGCACCAGCCCTGGATTCAGGAGTACCTGAGTTCAAATCTGGCCTCAGACACTTGACACTTACTAGCTGTGAGACCTTGGGCAAGTCACTTAACCCCTATTGCCTGCAAAAAAAAAAAAGTATTACTCTTACTTTGTACAACTAATAACTAATTGTAAAAGATAAGCTTATACATATTAATTATGAGTAGATTCCCACAAGATATCTAGTCCATCACTCTATTTTATACATGATGAAACTGATGCTCATGGAGAATAAGTGAATTATGGAAAGTCACATAGACAATGGGCACCCTAGGTGGCATTTAGTGATTATACACAACCGAATATATGAAAGAATATATGTATATGTGTGTGTGTGTGTGTGTGTATATATACATATGCATACACATACACACATATGTATAAAAAACATATACATATGTGTGGATATATCTATTTTTTATCAGAAAATTTAAATTTCTTTCCATCCCACTTCAACTTTTCCCTTTTCTCAATTGAGAATGAAAGAAAAAAAAATCCTATGTATAGTCAAACAAAACAAATTTCCACATTTATCATGTCCAAAAATAATATGTCATTTTGCATTCTGGGTCCTAAACATCTTTATCAGGAAGTAGGTAATATATTTCATTATTAATCTCTAGATTTGTGGTTGATTATTACATTAATCTGTTTTTATCCTTTCAAAGTTATTTGGTTTTTCCCTCTCATTATTTTTGTAGAATTAGTTCCCCTGGTTCTGTTCACTGTACTTGACATCAGTTCATACAATTCTTTCCTGTTTTCTCTGAAACAAACCCCTTTATAACTTCTTTTTGGTTTGTTTTTTGTTTTGGTGAGGCAACTGGGGTTAAGTGACTTGCCCAGGGTCACACAGCTAGTAAGTGTTAAGTGTCTGAGGTCGGATTTGAACTCAGGTCCTCCTGAATCCAGGACCGGTGCTCTATCCATTGTGCCACCTAGTTACCCCCCCCTTCATAACTTCTTACAACACAATGGTACTTCAAAATATATAAGCACACTTACCTACATACACACACATGTAAACTTATTCAATGTTTTCTCAATTAATGGGACAGACCTCAGATTTCTATTCCTTGCCACTTAAGAAACAGATTTGTAAAAATACATCCTTAGTGATAGTTTATTTTGTTTTGGCTTTATCCCTCCTTCAATTCATCTCCTCTCCAATTCCTTATTCTCCCCCTTGTTTTAATCTTCCTTTTTCCGGACAGTTCATATAATATTGAAGTTGAAGTGTGTCTCCCTCCATCCCATTCTTTGTTTGTACAGATATGTTCTGTTGCCCCCTGATTATGATATAATATCCACTAACCTTCCATTCTTTCCCCAACCAATATATTTCTCTTCACATCTTTCAATTCTTCTCTTAAGACCATCAAGATATAAAAGGCTCACTACCAAGTATTGTCTGATTAGTTTGTCTCTTTGGCGTTCAGCATGACATGAATTATCTCCCCACCTTAGAATATAAAATGCTTGTGCTTCATTATTCTTTTTTTTATTCTACTGTTAAGATTTATTTTCCCAAGTTACATGTAAATACAACTTTTTTTTTCTTTTTTTTCTTTTTTTTTTTAGTGAGGCAATTGGGGTTAAGTGACTTTCCCAGGGTCACACAGCTAGTAAGTGTTAAGTGTCTGAGGCCGGATTTGAACTCAGGTACTCCTGACTCCAGGGCCGGTGTTCTATCCACTGTGCCATCTAGCTGCCCCCTAAATACAACTTTTGAGATCAATTTTTTTTAAAACTGCATTCCAAATTTTCTTCCTCCTTCCCTCCCCCGATGAAGAACTCAAACAATTTTATATAAGCAATACATGAGCAGTCATGCAAAACATTCCAACATTAGTGAGGTTGTGAAAGAAACGAGTAAAAAACAAAACTTCAGATAAAGGAACTAACAAACAAGCAAAAAAATTATGCTTCAATCTGTATTCAGACATCATTATTTCTCTCTTTGTAGATGGACTGGATTTTTCATAGGATTTTCAGAGTTGTCTTGGATCATTGCAATGCTGAAAATAAACATCATTCACAGCAGATCATCTTACAGTATTGCTTTTATTTTGTATATAGTACATTTCATATTGTATCAGCTCATGTAGGTCTTTCCAGATTTTTCTGATAGCATCCTTATCATCATTTTTTTTGTAGTAAACTACATTTATATAGAGACAATTTATCTTACCTCCTTACTATCTGTGGCTTGAGAGTTCAGTAAGTGGCTGGCACAGTTTCAAATGCCACCAAGGACTCACTGTTTGGTTATGGAGGCGGGGGGAGTTTGTGAGGAGATGGGGCGGGGGGAGGCTCTGGGCTTCAATGCTGTCTTTTGTCTCAGATTGGATCCTTACTGCAGGCTTGCCCAGCAAACACACTCTGGACTATATACTCCCTTCCTTCATGATTTACAGAGACTTTCTGCCAATAATCTGAGTTGTCTTGGGCTTGAGTACTGTTTTATCCATCCTTTTCTTGGCTTTGCCCCCTGAAAATTCATTTTGAGGTGTTATTTTTAAATTGTTTGGACAGAGATTTTGCAGAGTTCATGCAAGTCCTGACTTCATTCCACTGCCCTGCAGGTAGGGAACTAAACTACCATCTAGTCTATTCTCTTGATTTGATTCACCAGGAAACTGAAAGGTAGCTGCTTTCCCAGGATGCTTTAATTCAGTATTCTTTTCACCATCTCACAACTAGATGAATGAGAATAAAATATCCCTTGAGATTAATTCAGGGAAAGGCATGGTATTGAGCCCTTCAGAATATGTTCCTATGGAGAGGACAAATGGTTTGAATTTTACATTTCTTCAAATTGCCTGAATTTCTGATTGTTACAGAATGGGCTGTTTTGTCAAAGATGTTTATATTAACTTATATTCATTGTGGAGCTATCACTTCACTCTTCTGGTCCTTCAGCTCTAAGGGCCTTCCAGACTGTATGGAAATAGATTAGATGTATTTTTTAATCTTTCAATAGCTTTTAGTCTAACACTCTGGAGATTAAAATTATATGTCGTTGCCCTATAATTGTCCCAAGTTTAGGGAACCTAGCTGGGGTTTATCATATATTTGTTACTTAGAAATTAGAGGCTACTGCACCAATTTGGGGCCATTAAGCATTTATTAAAGTGTATTAAATATTAGTAAAGAGAGCACATGCATGGCTCAGAAAGTTAGGAAAGCCTAGCTTGGAAGGAGGCGAGAGAGAAATGGACTGCTTGGCTCTCCTTCCTTGTCCCAGGGCCAGCAAGGGAGTCCCTCTGTAAGTTTCCTCAGGGTTGGAGGAGAGCCTGCCCTTACACATTGCTCAAAGGAAATTTGCTAGCATCATTCAAATCTATTGGTTTACTGGATTTGAGGGTAGTTCAGTTCAGTGTGTGCTGATCTGTTAAGGGCTAAAATTCTAGCTAAACTGTCTAAAATATCTAATGAGTGGTCGCCAATAAATTATAAGCTTTAGCAAGAGTTAGACTTTTAAGCATTTATTAAGGAGAATAAGAATTTGGTAAAGAGAGAGAAAAAGGCCTAGATTCCTATCTATTAAAGGGAGAGCACATTTCTAGCTCCGCTCTCCACCAGAGTCCAAAGGAAAGAGCGTGAGAGCGAGCGCCTGTCTCTTCCTTCCTCCTCCCACTAGCCCGCGTCACTTCCTGACTCTTGGTCTTGCCCTCAAAGACCTTCGCTTCATGGGCAGAACTCTTCTACAGTAAGTCTCCAGCAGGTGGTGTCATTCCAATCGTTACAGTCCCCCCTGTTGTTCCTCAAGAAACAAAATGTTTCCTTGACAGAACAGTAAAAACAATATAATAACTATTGCTAACTAATAATATGTGAACAACAATATAGAAAAGGAAGAGAGGAAAGTTTTGTCCAGAGGGGCGATTTTTTTTTGTCCTCATGAATCGACGCTTTGACATTAGTCTTGCAAAGGGAGGGCCTCTGCAGAGAATACATGTTACAGATGGTGTATATTATAACAGAAAGAGAAAAAAACAACAAAAACAACAAATCAAAACTGTTCATTTAAAGTCTCTGAAAGTCTTTTCTCAGATGTCCTCTAGGTGTAGTCGTGGAATGGAAGTCTTTTCAGGGGTTGATGTGTGGATGCTGGTAATCAGCCAGGAAAATTTCCTACAAAATTGAGCTTAACACAACTTTAAAATAGCTTTGTCAATAATCAAATCAAACAATGAAAGTTCTCAAAAACATGTCTAAGGGAATTCAGAATCTTAGTTGTTACACATGAAACATATAATAAAACAAAAATTAAAACATTCTTTAAAATTATAATATTACTATAGTCCCCCCTTATGGAGGGTAATTGAGAAGACAATTGCTGCAATATTAATTAATAAAAATAATTTTTATCTTTGTTTTATCACTTTTTGCATCATCTGCCTAATTATCCTCATGCCATTATGAGAAATTTAAAAATCTAACATAATTGGTAACAGGTGTCAAGGCCAAATTCAACACTGTATTTATCATGACACCTGAGATAATTATGGGGGTTACCATAAAAGAACAGAGAAATGATGGGATATGAGCATTCCCATACTTGAGCAATATATACTGCCCATGCAGTATGCCAGGTCTAAAATAGGTGGATGGAATATATGTCCATGCCACCGAACATATTGGAGGAAACTGAGTCAGACTTAATCAGATGCATGGGATTGAGATGTCCATGGCATCAGGCATATAGGAGGGAGCATAGAAGCCAGGTGTAGGAGTGAGATGGGTGGGATGAATACTTCCAGCCATCTGTACAATATTGTGGGGGAAAATAAAATAAAATATTAAACCAAGAGAATCCAACCTCAACATTTGTCAAAAGCCGTTCCCTCGGCCATACCTTGACTTCATGCATGTCTCCCCTCATGTGACAGTTCAGTGTCTGCTCTTGCATGTATTCCTCTTGTGATTGGATGGCATCTTGGCCAACTGGCATCTGATAACTCAGAATAAAGGCAATTAATGTCTTAAATGATAAGTTCCCATAATCCAAGTCTCATATGGATTTAAAAATTGAGGATAATAAATGATTGCAAAAAATGTGAATACATCTTGACTCAGAACACAATATATAATTATGCAACAATTTCAAATAATACCCCTTTTTTTTAACTTAGTATACAATTACTTTTTTGAAAAATCTGAACATATTTAAATACAAGTTAAAGCACAACACAATCTCAAAGAAAACTTTTACAAATGTTCCCCTCTTTTTTTTTTTTTGGAATATGCTTATCAAAAATAATACTTCTAGAATCAATTTACACTTGCCATGGCAAACAATTTGCCAGGGAAATGCTTTAAAGAGTTTGATCAAATAATCAGTTGAGAAAAAAAAATAACAAAAACAAACAACTCAGAATATGGGAGCACAATACTCCTAGAATTAACATTGTATAATAAAATCAAAACCATCTTGCAATGTTTCAAAATTAGATAGACAAATGAATAGAAGAAAATACACATGGAACAATAAAATACAGTGAAATTCAAACTAAGGAAATCTAAATGAATATGAACTTAATATCAATAAGAGTATTATAAAATATAAACTTGATCACATGACTATAAAAAGCTTTTACAAATATTCTCCTTGTTTTAGAAACTAAGTATAAGACACAATCTCAAAAGCATGAAAATCTCTATGAAAATAAACCCATACCATTAATTTCAAAATGTATATATAATAGCACAGAAATCCTATGTAACCTCTGAACTGATACTATTACTCTGAGTGAATTCAGAACACTTTTGATTCTGATATCTAAAATCCCCAATACTCATATCAATATCTTGCTGTTTACTTCTACATTTCTGTAAAATATATACCCTTTCATGGCAAAAGAAACGGAGTCTTGAACTATGTTGATGATTGTCATTCTTATTCGGCTTAAGTTTTTCTTCTTTAACCCCTCTATATTGTCTGTCAGCCTTTTCACCATACAAATGCTTTATAAGATTACTAATTAAAGACAAAAGCAGGTTAGCAAAATTATGAACAAAACGAGCATATCTGGAATTTAAAGGGTTTTCTAAGGTTGTCTCAGAAGCACAGCCAGGCTGGGGAAGGGCTGAGCCTGAAGCTGCAAATGTAGTTAGACAAAGTTGAGCATGCGCATCAGATCTCTGGACTTCCCAGGCAGGGGAAGCAATGGGCTTGGCCATAGGAGGAGTAGAGGGTGGGGTCTGGAGAGGAGGGGAGGGACCAGAGCAATTTGAATCAGACTTGATTTTGAACTCAGGCCTGGATTCCTCTTCCCCCACTTTGCCTCCAGGTGCTAGGGGATTAAAAGCTTCTAGAGGGTGGGTCATTGCCTCCAGGCATGCAAAATTAAAGCAACAATTAGTGTTAGAACTGGGAAAAGCTGCGGGAATCTCTTCAGGTTTCTCTGAAAAAGCATGGTTGGGAGAGGGAGAGATATTTCCTCCTGTGAGTAAGTTACTGGCTCTTTTAACAAAAATAAAAAGAAAAATAGAAAATCCACAAAAACAAAGCATTAACATGATCTTAGCCCCCATTTGTCTGGTTAAACAGACTAAAATCAAAAATAGGGTAATTAGGGAGTTTAAAAGGTCCATTTGAAAAAATTTAAAGGGAAAACACAGCCAGTACGCCAGTACTTAGCAGTTAAAGGGAGAGGGAGGGGAAATTTCTTACCCAACCAGAAGATCAGAAGAAGACTGAGGTTTAGCTTTCCTCTTCGTGGTCAGCCATCTGTTAAGGGCTAAAATTCTAGCTAGTCTGTCTAAAATATCTAATGAGTGGTCGCCAATAAATTATAAGCTTTAGCAAGAGTTAGACTTTTAAGCATTTATTAAGGAGAATAAGAATTTGGTAAAGAGAGAGAAAAAGGCCTAGATTCCTATCTATTAAAGGGAGAGCACATTTCTAGCTCCACTCTCCACCAGAGTCCAAAGGAAAGAGCGCGAGAGCGAGCGCCAGTCTCTTCCTTCCTCCTCCCACTAGCCCGCGTCACTTCCTGACTCCTGGTCTTGCCCTCAAAGACCTTCGCTTCATGGGCAGAACTCTTCTACAGTAAGTCTCCAGCAGGTGGCATCATTCCAATCCTTACAGAACCCTCTGAGGGGAAAAAGCCTTCAGGTGGGGGTGGGTTTGAATGAGGTAACTTCTATTGTCTGTATTCACAGTCCAAAATTCAACTTGACTGACTCTGGGCCAGTCTTAAAAGTCCAGGGAAGGCTCTCTGGGTTAGGTCCTCAAGCTGGGGCCTCTGGGAGTCCCCAAATACCATTATTTTCTCACAACACCTTGGGTGATTACAATCAATAGTATATTCATAATCATAGAATTTCTAAGGAGAGGGCAAAAACAGTTAGCTTAGCATTTTAAAAGCTGAAATCCCCAGAATTCAAAAGTTAGTAAAAAAAAAAAATAGCACATCTGGTGGTAAGTGGGGGTTAGTGAATATTTTAATCCCTTTACATTTGAATCAGGTATAAATCTCATAACCCTTGTAGTTATCCAGGTTTCAGGGATTATGACTCATACATGTATTAGTCTACAATTCTGCAAACTTCTACTTGTCAGCTTGATAGATTATGCATTACCCTATTCATTCTCATCCCAGATTTAAGGCAATCCAGTGGTATGTTGTGATATTTTCTAAGTGAATATAAATAAATGATTTATTTCATTAAAAATTAACTCTGGGGGCAGCTAGATGGCACAGTGGATAGAGCACCAGCCCTGGAGTCAGGACTACCTGAGTTCAAATCTGGCCTCAGACACTTAACACTTACTAGCTGTGTGACCCTGGGCAAGTCACTTAACCCCAATTGCCTCACTATAAAAAAAAAAATTAACTCTGATATTCCATCAAAGAGACAAGTATTCCTCCAAAGTGTTCTCTCTCTCTCTCTCTCTCTCTCTCTCTCTCTCTCTCTCTCTCTCTCTCAGACAGACACACACACACACACACAAACACACATACACTAACACCTTACACCACCACAAACTTAAGTGTACACCAATGTCACTAGTTGTGTTATTAATTAATTACTAGGGAAATTAACATTAGTATAGACACAAATGTTTTAACTATGTTGAAAGCCCTTAGGCAGTGTTAAGCCTAAAATTCTAACTGTGATGTCTAAAAATCTAATGAATGGTTGCCTTAAATTAGAAGCTGTCCCCCCCAGACACGGCAATTGAGAGCTTCTCCAAAATAATGATTAAACTTCCACTTTTGTTAGGATTCTCTTCTTTCTTGAGGATTTATAAAAGGAAGGATGAAGGGAAGAAGCTTTTATTGAGGACCTAATGTGTGCCAGCTGGTTTATAAATGTCTCATTTTCCTCTCCCCAAAATCTTTTCAGGTAAATACTACTACCATTCTTATTTTAATATTTATTAAACTGAGGCAGACAGAGATGAAGTGATTTGTCCAGGGCCAAATAAAAAAATATGTGATTCTGGGTTTGAATTGAGGTCTTCCTGACTCCAAGTTTAGAATTCTATCTGCACACTCACTCTCAGTGGGAGTAGCTGTAGAAGCATGGGTTACATAGAAAATAACCTTCCTTTTTCTACACAAAACCTCAGTAGTTCTCTGTTAAAGATGTTTATTCTACTCTCCTCTTACTGTCTTAGGTTCCCTCTGGGGTCTGCAGTGACGCTTGTACTCCTGGATTCAGGAAGACCCCTTTGGAGGGGAAGGCTGCCTGCTGCTTTGGCTGCTCCCCATGCCCAGAAGGGGAGATTTCTAGTCAGATGAGTGAGTTTCCGATATGAGCCCAAGGAAAACCAGTTGAATATCCTGAAATAGCTACCTATGGCCTGGTGACTTTGATGCCACTGCAGGAGGAGAAGTTTAGTCAATAGGAAAAATAAACTTGCTGTTTCATTTCTTGGATGAACCAAAGTCATATAGTCTTGTCCCAGATACAATGGTTGGTGTCCAGAGGGTATATAGGGATAGAGATAGTGAGAGTGAGATAGATATAGATATAGTTATAGATACAGATATAGTTAGTGTACTAGGGCAGAATCAAAGTTGTCCAGTTGTAAGGTTGGTGGATGCTGGATTCCATGGGGGGTTGAGTCTAAAGTCTGACTGTGGAGGTAATACCTGAAAAAACCTTTCAGTCAGGTAGTAAATCAAAGGTGGACATTGAAATGAGGCAGTCTGAGGGCCAAGGGTGTAGAGTGATATTAAGAGTGTAATTTAAGGTGAAATCTTTGTTCCAGGATGAATCAGCAAAAGCCATTGGAACAAATTGCTTTCCTGTTCACATACCAGGGAGGGAGGCCATAGTATTGCCGCTGGACTCCAATTGCTCCGGAAGAGAGGGTTACCACTAGATTGGTTCTCAAAAACATTCCTCTTTCAAAGAATTACTCACCCAGAGAATCCAATCAAACTTTAAGTAAAAGGTTTTCTTCTTTGGCCCCCAGAGGCATGGCTGGGAGAAGAAGCCTAGGCTTCCACACCCAGGGAGGTACAGGTTTAAGGCTTGTTCCTTAGACAGCCATAGAGGTATGGCCAGAGGAAGAAGAGGAACCTCAACTCCCTGAACAAGAGAAGATGACAATTTCATAGAGGCAGGAAGGGGGTGGGGGGCTCAGAGTGATGATGGTAGCTACTTGGATGTATGAATAATAAACATTCCCCATGTGCAAGTCAAGAAATCAGGTTAATGATGAAGTTTGAGGAGACTTGTGACCTGGTTCAGGGGGCTAGCTCATCCAAAGAATTGGAGGCTTGTCATGAACCTTGTAAAATAAAGAGACATTTATTAGGAAAGAGGAATATGGCCAGGGTGCAGGTCCCCCTGCTGACTGTCCCACTGGAATAAGAGGAGATCTGATCTTTTGTATCTTTGCAAAACAAAGAAAGGGAAGGGAATGACAAGGTGAGGGGAAATGCAAGGATTAGGGACAGATAACTAACAGGGGATCTTTGATAATGGGATGTCAGTAGGGTATATATTGGCTGGGATGCTGCATATCAGCATCCATTTGTATCCTGCATATCTTCTTGCAGACCTCAGTATTGGTTATCAGCATATTGGACTCATGTGCTAGACACCTCATACCTGAGGTGGGAGATGAAGCTTTTTCCCTTGGCCTTGGGGGTTGGGAGTTTTAGGTTTCAAGGGGTCCCACTGTATGCCCATAACAATGTCATTCATGTTTTTGAATGAAGGATGAACAACAACCATTCCAAGAATAGACACAATTAGGTTTTGGAATTTCTGAACTTTTGCCCAAAGGGAAACCAGTCTGAATAGCCAGTTATATGAGGGAAGAAAGAGGCTTTGGCAAGGGGTATTTAATAATGGAATTCATTGATCCTGCTTTGCAATTGTTTTAAAAATAAAGTATGCATTAGAATCCCAAGTTACTGATTGTTTCTAAACTGACTGCCTGAAGCAAAATGTGTAAACTCTCCCCATTCAATTGGCCATTTGCTTACTCAATACTTTTTAGTAAAATTAAAGACTTTCTATAGGGATTTGTGACATCACCTGTAGACAAATCCATTTGAATTTTCACCTCTAATGTCACAGAAGCAATTCAAGTGTTTATTTGGGACCTGAAAGAAAAAGAAACAAGAAGGAGTATTTGAGAAAATGATGGGATTGGGCCTATCTGCCAAAGGTTCACCTGGAGATAAATCTAAACTGATTGGATTAAGTTAGAGTGATTGATTCCTGATTAGCCTACTTCAGGTTAATTAGATTGTAACCACACCTAGCTAGCACTTAAGAAGGTATTGTTCTCAGAAGCTAAGGACTTTGAACTCAACTCTAGACCACCTTCAAGGCCAGCGAACCAATGGATTTGGATGATGCTAATCAATCCAGCTTGAAGCAGTATGTAAGGACTGCCCGTGCTCCAGACCTATAAAAAACTTCCACAATCAGTTTGCTGGGGAGTTCATGTTTGAAGCAGGCTGGTGGCAGAGGACTTGAGGAAGAACCAGACCAGGCTGGAACTCTAGGCTAGATAGGCCTTTTCTTAATTCCACGTGTTCTCTTTTTTTCTAATACCTAGTATGTTTTAATAAATGCTTAATGCCCAAAGACTGGTGCTAAAGCTTCTAATTTAAGGGGACCACACATTAGAATTTTTTAGACATCACAGTTAGATTTTAAATATCACAAGTAATAGGAATGTCTGGAGAAGAGAAAGACTGATGTCAGCAAGGATGAGTCTAAGATGCCAGTCAGGGTCTTTGGAAAGTCATTTCCAATGTAAATGTCAAATGGATTTGAAGGACAGGGTTAAAATATGGTCGATGTACTATTCAAAGAATAAGTGAAAAAAAACAAGTCATTCTTTGATACAAGGAGAGTGTCACTTTAAGGTATTTGATTAAACTAAGGCATTAAAGGTTATGGAATACTCTATTGAATAAATCATGCAGTGGAATCAGTTTCATGAGGATTAACAGGAGGGCCACTTAGAAAATAAAATAAGATTTCTCTCTCATTAATCTCCAGGTATTTGATAAATCATTAATCAATCAACTATTGCATGTGGCAATCTTATTAATAAATGGTAGGAATACAAACATGCAAAGGAAACGATTCCTTCCTTCAGGAAGCTCCCATTTGAATGAAAGATACAACATGAACACACTCAGATTAGTCATGTACAAAATTTGTTGTGGGAAGGGGTTACCTGAGATCTGGTAAGGAAAAGGGGAGATTAGTGCAGACAATGTGCAACTAGAGCTGTTGTTGAAAAACATGACATACACACAGAAGCCATCTTTACATATGATAGAAAAAGGCTCATGTTTCTAAGTTTATTGTTCTAAGTGAATAGATTAGGAGGGACATGTATCATTAGTTCAATAAAAGGAATACAGAGAATCAATGTGATCCAAGCCCAGTCAATGATAAAGCACATGGACACAGTTGGCCTTATGTAACATATCACTGACATTTTCTCTCAGTGAAGAAGAAAGAGGATTTTGTGTCCTGTGGAGGCAGAAGCAATTGTTGCAAGTCATGACTATTTGCTATATATCTGGGCATGGGCATAATTCTTTGAGTCTAAACCCTGAGCCTTGTTTGTCTCCTACAGATGCAGAGCAGTGTATGAAGTGCCCAGAAGATGAATATCCAAATAAGTGGAGAGATGGCTGCATCCCCAAGGTTGTGAGCTTCCTAACCATGAAAGAACCTCTGGGGATGACTTTGGTCTCTGTGGCTGTTTCCTTCTCCTTACTGACAGCTCTAGTCCTGTGGGTCTTTGTGAAGTTCCAAGACACTCCCATTGTCAAAGCCAATAACCGGCCCCTTAGCTATTCCCTCCTCATCTCCCTTACCTGCTGTTTCCTCTGCTCCTTGCTCTTCATGGGCCATCCTACCACTGTCACCTGTCTCCTCCAACAAACAGTATTTGCAGTTGTGTTCACAGTGGCAGTTTCCTCCATTTTGGCCAAAACCATCATTGTGGTTCTGGCTTTCAGGGTCACAAGGCCGGGGGATAGGATCTGGAAGCTGATATATCCTCGAGTGTCCAACTATGTTGTCCTCATCTGCTCAGGGATCCAAGTGACGTTCTGTGGCATCTGGCTGGGAACCTATCCTCCCTTTCCAGAGGCAGACACACACTCAGAATCTGGCCGCATCGTCCTGAGGTGTAACGAGGGCTCTGTCTTTGCCTTTTACTGTGTCCTGGGCTACATGGGCATTCTGGCCCTGGCAAGCTTTACTGTAGCTTTCCTGGCCAGGAACCTGCCTGACTCCTTCAATGAAGCCAAGTTCATCACTTTCAGCATGCTGGTGTTTTGCAGTGTCTGGGCCTCTTTTCTGCCCACATACCAGAGCACCAAAGGGAAGGCCATGGTGGTGGTGGAGGTCTTCTCCATCTTGGCCTCCAGTGCTGGCCTGCTGGGCTGCATTTTTGTTCCCAAATGTTATGTGATCCTCCTGAAGCCAGATAGAAACACCCAGGAAGAGATCAAGAATAAATGGGATTCTAGAGGCAAGATGTCTTCTAAAGCACAGCCTTACACTTCCCGCTCTGGGAACAGCAGGTCTGAAGAATAGCCCACATTGACTTGGCCTAGCCATATTTATTGGGTTTGTTGGTGTTTGAACTCAAATGAGTGGCATCCTTCTGGCTGCATTGTCAAATGCCACTCACATTCACAGGCTGGATCCCCTCAGGACACTGACTATTGCTGTTTTGTAGATGTCACTACTTACTTTACTGGATGCTGCTATAAATGCACCGAGTAATATCTGGCAACTCCAGATTCTTAGAGTGTTTGAAGTTCTCAGAGTCATCCCTTAAAGCATGGAGAAGTGGAAGACAGTGTTATGAGTGCCCTCTCTCATTCCCCACACCTACTGTTCATTCCCATTAAGGATTCCTTCACCACAGGATTCAACCACAACTTAAAGGATTGACCTCCAGCACCTTTGGTGTGGTGCCCACACTTTAACAGGTTATGCCTTATTCTATGCTGGGAGCTGCTGGGCGGGAGGGGCCCCTTGGCCAGAAGCAGACACACAGGAGAGCACCTGGCTGTGGCAGAAGCTTCTCCGGGGAATCATGGCCATGCCCAGGCTTGGAGCCTCAGGGAAGACACCCCTGGGCATGTAAAATACAGGGCAGGGAAGAGAGATGTGAAGAAGCAGCAGCCACCCTGAGGACCACACCTTACCCAGGACACATTCTAGCCCTCCAGCTGCCAGCAGAGGGCTTGGCACAGAGGGGGGAACCTTCTGGTGTCCGCAAGGGATTGATTTTCAAAGTGACAACCAGGAATGGAGCAGTTTGGCATGATCTGATCCAAGCCTGGATGAGACAGTAACCAGAAATGAGTGAGGCCTTCTGAGTGAAGGGAATGGTGCTACAGGGAGAGTTGGAGGTGCCTCCCTGCCCAAGGGAGAGAAGCCCAGGCTCAGGCAGGAGGTCAGGGAAGGAGGCCTTTTCCCCCTGGGTCCCACACAGCATCTACCCCCTGGAAATGCTCATGAGGAGGGTGACACTGGGTCCTTCCCCAGCCCTCACCTCAGAACCACCACCCTCTTCTCCAGGTCCTAGAATTGCCTTAGGTCCCCCCAGATGCCTCTCCCTGAAGCCTCCCTGCCCTACAGACAGAAACCCTCTTGGTCTCTCCCCAGGACTCCACCTCACCCCCCACAGAGGATTTGACATTTATTTTTCACACTCCTCAAGCCCTCACCTCTCTCTTCCTTCCCTCAGCAGGTCACTTTGCACTCTACTTCACTGAGAACACTGAAGTCATCCCATGATTGTGCTCAGCTCTCCTCATCCCCCCTCCTATAGCTCTCCATGCATTGTGTCATGGCTGACCAGCCAAAGGGGCTCCAGTCCTTCCCAGATGCCTCTGGGGGTGAGAGGATGGGCCCTCAATGCTGGTGCAGGGGTTCAGCAGCCTGTCACCTGCCCCTCCCAGGAGCTGCCATTGAGCTGAGGGTCACCAGAGGGAGTTGTGGGCATGAGCTTGGTGATCCAGCTTGCCTGGCAGGGAGTCAGAGGGTCCTCAGCCCCTGAGCACCCTGCCTAGGGCTCTGTGGTCTGTGTGAACCCCTGACAGGTGCTTCCTTCCCAGCCCCTTCCGTGGGGGCAGACTAAGAGTTGTTCAGGCAGAAGCCCCACCCAGTGCTGGGGACAGTTCTGAACTTGGGCATGAGGAAGGGATTGGGACATGAAGGGAGGGCAGGGCAAGGGATTTCTATGAAAGTCCCACCCTCTGGCGCCTAGAGAGGCTATAAGACAGACTTGGGGCAGCCCAGCCCCAGCTGTGGGGGCCTGAGGAGGCAGAGTTCTTGGGGGTGTCTGCACCATGGCCTGGATTCCTCTCCTCCTCTCCTTCCTCACTGTCTGCACAGGTAGGTGCCCAGTGCCTTTCCCTGGGACTCAGGCCCTCCAGGGCCCTGGCGCTGACCTTGAGCCCACCCTGGGAGAGACTGCACTGCAGAGCTCTCCCCTCCTCCCGATCCCGAGCTGCTGAGTCCCAGGACAAGGTCTTTCCTCCATTCCTTCCAGGTTCTCTGGCCTCCTATGTGCTGACCCAGCAGCCCTCCTTGTCTGTGACCCTGGGGCAGACAGCCAGCCTCACCTGTGCTGGGGATCAGCTGGATAAAAAATATGCTCATTGGTACCAGCAGAAAGGGAGCCAGACTCCTGTGCTAGTCATTTACGAGGACAAGGAGCGGCCAGAGGGGATCTCTGAGAGATTCTCCGGCTCCAGCAGCAACAACGTGGCCACTCTAACCATCTCCCGGGTCCAGGCTGAGGATGAGGCTGATTACTACTGTCTGTCCTTTGACGATAATACCAAAGCTCACAGTGAATGAGGGAGCTGAGGAAGTGAGACACAAACCCCTGAGTGTCCCCTGGGCCTTCACCGTCCCCTTCATCTCCCTTTCCCGGCTGGGCCCAGGCAGAGCCTTCAGGGGCTGCATGCTCTGCACCCCCCCACCTTCTCCTTTAAAGAAAACTCCCTCATTGCTCAGGCCTGGATCCACCAGCCCCCTCAGGCTCCAGGGGACCTGGCCTGGGACCTGCCCCTCCTCTGGCTTCCCAGGCCTGCTGCCTCAGGCCAGGGCGTCCAGAGGAAGGAGGCCTGGCTCTCTGATGGCCCGGGTGACCAAGGAGGCCGAGGGGAGGATGTGTGAGTCTGGGCCTCCATGGCCTTCCCACCTGAGCCTTCCTGGTGACAGGGACAAGCACTGAGCCAGCAAACGTTGGGCTGCATCTGTCTGCTCCAAAGATAGCACTAATTTAGTTCATTCACATTTCTATTGCCTTTGACTAATTTTAAATCCCTCAGCATCTGATCATTAAAAGATCCACAATTGGGTCATGAAGGTTCCCTTGATAAATTTTTTAAAGTCCTGAACCAGGTAGAACAGAGCTTAATGAGTAGCTTTTTTGTCAGCCCTGGTTTGCTTGGGAAGGCCTTCTTACCCCATTCTATAAGAACTTCCTCTAAGGGGACAGGGCGTCCTTTAGGCTCATTCTCTTTACTGTGTTTGGCCCCCATTAGATGTATATGAAATTTTAAAATCACCTTTTCTACACTTTGGAATTCTCACCTTCTTACCTGACAAATGCAAACTCTATCCTAAACAGAAAAACCAAATAGAGGCAGAGACAAAGAACTCTCCTGATGGCCTTTGACTTCAGAAGCCTGTTAATCTTACGACTCCTTTTTAATGAACTCGTTCTGTAGGATTTGAGTCTCCCTTGTCAGACAGGTCTGCAGTAGCACAGGCTGACCCCCAAAAGCATCAAGCCTTCCAGGAGGCCCCTCTCCTCCCCCCACGCCAGTTCTGAGAAAGCTGAATCAGACAGTTTGAGAGGGAAGTTCACCAAACATGTAGGAAGAGACCGACGTAAAATACATCTAAGCTTACCCAAAGATTATTGCAGAGCAAAATCAGAAGTTTCAGGTGGAGGAGAGATTCAAAATCTTGACTTTGGAATTTCTCCCTGAGGAAAAGGCATTTACTAAGAGACTTCAAGGTAGATCTATCACCTCAAAATTCCTTTGGTGTTCAGCCAAACCTGTGACCCAGGTGGAACATGGAACATGAAGATATGACAGGCATGGTTAGATGAGAGGCTCTTGGAGAACGGTTTGGGGGTACTGTGAATCATCCTAAAATTCACCGTGGTAGGAATGGTGCAAAAATGGAAGGTGATCTCAGGCTACATTAAAAGAGGGAGAGCTTCCAAGTTGTTGCTGTTGGTCCTTCATTTTATTTTTTTTTATTTTATTTTATTTGCGGGGCAATGGGGGTTAAGTGACTTGCCCAGGGTCACACAGCTAGTAACTGTCAAGTGTCTGAAACCAGATTTGAATTCAGGTCCTTCTGAATCCAAGGCCAGTGCTCTATCCACTGCACCACATACCTGCCCCTGGTCCTTCATTTTCAAGGGGGACCAAAGAAATTACACACTTGAGAGTGAACTGGATGTGAGACAGAGTGACACAAAGTCACTGGCCTCACTCTGTCTTCCTGAGTCTTCAGAGTTCAGTGCCAAGACAAAAGGCAAGACGACTTGTGATGGCCCTGGAGGCAACACTGCTCCACAGAAGATGCACTGACCCTTGACAAGAGGCCTCTCTGGGCCCATTAAAGGGACACTTGGAACAGCCCATTCTGTGGGCTACAATACGGAGGGCAGGCATCCTTACCATGTCCTTGCAGACATCAACAGTGGTGCTATGGAGTGCCCAGCCAGGGAACCTACAAAGCAGAGTATTGCAATAAATTAACCTTTGACGACAGACAGAAAATCTTCATTTTTCAGTCTGGAAAGTTTTCGTGTCTGAAGCCACCACAGCTTCTGGGAAACAACTGTGTGGACTCAATGTCTTGACCCCTCCTTCCCTGCAGTGACTTTCACTTACGTTACAGTTCCTTTGGAAGAGGGAGGGGAGTGTTTGAAGAGCAGGGAAGTTGTTGAAGCAGTTGGCAGTGGGATTGTAAATTGAGAGAAGACTGGTTGGACAAGCCCCAAATGCCCCAGAGAGAGCAAAGTTGGTCATCTTTGCAGACTCATAGGAAAGAGCCTGCCCCTTTACCTTAAAAACCCCAAATCTGAGAGGGCAGCTAGGTGGTGCAGTGGATAAAGCACCGGTCCTGGATTCAGGAGTACCTGAGTTCAAATCTGGCCTCAGACACTTGACACTTACTAGCTGTGTGACCCTGGGCAAGTCACTTAACCCTCATTGCCCTGCCAAAACAAAACAAAACCTCAAATATGGGGGTTACAAACTCAGGACTGTTCAGCTAATGGCAACAATAGCTGGGACTCAGGAATCAAGATTTTGAGAAGAAAGATTCTAAAGAAATCACCTTTGGCTCAAGAGTTCTGCAGAAATAGTATGTGCTTATGCTAGGGTGTTTGTAGGTGGTCAACAATGTATAAAATTTTTGTTTTCTAAAAAAGAAAGGCCAGTAATGAGGTCTATTAACCTGAAATGTGTTCCCCCCCAAAAAAATAGAAACAGAGTAAATCAGTCATTTTACAGACAAGGGAAATGAGCCCCAGACAGGTTAGGTGACTTGCCCAGGGTCACACAGCTCATAAGCCTCAGAGACAAAAATTAAAAGCAGATCTTGGGGCAGTTAGGTGGTGCTGTAGATAAAGCACCAGCCCTGGATTCAGGAGGACCTGAGTTCAAATCCAGCCAAAGACACTTGACATTTAATAGCCATGTGGCCCTGGCAAGTTACTTAACCCTCATTGCCCCACCAAAAAAAAAAAGCAGATCTTCCAAACACCAAGGCCCAAACTCTAACCATTGCCCACCTAGCCACAGGATGAGTAGAGAAGTAAGGCTTAGCAGAGTGAGGATAACCTGAGCTCCAGAATAATCTGAGGCAGGGAGGACTTCCCCAGGCCCTGGGAGGCTCAGCCTGTGTCATAGCTCTGGGTCTGGGTGGTCTCTCCAACTCTGATGGGGATGCTGGGGGCCCAGAGAGACCTCCTACTCCCCATCTGGCTTGAAGCATCATTCCCAGAAACTAAGGGATAACAGGGTCTAAGAGGATACTGTGAATATGGAGAAATGTTCACCTGCCAATCTCCTGTTTTCTTGAATATTAAATAAAGATAAGAACACAAAAATTCCATAATTTTCTGGACCCTTGCTCCTAAGTCTGACTCCCGAAGGGTTTGGGGTCTGTGGGTCTGCTCAGAATCAGAGACGAAAACAGGCCCCCTTTGGCCAGGGCTGAGAGGGACCCCAGGGATCCCCTGGTCCAATCCCCTCTCTTTACACCTGGGCAAGGGAGACCCAGAGTGAGGGTGGGCCCGGCTTTCTTCCCCTGCAGCCCCTTGGGAGACCAGAGCAGCAGGAGTTCTGGGGATCCCAGAGGCAGGGTCTGTGCCCACTTTCTGTTGTGATTGTCCCTTTGGATGGTCAGGGGCCATGATTCAGCCCCAGGACACACAGCTCTGCACTGGAGGCAAGAGGACAGGCTTTTCTCCATCCCTTCCTGTGCACCAGGCCCTGGGCTAAGGGCTGGGGACTCCAATGCAAACAAACAGAAAGACAGTCCCTGACCTCAGGGAGCTTACAATCTAATAGGGGAAGACAGAACATGAAGGGACTTTAAGGGATGGGGGGAGAAGGTCAAGGCACAGGTCGGGGGTGGGGCACACAGTGGGGCAGCCTGAAGGGTCTGAGGCTCAGCTGGAGGGGAATGAAGCCTGGCTGTCCCCAGAGCAGGTCCTGGGGAAGTCACCAATGGGAAGGGGGCTGGCATGGTGGAGGAATGTCCCAGCATAAGAAGGCCCCAGGGCATAGAGAAGGGGCAGGATGAGAAAGCAGCTTCCTTAGAGTGAGAGTCCAGGAGCATCAGACCCAGAGCCTGGGGAGGAAGGAATCTGACTCCCAGAATCCCAGACTCTCAGGTAAGGATGACCCCAGGGGCCAGGAGGGCCCAGCCCTGCCCCCAGGCCCAGGAGCTCACAGGGTCACCCCCTGAGGCCCCTCCTGCAGGTCTCAGGAGCAGGGGCAGATTTGCATGAGGGGCCCCTCCTCCCTGCAGGGCCTGGGCTGCTCTTAAGAGAGGCCTGGGGGAGCCCAGCCCCAGCTTGGAGCCTCAGGACACAGAGCTGTGGGGGAGCCTTCACCATGGCCTGGATGCCTCTGCTGTTCCCACTCCTCACTCTCTACACAGGTGAGGCCTCCCAGGGCCCCCTCCCTGGGCTCAGACCCCACAGGGTCTCAGGCCAGGCCCAGTCCTGCCCTGGGCTCATCCTGCAGCTGCTTCAGGGGCCAGCATCTCCCTGGGGGAGAGAGGCCCCTGCCTCTGCCCAAGCTCTCCTGTCCTTCCCTTGCAGGTTCTGGGGCCTCCTATGTGCTGACCCAGCCACCTTCACTGTCCAAGAGCCTGGGAGAGACGGCCTCCATCACCTGTGCGGGGGATGGGATTAGTAGTTATTCAGTACACTGGTACCAGCAGACACCTGGCAGGGCCCCCGTGCTGGTCATTTATAGTGATAGCAGCAGGCCCTCGGGAATCCCAGAAAGATTCTCTGGCTCCAACTCAGGGAACACGGCCACCCTGAGCATCTCTGGGCTCCAGGCTGAGGATGAGGCTGATTATTACTGTCAGGTGTGGGATAGTGGTACTGATGTTCACAGTGATACAGACTGATGGGGAAGTGAGACAAAAACCCCTCCAGGTCCTGCCCCCACTGTGCCCTTCCCCCTGGGCTCCAGAGAGGGGCCTGCTGAGGACAGAGACACAAACTTCTCCCCTCCTCCCTCCCTCTCTTCTGCCTGGGAGGCCCCTTCCCCCTCTCTGAGCTCTCCCTCCCTGCCTCCCTCCCCAGCCCCAGCCTCTCACCTGCTCCCTCCCTCCCTCCCCAGGCTCCCCTCTCATTCCTTGAGCTCTGCTACCCCCTGAAAGCCCATTTTGGCCTCTCACCAGCTTTGAAGGCTCTGGATGGGGCTCCTGTGCCCAGGCCTAGCCCCAGGTCAGGGAGCCCTTTGCCCAGAGCCCAGGGTACTAGGAGCTCACAGTTCACTTTCTTACAGTTCCAGCCTCACTGCCCAAAGGCTTCACTTTTGGGTTTGTAAAAGTTACTGGGTGGTCTTGAGGGAGCTGATGCTGAGGTGAACAGAGTGAGGGGGTCTGGAGTCAGGAGGACCTGAGTTCAAATCCAGCCTCCAGAACTTACCATCTGTGTGATCTTGGGCAAGTCACTTCACTTCTGTTTGCCTCAGTTTCCTCAACTATAAAATGGGACATATAATAGCCCCCTCTCTCATGGTTGTTTGGATGATCAAATGAGACAATATTAGCACCGTGCCTGGTGTGGGGGGCCAGTGACATCACAGGGCCTTTCTTGACTTCTGTGTGAGCTGGGTTTAAGTGAGGCAGAGCTGCACAAGTCCTCATTTATTATCCCAGGGACTGCGTCTCTCATAGTTGAAGTGGCCGCACAGGACACGTCTTCTCAGGCTTGGGGCAGACGTGCCCTTCACTCACTGAGGGCTTTGAGAACTGTCCATAACCCTCAGCCTGGTTTACCTGCCAGCCCAGGTGGTTTCACCAGGGGTGACCCCTGCACATGCTATAGCTTCCTGCAGCCCAGGTGAGAGTTGGAGGACAGGTGGCCCCAAAGGTGGATGGGCCACCCTGGAGCCCCAGTCACTGGTCCAGGAGCCGAGTTTCAGAAGTAGCCGGTGACACTGATGATTCTGAGTTTCTGGAGGCGCGGCCTGCCTAGGGCTCCATCTGCCCTGCACTCTGTGCTCTTCTCTCACCCTGGTACAGCCGACCTTCCCTGTCACCCTTTCAGGCCGTCTTTGGCTGGAAAATGACCTCACTCTGTTCTTTTGTGGGCTCTGCTGCTCCAAGATCTGTCTTACAGCATTTTATTGAAGACATGTGGACGGATTGTGTCCAGAGCTCCAAAACTTACAGCCTTTCCTCCACCATCTCGGCTCTGCCCCCTGTTTGTTTGGGGTTTTTTCTTGTTTGGTTTGGTTTGGTTTTGGGGTGAGGCAATTGGGGTTAAGCAACTTGCACAGGGTCACACAGCTAGTGTCAAATGTCTGAGGCCGGATTTGAACTCAGGTGCTCCTGACTCCAGGGCTGGTACTCTATTCACTGCGCCACCTAGCTGCCCCCCACCTTGTTTGTTTTTTCAGCAACAAATATTTATTTTACTTTCCAGTTACATGTAAGGGTAGTTTTCAACATTCATTTTCATAAGATTTAGAGTTCCAAATTTTTCTCCCTCCCTCCCTCCCTTTCCTCCCCCCTCCACAAGATCGCAATCAGGTTATATATGTACAATCCACAAGTGTTCTTTTTATCAGTTCTTTCTATAGGGGTGCATAGTCAGCTTCCTCATTAGTTCCTTGGGATTGTCTTGGATCATTGCACTGCTGAGAGTAGTTAAGTCATTCACAATTGCTCCTTGAACAATACTGCTGTCACTATGCACGATGTCCTCCCAGCTCTGCTCACTTCACTATACATCGATGTTCATTATGTTTGTTTTGTAATAAACATTTTTATTTAAAATTTTGAGTTTCAAATTCTGTCCCTCCCTTCTTCACTCCCCTCCCCCTCCCTGAGGCAATAAGCAGAGAGAGGTTACACTGTGTAATTATGTGACATTTCCATATTAATAATTTTGCATAAGACTTGGATAACTGAAAAAAAGAAAGAAAGTGAAAAATAAGCTTCAGTCTGTTCAATCACTATCAGTTCTTTCTCTGGAGATGGACAGTTTGCTTCATCACTTGTCCTTTGGGATTGTCTTAGGTCATTGCATTGCTGAGAAGAGCTGAGTCATTCACAGTTCTCTACAGAACAACATTGCTGTTATGGGTACAATGTGCAGTCCCTGTCTAACACCCCCCATCCCCGTTCCTCCAGTCCTGGGCTCCTTCACTTGCACTCTTGGTACCCCCAGGTTTCCTCAGGGAGGCCTGACCCAGACACCACCAAGGTCAGCACAGGCCAGAGCTTCAGCCACAGCCAGGAGGCCATCCTTGGGCCAGGTCAGCTCTGAGAAAGGCCCCATGGCTGAGAGTCCCCCCAGCGACTACAGCAGAAATGGGACAGGAAGGTATGGCAGGAGTCCAGCCCTGTGGGGCCCTGACAGCCCCTCAAAGCACTTCACACACAGCAGAGAAGCAGGTCTGGGAGAACCAGGAGAATTCTTGGAAAGACATGGGGTTGGAGGCCAAAACCGCAGAAAACCCTGCTGGTCTCTCAAAGACCAAGACACCACCTCTCTGCTTCAGAGTCCTCCATTTCCTGGGCCCATTCCCAGGCTCCTCCACTTCTGACCCTCATCGGATCATGGAAACCAGGATAGAAGGGTTGGGTGATTCTGATTTCTAGGGGCTGCCAATGAAGCAAGCCCACCTGGGGAAGAAGGGTGGGCAGGGGCTGGAGGAGACACCAGAGCTGGGGTGGGGGGGTAGCAGAAGAGAGGTGGGAGGAGGGGGAAATGTAGGAAGTAGAGGGAGAGTGGGAATAGGGGAAGGGGCAGGAAGAGCAGGAGAAAGGGGAGAAATGGGAGGAGGGGTGGGGGAGATATGGGGAAGGGGGGAGGAGAGAAGAGAGAGAATGAGGGGAAAGAGGCAGGGGGAGGAGAGAAGAGAGGAGTGGTAGAAAAAAGGGAGAAGAGGGAAAGAAAAATGGGAGGAGGAAGTAGAGAAGGAAGAGGGTTAGAGTCAAGAAAAGTAGGAGGAAAGGATCAGGGGTGTCAGGGATTTGGGGGGGCTGCAGAGAAGATGGGGAAGATAAGGGAGCTGGTGCAAAAGGAGTGAGAACTGGTGGGACAGGGAGGGGAGGTGATAAGGAAGCTGGAGAGGGAAGGGTTAAGGCAGGTTGGGAGGGTGGAGATGGAGCCAGAGATGTGGGGGGAGTCTGGAGGTGCATGAAGAGGCTGGTGAGGGAGGCTAGAAGGATGGGGAAAGAAGTGAGCACTTGCCACCAGGTGACAGGGTTATGGTGCCTGGATCTGTCTACTCCAACGTTACCAATAATTTAATTCATTGACATTCCTATTCCTTTTGACTAATTTGAAATCCTTCAGTGTCAGATCATCAAAAGAGCCACAATTGGGCTGTGAAGGTTCCTTTGATACATTTTTTTAAATTCCTGAACCAGGTAAAACAAAGCTTAATGAGAAGATTTTGTGTCAGCCCTGGTTTGCTTGGGAAGGCCTTTTTACCCCATTCTATAAGAACTTCCACTAAGGGGAAAGGGGCCCTTTAGGGACATTCTCTTTACTGTGTTTGGCCCCCATTAGATGTATATGAAATTTTAAAATCACCTTTACTACACAGTAGAAACCCCACCTTCTTACCTGACAAATGCAAACTCTACCCTAAACTGAAAAAGAAATAGTGACAGAGACATACAAAGAACTCTCCTGATGGCCTTTGACTTTAGAACCCTATTAACCTTAGGGCTCCCTTTTTATGAACTCGTTCTGTAAAAGGATTTGAGCCTTCCTTTCTAGACAAGTCTGCAGTATCCCAGGCTGACCCCCAGAAACATCAAGTCTCCCAGAAGGCCCCTCTCCTTACCTCCATGCCAGTACTGAGAAAGCTGAATCAGACAGCTTGAGCATGAAGTTCACCGAACATGTAGAAAGACACTGACATAAAACACATCTAAACTTACCCAAAGATGATTGAAGAGCAAAATCAGAAGTGTCAGGTGGAGGAGAGACCCAAAATCTTAACTTGCTATTTCCCAGAAAAGGTCCCATTCCAGGTGACAAAGCTTCACCTGTTCAGCTCCCTAAGGAAAAAGCGTTTACTAAGAGACATCAAGGCAGATCTGTCTCTCACCTCAAAAATCCTTTGGTGGTCAGCCAAACCTGGGACAGTTAAAATAACAAGAGATACCAGTTTGGGGCAAGCTTTTCATCAACGTATTAATCTCTACCAGTAAGGGGTTGACAAAGCAGCTCCCTAGCGTCTCCCGGTCCAAAGAGAGGCCACGGGGCTACTTTCTCAGGTTTTGGTCCCTTTTCCATAAGAGCTGGGTCCTTAGACATCAATCAAATCTAGTTGGTTCACATAATTGAAGGAGGGTTTCATTAGGTCAGAAGGGCTAAACATCTACTTGCTTCAGGACAATATCTCTATAGGTGGTAATCAGTGCAGAGACCCCACCCCGACTCAGGCAGCAGTCTTGCTCCTATCTGAGTGTGGTCTTCAGGGGGCTAGACGGGCTGGCTGACAGTACATAACACAAAGGAGAATCTGAAGTTCCCACATAAGTGTCTGAAGTAAGATTCTGACTCAGGGCTTCTTGACACCCAGCCCACTTCTCCATCCACAGCAGGTTTCCTGGTTAATTACCCAGTGAAACCTCTCCTGCACTGAATAAGACAGTGGTTCTAAGCTCCCACCTTCTGACTTCTTCTAAGCCCCAACTCAAATCTCTTCTTCAAGAAGCCTTTCCTAACACCTCTTACTTCCAGCCCTTTCTCCTAATTATTTCCTATCTATGCTATCTGTACCGAGTTTTGTATAATTTTTTACATTTCCATCCCCGTTAGATTGTAAACATCTTGAGGGCAGGTTCCACCTTTTTGCCTCTTCTTGTATCCCCAGTGCTTATCACAGTGACTGGCACATAGTAGGTGCTTAATGAATCTTTCTTGGATTAAATTATGTCAGTGGGACAGTGGTCATCTTGGCTGACCTTTTCTCAGCCTCCTTTCATTGATAAAAACAACTAAATGAGATCTCATTTGAAGTGCTCTGTAAACTTTTAAACACATGGGGGCAGCTAGGGGGCACAGTGGATAAAGCACCGGCCCTGGATTCAGGAGGACCTGAGTTCAAATCTGGCCTCAGATACTTGACACTTACTAGCTGTGTGACCCTGGGCAAGTCACTTAACCCTCACTGCCCCACCAAAAACATAAAAAACTTTTAAACACACTATAAATGCTACCAATCATTATCATTGTTATTGAATAAGAGTGAATCTGGTATTTTTCCGTCCTTCAGGCAGCTTGCATAGCCGTCCTTCCACATCCTCTCAATTCTGTCTCCTTCAGCACAGGTCTCCTTTATAGGCACTTGGTCCAATCAAGCTGCTTTTCCCATCTCTGTTTGCCTCAGTACAATTCCTACCTCCCTACAATTGCTGTTTGGCCTGTGATGTTATGGGCCAAGTGTGAGGGCTCCGTTGTCCTTGTTAGTGTCCTTTCTACAGATCTTTTCCCACTTTCTTCCCCCTGTGCTCCTCCACTTCAATCTGTACATCCTGTAAGAATGACTTAACTAAATAGGATTTCTTGCCTAGCTTTCTTTCACCTGCTTTCACCCTCCTGTGCTGCTTCTGCTTTGGGAGATAACCCTGCTCTTAATCAGCTTTCATCCTGCTTCATGGTTATTGTTGTAAACTGAAAGGCTTCACTGTACAAAGAGAGAAGTCGGATGTAGTACGGATGGCCTCAGTGTCTTGGCCACACCCAACGTCCCGGGGAAGCTGGGCCTGGGCTCTCTCCTCTCTACTGCACCAGATCTCTGTGTTGCCCTTGCCCACAGAGCTTTTGGGGACCTGCTTGTTCAGATGCTTCTTGGCCTTGACATCCCCCATGACCACCAGGGTGTTGTTGTCTTCTGGGTTCTTCTAAGCAGACTCAATGTTCAAGGGAAAGTTGGTGGTGGCACAAGGAGCAGCCTTGTTCCTCTGATGGCCACTTTTCTGGGTGTATTTTGGGCTGTCCTTGGGAGTGTGAAGGTAGGGGTTCTCTTCTAGCTGTGGCTCTGTACACCCTCCCATCCTTCTTGGGCTTCAGGCCTTTGATTTGGCTCCACCCCTTCCTGTCAGAGGAGACAGGAGACAGCCAGCTATGTAGGTATAAATACAGACCAGCCGGGGAAGATGGGGAGGGGAGGGCCTTGCCAGGTGTGGGTTGGAGGCAGCAGAAGAGACTTCATGCAGAAGTTGGCCTTGAGTGGTGGCCCCTTAGGAGAGGCCTCCTGCCCTCATCGCCTCCCCTCTCTCCCATCCCACCTGATTCTCCATCCTTTATGATCTGGCTTCTGACCCAATGAGGCTGAGGGGTGGAGGGGGCACAGACCCCTGATGGGTGGCCAGCATTTAGCCTTCCCATAGAACTTCATGGCTCACAAATCATCTCCATTTTACAGAGAAGGAAACTGAGTCACAAACAGGTTGGGGTACCAGCCCCGGATCATCTAGCTAGTAAGCATCAGAGATAGGAATGGAAAGCAGGCCTTCTTGACTCCACATCCCAAGCTCTAACCACTGTACCCCCTGACAGCAGGATGGCTAGAAAAGGGAGGCCTGGTAGAGTGAGGTTAAGCTCAAGAGGGCCAAGGCCCAGAAAGAGCTGGCGTTCTTTCCCCAGCTGCTGAGCTGTCCCTGGAAGGATGAGGCTTTGTCTTGGGTCTGGGGCCTTGCCGGCCTCATGTGACAGCTCTGGTGGTAGGGTCCTGGGAGACTGGCATGAATTCACATCCCCCCTAGCTAGGGCATCATTCCCACTATTAGTGTAAGGGGAGTGTTCCCTTGCCCACATCCTATTGGCTCAAATAACAGACACCCTACTTTGGTGACCTAAGGCTCCCGGGCTCTGGGGAATCTGCTCTGGATCTCAGGTGGACAAAGGTTCCTTTTGTTAGATCACAGAAATCCAGGGCTGGAAGGGACCTTGAAGATTCCCTAGATCAATGCTCCTCTTTATACAGATGGGGAAGTCAGGCCCAGAGAGAGGACGGGCCTGGCTTTCTTCCCCTGCAGCCTCCTGGGAGACCAGAGCAGCAGGAGCTCTGGGGATCCTGGAGGTAGAGGCTGTGTCCATGGTCTGTTCTGATTGCTCCTTACAGGTAGAGATTGATCAACTCATAAAAAGCTTGCCCCAAACTGGTGTCTCTTGTAATTACTGAGAGACAGATCTGCCTTGAACTCTCTCAGTAAATGCCTTTTTCTTAGGGCACCCAAGAGGTGAAGCTTTTTCACCTGGGAAGGGACCTTTTCTGAGAAATACCAAGTTAAGATTTTGACTCTCTCCTTCACCTGAAACTTCTGATTTTCATCTTGCCACTGGACCCAGATGGCTCTGGAGGAAAGAGTAAGGTTGGTGACCTTGCACAGCTTTCCCTCACTTCAATCCAGTTCACTGCCAGTCATGACATCACCTCCCAATACCGTGGTCCTCTTCTACAACAAAAGACAAACAACATTTTTCATTGTAGCGATCCTTGTCAATATGATTAGTATGAAGCGGGTCTTCTGGATTGCTTTATTGAATTTACATTCATTTTGCAAAATGTAAAATGCTCCATAAATGTCAGTTATGGTTATTAATCCACAAATCCCAGTGCCTACACCAACACCATTCTGGAAGCTGTAAGGGCCAAATTTAGTATGGGAAGAGTTAATTGGGTGGCTCGCTGTAATATTGGGGTTCAGAAAATAATGAGAGACCCTTAGGTCCAAAGTTTCCTCCCATCCAAACTGCCTTTTTTAGTTATTTCTCCCAGACTAATAAGAAAGGAGATTAATGGCCTCTTTTCCACAAACAAACCAGGTTTTATTAATGCTAACAAAATTTACAACACAGGTGAAGTTAATAAAGCCAGGGACAACAAGAAAGGGAATAGGGAAAGAGAAAAATATGACCCACTTCCCAGATGATTAGAATCTAAATCTATAGGGTAAAAAAGCCCCAGGTACTTTGAATAATCCCCCTGGCTCTAGCACAGACTGACTCAAACCCCAAACTTGCTTCCAGCTCAGCTAGCCCAAAAAACTGGCCTCACTTCCACAACACAAACTCACCACCGTAGTTTCAATGAGAATCAGCTGTGCAGTCTCTCCCGGTTGGGTCTGAAGATCAACCACCCCCAGCTCCTCTCTCTCTCCTCTCTTTCTACCCCATTCCTCCCGGAGTTCTCCCTTCCCCATTCCTGCCTCTCCCACAGGAAAAGGAGGTTCTTAGCCATGCTGAGGCTCCAATTGGTTCAGCATACCCCCTGGGCTGTCCCCATTATAATTTGGTCAGGCCCATGTGGGTGTAGGGGAACTACTAGGGGAGGCTTAGATACTTAGTTTGATACTTTGACTCAATAAATGTTCTTTTTTATAATCTCTTCAAGTGCACACCCATCTTCTCTTAGGCTTTTCAAGATTACACTTTTTCGGTCTGACCATAATGAAGCAAAGATGTGGTCATGGAAATCCCAGATCACAATTAATTCCTTACAAAGCTTTGCCCCAATCCATAAATCCGTGTCTGTTCTTCCAGTATCACATCTCATTTTGTTCATCTATCTGTAATCATGCATCACACAGTAGTGGGTGTGTAGCTTTCATTACATGTCTCATCCCAATCTCCATTCCCCTCATCTAACTCAGGCCCTTGTCACCTCTCATCTGGATCTCCCCACCGACATTCTCTCCCCTCCACAAACTGTATTCTGCTCAGTCGCCATTTTCCTAAAGTGCAGGTTGGGCCATGCCAACTCCCTGTTCAATAAATGTCAGTGATTCATTATGCCCTGTCGGAACAAATATGAACTCTCCTGTTTGCCTTTTAAAACCCTGCACAACCAGGCCCCAATCAAATGCCATCGATGTGGATCAATGTGCAGAGCTGACTTGAGAGTCAGCACCTGCTTTGGATCTCCACTCTGCTATTTTTAACACTTGTGTGTCCCTGGGGCAGTCACTTCACTTCCCTATGCCTCAGTTTCCCCTTCTGTAAAATAAGATAACTGGGTAAGATGTACTACAAGGCCTTTAGGTTTTGTGAGGTAGGAAGCTCATCCTCAGTGGAATTCTTGTCAGGATGCTGCAAAGGGGATTCCTGTCTAGGTACAGATGGGAATAGATACCCATGAGCTCCCTTCTAGGTCTGAGATTTCTGGGATTCCAAGGTCCCTTTTAAATGCCCATCCAGGTTTGACAGTGCATGATAGAACAAGTCTCTCAGTGATTTCTTAGGGGCTAGTGCCCTCATCTGGTGGCCCTGGAGTGACAGGGCTGTGTCCTCTCCATTCCTTTTAAGCCTGGCTCTATGGTCTCATCCCTGAAAAAGACTCAGGCTTCAGCTTCATGGTACCCCCCTTATTGTGCCCACAGCACTGTGAGTACCCAAGCATGGAGGCCCAGGAAGGTGTCCATAACTTCCCCTGCAGGAAGACCAGAAAGGACAATGGTGCATCTGAGCCACATTTCTCATCATTGGCCCTGGGTCATGTCGGAGAGAGTTCTCATTCCTCCTCTGATTCATTTCATTGAACGTCAGTCCTGAAAGGGAATTTAGCATCACCTTCTCATCAACCTCATTTCAAAGCTGGGAAAACATAGCCCCACAAATCATTTCATGTAAAAACATTGCTCTGAGGATAGCAGGTATCAGACCCATGTAACCAGGAGGGCTCTGTCTTCCTAGAAAGACTTCTCCATGGGCTGGACCCATGGTGGAGTGAGAAAAGTACTTCATTTTGTGGTTTGAATCTTTGCTCTGACACCTAAGAGACCTTGGGGGGAAATTTCCCCTGCTTGGACCTCAGTTTTCTCATCTGTAATAAGGAGGTTGGATGGGTTCTCTCTAGCTGCAAAAGGAGAATCAGCTGACTCAATGGAGGCGCAAGACCCTGGGTTTTTGTCTCATGGCCTGTGCTGGGTGAAGGGCATGGCAGAAGCACCATTGCGCCTGACTCTTGGGTTTTTTTCAGGTCCAGTAGCCTTCTCACCAGGGAGTTGCCTCTGCCCTGTGGCCCTCTCTGTCTGACTGGTGAGTTCCTGCCCAGGACCACCATTTAAGAAGGTTCCCAACTCATCCATGCTCATTTATCTCCTGGATCCATTCCTGACTCACCAGTCTTGTCCATTTTCCCACCGTCCCCAATTTCCAGCTCTTTTTTTTTTCAGGACAGTGAGGGTTAAGGGACTTGTCCAGAGTCACACAGCTAGTCAATGTCAAGTATCTGAAATCAGATTTGAACTCAGGTCCTCCTGAATCCAGAGTCAGTGCTTTATCCACTGCACCACCTAGCTTTCCCCCAGATCTTTAAAAAAAAGAATGTAATCTGATTGCTTATGACCTCAGAGAGGGGGAGGGGAGGGAAGAAAGGAGGGATAAAAATTGGAACTCAAAACTACAAATTAAAATGTTTATTTTTTTTAAAAAAATAGAATGTAATCCCCTTGCCGTTAGAAACTTTCTCTCTTTTTTTTTTGCTAGTATAGCCAGAATTTTGCATCTTGCCTGGTACACAATAAGCACTTAAAAAATGCTTTATTTATCTGTCTATATATAAGAAAAATTAACTGGAATTCAAGTCAGAGAAGCTGGATTTGAAATCTGAGGTTTCTGCTGTGTGACATTGGGCAATTGGCTTCATGTCTCTGGCTTCAGTTTCTTCATTTGTAAAATGTAAGAGTTGGACAAGATGACCACTAAGATCCATTCAGGTTCTCAATACTATGGTTTTATGGGGTATGCTGAGTTCTTCCTCACCAGAGTCTTCAAGTAGAGGCCAGGTCACTTCTCATCAAGGGCACTGTAGGAGGGAATGTCATCTGTAAGTGGGTTGGACTGGATGCCCCTGAGACCTCACTCACCTGTAAATGCCATTGAAGGACAATACTCAATGACTACTTGTCAGAGATACCACAGCCGAGATTGCTGTTCCTAACCCTAACCCTGGCTGGTCTGAGATGCCTTCCAGCACTGGGATTCCACAATTCAAATTCCAGCTCCAACTGTCCATGCTCTGCCACTTTTCTGTATGACAACATGATAGAATGAGTCACTGGGTTATTTCCTACAGGCTGGCACCTGGTTGCTCTGGGAAGGGGGCTCACTGTGGTCCCCACTCCCTTCAGTCCTGGCTTTAGAGTCTAGCTCCTATAGCTCATGTTAGGGGGTTCCTGGTCCTGTCATGCTGCCCAGGGGGCTTAGCATGGAGACCCTACCAGCCCTGTGACCTCTTCTGGGGGTGGAGGGAAAGAGGGGAGGTGATATGATAGCTAGAGACCTGGATCCCATTGTGGGGTAACTCAGACTCTCAAGCTTGGCAGACATGGAAAGGCAGCTGTCCTCCCAGGTGTGTTGTTGAAGGTCAAGACAGGGAATTCTTTTAGGATCACCTGGTCCAATACTCAAGTGAATCAATGATCTCATTGCTGTGAATACTGTCACCAATGATGCAGCTCACAGCCCATCCCTGCTGAGCGTCTCCCATGACCATGGCCTCCCATAAATCCATCACAGAGAACCCCCAAGGACAGAAATCTGTAGGGGTGCAGGGGGGAAGGGTGCTTCATCTGAAGTCAGAAGGCCTTGCCTTACAAACTATCTCTGCAACTTTTTGCTGCCTGACATTGAGCAACTCATTTCCCTCCTGGGACTCAGTTTCCCCATCTGAAAAATACTAAGTTTGGATTGAAGATCTCTACCATCTCATCCAGCTCTGGCAGCCTGTGATTCTATGACCCAAGAATCTTCTCCCACCCCTGACCTAAGGATAAGCCCCTCTCAGCTAGACAGGGAGGTGCCTCCGAAGCAGTCCAGATTCCTGCCTAGGGGCAGATTTATCTCTCAGGGCCTGGGGAGGGGGTAAGAGAACAAACATTTCTTAGATGCTTACTCCATGCCAGGCACTGTGCTGGCACTTTATAAATATTTTCTCCTTTGGTCCTCATAACCCCCTTAGGAGGTATATGCTATTATTATCCTATTTTACAATTGAGGAAACTAGGGGCGGCTAGGTGGCACAGTGGCTAGAGCACCGGCCCTGGACTCAGGAGTACCTGAGTTCAAATCTGGCCTCAGACACTTAACACTTACTAGCTATGTGACCCTGGGCAAGTCACTTAACCCCAATTGCCTCACTAAAAAAAAAAAAAACAATTGAGGAAACTAAAGGAGACAGGGGTTAAAAGACTTGCCCAGAGTCATACACCTAATAAGCATCTGAGGTCAAATTTGAACTCAGGGCTCCTAGGAAGCAAAGCATTTAAAGATAGCTCCCCCATGGTCTGATTTTCCCTCCTCCTGCTCCTCAGTCTTTCCACAGGTAAGGCATCCTTGGAACAATTGTTGGGATTGGCCTTGACCTTCAACTCAGCCCTGGAACTACTACAGAGATCCAGACCCAGACCCACCCCCCATCGGTGAATAAAAGTGAGCGGTCTATGCACAGACCACCAATGCAGAGGTCCAGAATCAGGAGATGAAGTATGCTGCATGAGGAGCAGCCAGAAACTGTGTGGCTATGTCCCAGAGTGCATGGAGTGTGAGGTGTAAGAAGACTAGAAAGGTGGGGAGCTTGGAGTATCAGAGGCTTTTCTGTTTTCCTCTTTCAGAGAGGTGCCTGGAGAGGGCAGAGCTGCACTTTCCCTTCAGACTCTTGCCCCTCCCAGCCTCCTGGGCTTCCCTTTCTCTTAGACTCCTCTCTCTCTCTCTCTTTCTCTCTCTCTCTCTCTCTCTCTCTCTCTCTCTCTCTCTCTCTCTCTCTCTCTCTCTCTCTCTGCCTTCCCAGACCCCTGCTCCTCTGGGCCCTCCATAACACACAGCTCACTGGAGAGGCTCATCCTCTCATTCCTTGGGGTCTGCTGCCCTCTACAGGCCCCTTCCTGGACACCACTGTGGGAAAGCCTCGAGACCCTCTTTATAAAGACACTCAATTAAAACAAAGAAAAGTCTGCAGAGTTTCCCCACGCCCTGAAGGGGAAATGCCAAACTTCCACAAAAGAACCTTAGGAAGGAAAGGAGATACAGGATGACCGGATGGGGCTCCGGAGTCTGAGAAGGGAGTTTGTCCCGACAGGCCATATGCCTTCCCCTCTCTGGGCCTTATTCTTTGTGCTGTCTGCCTCTGATTGTGCTCCCATTCATCCAGATCCATGTGACTCCTCCTGTCTTTCATAATCCAGCACCAAACATCTTCTTCACATTCAGTCAAGAGCTGAGATCCTCTACCCATCGGACTTTGGCCTGAAGTGACTTTTCTTTCTTTCTTTTTCTTTCTTTCTTTCTTTCTTTCTTTCTTTCTTTCTTTTTTTTTTTGCGGGGCAATGGGAGTTAAGTGACTTGCCCAGGGTCACACAGCTAGTAAGTGTCAAGTGTCTGAGGTCAGATTTGAACTCAGGTCCTCCTGAATCCAGGGCCGGTGCTTCTATCCACTGCGCATCTAGCTGCCCCCTGAAGTGACTTTTCAAGATGAAGATGGGAGGGGGAAATAGAAAACCATGGCCAATATGGCTCCCATTCTAACTCACTGAAAGGAGCTGTTCACACTTCATAAAGGTATTAACTAGTGTGACTTTCAAGGACCGTTCCCTTTCATGAGCATGAGTATAAAATTTGCAAAATGAATACAAGATAATTGTGAATGGAGGGAAGGCACCGGCAGTTGGGGAATTGGTAAAAAAAAAAAAAAAAAAAAAAACAACCCTTCGTGTAGAAGATGACAAAGCTGAGTATTGAAGGAAGGGCAGATTCTAAGAGGAAGAGGTGAGGAGAGACCTTGCCCTGGGCATAGGAAGAGTCAGAGCAAAAGCCTGGAGATGGGAGTATAATATGTGAGAAATAGAAAGGAAGTCAGTTTGGCTAGATTGAAGTGAGAGATGGGGAATGGCTTATAATTAGGCTAAAAAGGTGGGTTGCAGCCAGGTTGTGATGGGGTTTGAGTGCCAAACAAAAGAATTGGTATGTTATGCTGGAAGTAACAGGAAGACCCTGGAGTTTATTAAGCAGGGGTGTGTCAGATCTGTACTTTAGGGAAAATCCCTTTGGGAGCTGTGTGGAGGCTGATCAGAGGGGGAGAAACTTAGTAGCTCAGTCAGGGCTACAGGTTCCTGATAGACACCGGGGCTTCCTTCCCACATGAGGTCTCTTTCCAGATCAAGCTTGTCCCCATATCTCTGCTTCCATTCCAAAAGGGGAGGAGAGGAGGGAATTCTAAGACTAGAGGAGGAGCAGTTAGGTGGCACAAAGGATAAAGCACCAGCCCTGGATTCAGGAGGACCTGAGTTCAAATCCAGCCTCAGACACTTAACACTAACTAGCTGTGTGACCTGGGAAGTCACTTGACCCCTCATTTCCTGCCAAAAAAAAAGACTAGAGGAGCCAAGGCAGAATTACAGGAAGTGGGGAATGATCCAGTAGGTATGGGTGAGGGTGTGAGGAAATAATGGGGTTCTGTGGGACCCAGGGAGCCTTCCTTGAACTTTTGGGACCAGCCCAGAGTCAGGTTGGACTTTGGACTGTGAATACAGATAATAGAAGTTACCTCACTCAAACCCACACCTACCTGAAGACTTTTTCCCCTTGGAGGGCTCCATATTCTGACATCAGCTCGCACTGCGCCAAACCACCCTCATATCCAGTAAACCAATAGATTTGAATGATGCTAGCAAATTAGGTTTGAACAATGTGTAAGGGCAGGTTCTCCTCTGGCCTGCAGGAAGCTTACACAGTGTCTCCAGGGACTTAGAGGGAGCAGGACCAGCCCACTATGGTGGTCCCTCACTTCTCTTCTTTCTGAGCTATCTCTTTACTAATATTTAATATGCTTTAATAAATGCTTAATGCTCCAAACTGATGCAGTAACCTCTCATTTCTACATAACAAATATATGATAAACCCCAATTATAGGGCACCCATACATTTTTATTCGCCACAAGGGGAATTAAACATGCTGGAGAGAGAAGAGCTGAAACTGCAGGACAGAAGGGCTAGAAGGGACTTTTGTGCTTAACTTGTCCCGCACTTCCTGCACTTAACAACAGAGGTCACTAAGCCCAAAGAGAAAGACTTGTCCAGGATCTGCAATTCTGTGGTTGTAACCCAAGATGAGTTCCTGGCTATTTTCTGTGGCAAGCAGCAGTGTGGTACCACAGAGAGAGCACTGGATCAAAAGTCAGGGGACCTCAATTTGGACCCTGACTGCACTCATCTGTGTGACCGTGGACAAGCCAGAGTCTCACTCGGTTTCCTCAGTTTTCCAACAGACCCTTGTACTCCCTAACCCTGTGATGCTGTGATCCTGCAATAGTATGTCACCTTCCCAGGGCTGCCAAATGAGGGCACTATCCCCTAAGAAACCATGACAGAACCATCAGAGTCAGGCATGTAGAACACAAGTAGCCAGAACTAAAATAGACCCTGAACATCATGGAATTTCAGGGTCAGCTAAGTCTGAACGCACTGGGATAAAGCTTCTGTAAGGATCAGACCCTGCAGTCCGGTTGAGGACAGAGGACCTTCCCAGGGCCTCTGAGTCAGAGCAACACCCCCTAACAAGGCACCCAGGGACTCATTCATTCCATCACACCCTCAAAGAGTGTTTACAACAGTCAGAGCTGGGTGGAAGCTCAGAGACTACAGGGGGCACAGTGGGAAAGAGCTCTGGGTTTGGAAGAAAAGGTCTGAAGACTGGAATTCAAATTCCAGCTCTGACACTTACTGTCTGCGTGACCTTGGGCAAGTCATCCAACTTTCCTGGGCCTCAGTTTCCTCATCTGTGATGGGATAAACCCAATTGCCTCTGAGATACCTTTCAGTCCTAGATCTACGATCCTATTATGTGGACCAGCCTGAACAGAAATACTCTCTACTGCTTCCCTATAGGTGGTTGTTCAGCCTTTATTGAAGACCCCGAGTGATGGGAAATTCACTCCCTCATATAAGGACCTATGGTATCATAGAATATAATGCTGGAATCAATCCAATATGTGTTAAGGGCCTACTGTGTCCCAGGCCCTGTGCTAGTCACTGGGGATTCAAAGACAAAAATCTGGCAGTCCCTACCCTTAAGGGGCTTGCACTCTAGAAGGAAGTCAATTCTCAACAATACAATGATCCAAGACAATCCCAAAGGACTATTGATGACACATACTATCCACCTCCAAAGAAAGAACTGATATTAATGGAACACAGACCGAAGCCGGTGATTTTTCACTTTATTTCATTTTTTCTTTTATTCAAATTTTCTTGTCCAAAATGACTAATGTGGTAATGTTTTACATAATCATACATGTATAACGCACATCTGATTATTTGCTGCCTCAGGAAGGGACATAGGGAGGGAAAGAAGGAGGGATAAAAATTGGAACCCAAATATTTATTACATTAAATAAATAAGTAAATAAATGAGTGAATGAATGAATGAGATTACACAGCATGCTGGGAGCCCAGAAACCTCTTCCATGGATATGGGAGACTGTGAACAACACCTGCTGCTCTGGTTCCAACAGAAATCTGAGAGAGGAGCTATCTGTGGTCCTGAAACTGTAGCCATCTTTCAGGACGAAGGATCAAAATATAAGGGTCAGAATCCATTAATAAAAGTCCATTTCAAATTTTACTTCATCTGGGTTCATGACAGAGTCATAAATTCTGGGGTGCCAAATGGTGATGAAGACAATCCAGAGGGAAGGACAGAGAAAGTTAGAATCTCACTGAGTCTCATCTGGCTGAGAATTCCTTGAGGGGCTGGTCCTGCATTTGGGGACATCAGGAAGGCACCAAGACCAAAAGCTAGGTGGTACAGTGGATAAAGTGTCAAGCCTGGAGACAAGAATAACTGGATTTCAATAAAACCTCAGACCTTACTAGCTTTGTGACCTTGAACAAGTCACTTAACCTCTATTTACCTCGGTTTCTCCATCTGAGACATAGGGATAATAATAACACCTACCAGCCAGGGTTGTTGTGAGGATCAAATGAGATAATAATTATAAAACACTTACTTCAGTGTCTGGCACATAATAAGGACTATATAAATGTCAGCTATTATTGGTTTTTATCTAGCACAATCATGTAGGAGCTGAGTGAGCAATAGCATGAGTTAGTGGCTATATCTTACTGCCCTTAAGATACTGTCATTACAAACTCTTAGACCAATGGTGTATGCTTCCCACCAGCTGTATATTTCAAAACTGGCTCACCCTACTCAATTTTTTTTCTTATTTTTTTTTTCATTTTTTCCACCCTACTCATTAGTACCTCCTATTCCACTTCATGAAATTCCTTCTTTATGAAGGAAAGCATCCCCCTCATCTGGTCCAGACAAGACTCCCACCTCATGGCACATAAGGTTTGGTGTAATATCTTCCTAGCTTTGACCATAAGGGACTCATTCTATGTCTATAATCTAACTGATATAACATTACCAACTGACTAGATTTTTTTAATGTGACTTTAAGAGTAAAACCTCATTTGAGAGACTATCAAAGGGCTATGATTAGAACACTCTATAATGAACACCATTCAACTCCATTTACTCTATCAATCAACAAGCAATAACCTTACATGTAAGGTTATTTAAGGCACTGTGAATATGAGACAACCTCTCTGTTGATCAGAAGTGGCAAAGGTTCCATGGAAGACTGCTTGATTTATTCAAATAACTTGGCTCAAATCTCACCCTGGGCCATTTATTCCATCTTTCTTTGGATATGTCCCAAAGTTCTCTCTATTTTCCAATTTCCTTATCTGTAAAATAAGAGGGATGGATTAGGTGAGCTCTAAGATCTCTTCCAGCTCTGTCTATGATTCTATGATCCTCTGGCAGAATCTCAGCCTGGATGGTTGACAAGCATCCTTGAATTTCATTCCCTGCATAGATGGTTTAGACAGATTCTAACATCTGTCTATGGTTGTGTTTGTTTTGGGTTTTTTGTTTGTTTGTTTTTGCAGGGCAATGAGGGTTAAGTGACTTGCCCAGGGTCACATAGCTAGTAAGTGTCAAGTGTCTGAGGCCGGATTTGAACTCAGGTCCTCCCGAATCCAAGGTTAGTGCTTTATCCACTGTGCCACCTAGCTGCCCTATGGTTGTGTTTGTATATACACCAATCAAATCCCTCAGTTTCAGCCCCTAATCCTTTTAGTCACTTACTGTGCTATATCTCATTGAACCATCTTACTAAGGTCATTAACTTTACAAAACATTCATTTAGTAAATCCTATTGCTTCTAGGATCAAACATAAATTTCTCTTTGGGGCATTTAAAGCCCTTGACAATCTGACCCTGAACTATCTTTCAGCCTTCTTACACATTATTCCCTTTCACGTACCCTAAGGCTACTCCTCAAATAAGATGCTTCATCTCCCATCTCTCTGCTTTTGTATTAGTTGTATCCCATTCCTAAAAGGTACTCCTTCCTCCCCTTTGAGACCTCTTACAGTTCCTAGTTCCCTTCAGCCCTCAGATGAAGCACCATATTCTTGATGAATCCTTCCCTGATCTTGCCAGTTGCTAATTCTTCTCCTTACCACTGGCAAATAGCCTGGATTTGTTGTTTATCTCAGCTAGATTGCAAGGAACTATTTCACCTCTATCTTTGCATCCCCAGCACGTAGCAGATATTTATTTTTTTTACTTTGATTGATTGAATAAAAAAATACTGTATCCTGCATTTGATCCTGATAAAAACAATTTTATTGTTATATTGCTCTGACTCTGAACATTTCTAGCCTAGAAAAAGAAATATCCAAATTGTCATACTCACCACATGTCCTCAAACATCTCTCTCCTTAACACAAGGACATTTTGAAGCAACTTTAGTAGGAATCTTGAATGAGGAAAATTTCTAAATATTAAAATACAGATATATTATTCAGAGAAAGGTAAAAATTAATAGTTTGTTTCATTAATCCAGGACAACAGTTATTTAATCTTGAAGAATCATTTCCCTAAAACCACTCAATCCTTTTTGTGACCATTCCCCTCAAGGGCCATCCTCCAACCTGGTCACAAGTAACCTGCAATAATCACAAGATCAGTAACTAGACATGAGGCATTTCTTTTTCTAAATCTGATTGCCACCCTTAGTCTACTTTCCCAGGGCCTTTGCTTTCATTTGAATGCCAATAATGAAACCCATGAAGCAGTCTCATCATTCAGATTTTCATTACATATTTTCGTTGACCTGGAATTATCAGATTGCATAGAATCAAATATTGTGAATTCAGATAATATGATGACTTAATGGGGGGGGGAGGATTTTAATGGAGGGGATTGTTTCCTGAGGAGTTTGATTAAGCACTGATATAAATTCCATCTTTTAATTAAATCTTGAAAGGATTTTAGGCTGAAAAAATAATTATTTCTCAATCTTTTCAACTGAACTTTAAAAAAAAAAAGCTTTGGGGGCAGCTAGTGGTACAGTGGATAGAGCACTAGCCTGGAGTCAGGAGGACCTGAGTTCAAATCTGACCTCAGCCACTTAACACTTACTAGCTGTGTGACCTGGGCAAGTCACTTAACCCAATTGCCTAAAAAAAAAAAGCTTTCTCAGCTCCTTTTGAAGTGGTTAAGAATTGGAAATCAAAGGAATGCTCATCAATTGGGGAATGGCTAAACAAACTGTGGTATATAGTGGTGATAGAATATTATTGTGCTATAATAAATAACAAGCAGGATGACTTCAGAAAGGTCTGGAAAGATTTGTAGGAACTGATGTATAGTGAAGTGAACAGAACCAGGGAGACAGCAATATTGTTTGATGAAGAACTGTGAATGACTTGATTATTCTCAGCAATACAATGATCCAAGACAATCCCAAGGGACTAATGATGAAACATATATCCACCTCCAAAGAAAGAATTGATATTGATGGAACAGACTGAACATGCTATTTTTTCACTTTCATGTTTTTATTTTTAATAAGTTTTCTTGTACAAAAGACCAAATATGGCAATGTTTTACATAATCATACTATATAACCCAAAAAAAGGCTTTTGATTCTTCCACACAGTTCCCCCTGATTTTGTACTGAGCTCGACTATTGCCAAGAGTGGTCTCTTCATCAGTTCCAAGATCTTTCTCCATTTGTTGGTCTTCAAGATACATTCCTCTAATTCAAGAGCTCTTAATCTGGGGTTTGTGAATGTGTTGTTTTTTTTAATATTTTTATAGGGGCAGCTAGGTGGCACAGTGGATATAGAGCATGGCCCCTGGAGTCAGGAGTAACTGAGTTCAAATTCGGCCTCAGACACTTAAACACTTACTAGCTGTGTGACCCTGGGCAAGTCACTTAACCCCCAATTGCCTCACTAAAAAATATATATATTTTTATAACTGGTTTTCAGTATAATGGTTTCCCTTTGTTAATCTATGAATTTTCATTTTATAAATTGAAAAACACTATGGCTATCCCTTCCACATTGCAACTTTTCACATCGAAGTTTTGATATATTGTGGGTAGGCATAAGAAATTAAATGGGAATTTGGGGGAAGTTTAGCAGAAGCCATAGATGACACATGAAGGTCCAGCAGGTCAACAGAGCCTATGACCAAATACTTAACCCAAATTTTACAATAAGGTACTGTAAACAACCCATAAAAGAAAAATTAAAAATCAGACTTATTCTCTGATATGAAGGAAGAGCCAAAAAATTTTATGTGGATTTTCCAGAGCACGGGTTCTGTGATCTCCCAAACCCAATGATGTGAAAGGGATAATTTTATTCTGAGAGGGATCTATAGGTTTCACCAGACTACCTCAGGTATCTGAGATACAAAAAGGGGTAAGAATTCCTGCTCTGGTTGGTTCATTATAAATATGAACATTCTCTTTAGTCTACTTTCATATACCCAAATGCAACAAAACAATGAGATGACAAGAACTTCTGTATAACAGCCAGGCTAAGTGTACTGAGATTTGAAAGCATCTTGTGGTATTTTTAAAAAGATCTGAGGGCAGTTTCTGGGTAATTTAATCATTTTTATTAATAAGGCCAGCATGTTTATTGATAAAAGGGTGGTCATTTGGACATCTCTCTTAGACCAAAGACCTTGGTGGAGGTGGGTTCACAGTTTACATGCCCTTGGAACCAGGTATTCTTGAGGGAGGCAATTGATTCTGATAGTTAACAATTAATGAGAGAATGTATATTACAATGAGAGGGTAGACTATAATTATAAATAATGGTCTTGGTGGTACTTGACTTGGATCACCCCAAATCTTGGTCCAAAGAGACTTATCAATTTCCATATCACCTGTCTGACAAAAGGAAAAATCAACACTTCTCAGACCTCAGCAGGAATGTACCCCTTAGCCCAACTTAGAAGTTTTTTCACTTTCCTTCTTTGATGGGATATCAGCCATCCTGGCTGGGTAAGTTCTTTAAAAAGATTTCCCACATTTGTTGATTTCTGGATGAGGAAGTAGAAAAGGGAAAAATATTTGCAAACCTTTGGTCCCAATACAATAATCAGTTATTCAATATAAGAGAAATAATCATTTCTCACATTGTCCTGAGCTACAGAAGGCAATACAGAAGGAAGAGACCAAACCTAGTTTTCAGACATACTTGAGTGTCCAGTACCTTAAATCTCCTGAAGAGTAGACAGAAAGTTCTACAGATTCAGGAAGTCAAATGAGATCAAAATGGTCTAATTTGATAGTCATTGGAATTTAAAAGTCACATTATTCTGTTGCTTTGTGGGTCAGCAGATAATCAAATTCCCTTAGCCATATGTGTGTGTATAAAACCAAAGAAATATTCTGAATCTATTTACTGATTCTTCTAGTATGGCTATAATTCTGATCTGGAGAGTGTGTTTACTATTCTTTGCTTGATCAAACAGATTTTATCATGTACTACATTTTCAGATTGTGCATATTATAACCAGATAGTTGTAAAAGTCAGAAAGTCCATGAATTTTCCCTTCGATATTAAATATCTGGCATTATCCTAGGAGCATTGACAAACAGCATAAACTGGTCTCTTCCATGGACTTCGTCTCCCCACATATCATGGAAGACTTTCATTCCATATGCATCATTCCAAGATCTCTGAGTCAGAATCCAGACTCCCTTCAGAGGGTCATATGTGTGGCAGGTGCATTTTGAGTGGCTAAATTTCCAATCTGAGAAACTCTAGGTATAATCCATGGCCATAAGTCAAAAGGAATTTTTAATTATTTGAACTATCCAGGCCACAAAAATGAGATAAATCATCTTAGCACAGAAATCATGAGCTCTCCCCAAACTACCTGAAGCTAATTGAATAGAGCTTCTGTCATAAGGACAGTCATGGGTGTTTTTTCCCAATTATACCAACTAGTGATCTTTTTCTAGGCCTTTATTTATATTCAACACTAAAAACATAGTATTAGCTTTATCATAAAGGTATCCAATTAAATCTCACTTCCCTTTCCTAGGCAATAAAGACACTCAGATACTACTAAGGTCACTGAGTTGTATCATTTGGACAGCTACAATCTTAGAGGGCAGCTAGGTGGAGCAGTGGATAGAGCATGGGGCCTGAAGTCCAGAAGACCTGAGTTCAAATCTGTCCTCAGACATTTACTAGCTGTGTGACCCTGGTTAAGTCACTTCATCTTGTTTGCCTCATTTCCTCATCAGTAAAATGAGGCTGGACAAGGAAATGGCAAACTACTCCAGTATCTCTACCAATAAAACCCCAAATGGAGTCATGAAGCGTCAGATGGGACTGAAAATGACTAAGCAACAACCCAGTCTTAGAGCAATGGTCCCGATTTAGTGTTTCACAAACTCTTTGGGAGCTTGCAATGATAGCCTAAGGAGTTCATGCTAAATATTCTTTAATGATACCTTAAGCACTAAATAATTGCCCAGTTTCATTATGAATATTTTTTCCTTTGTGACAATACACATGTTCCTGTTTGAAGCCTTATAGGTTTTGTTTCTGCAGTTATTCACAACCACCATGTGCACAGATTTTTCTGTTCCTGAAGTGATTATATCAAGCTCTGACCGTACTTGATGAAGCACAATATTTTCCTTCAGTTTCTCAACCTGTCATCAAATATTTTCCAAACCACCACAAGGGTTTCACATTTAAGTGCAAACCAATTATCCACAAATGGTCAGATGTAGTTACATAACCTCATTTGAGTTCTGCACACTGCCCCCAAAGTAGCTCCCTCATTCCCATCAGTTAGTTACACTGCAATAATACCTCATCAGCTGTGTCAGCATGATTAAGCTGCTATGAATGTTTGGTTCTTGGCACCAAAAATGTTAGGCTGTGAAAAACCATGATTGCTGGCCATGCACTTTACAAATCATCTCAAAGCCAACAAAGACCATCTCAAATTTTCTGCAGAAATTAGCCTTATATGGCCTCTCACTGAAGCATTAAAGTTGTTTTCCACTTTAAATCTATCTTCCACTTATGTTGTTATTCTTTTGCCTGGCAGATTTTTTTAATTAACCGGTTGGCACCACTAGTCAGTCTTTCAGTAGGGGTACTATGAGACTGTAGCAAGCACACCAATGGTAGAAGTGAAGAAAGTTACATCTGAAAAGATCATTTTCTTACAATGGTTAGTTTATCTATAGATGTTGTTTTTAAAAATGAAGCAAGATATGCAATATGCAACTTTAAATACATTAATCATTTAATAGTTTTGTCATTGGCCAATAGAAAAGAAAATGTTTTATATCATAACTAGCTATTCATTTTTGTTGATTGGTTAGGTGGCTAAAAATTTAAAGAATTTCCATCTCAGTAAGAAAGCTTGTAAATTTTCACCATTTTCTAATTCATAGTTTTGTGAGTGCAACATTTTCCTTTTTATTTGTGTTTTAAACTGAACATACAGAAATAAATTGATTCAAGACCAGAATTAAGACTGTGACTATCTCATGTTGGGTCAATATTGCAAAACTTTGTCAAATTTTTTAAAAACCTAGCATCAAAATTAAGTTTATATATTATTATTCCACCATATATAAACAATTTCCAAGTTGCCAATTTGTTTTATTAAAGTGTTATAGTCCGGGGCAGCTAGATGGTGGCAGTGGATTAGAGCACCAGCCCTGGAGTCAAGAGTACTGAGTTCAAATCCAACCTCAGACATTTAACACTTACTGGTTGTGTGACCCTGGGCAAGTCACTTAACCCCCCAATTGCCTCCACCAAAAAAAGTTATGGTCCAACAAAAAATTTGTAAAATAAAGAAATTTAACATGAAGTCTTGTAGATAATACTAACCATATGAGGTCTTGCTGAGTTACTTGTTAAAATTCTATAAAAAATAACTATATGAAATACATGCAATTATTTTACAATTAGTTTTATAATTTTATATTTAGAGATTTCATAATAATTTATAAAATATATTTTTATATTTTAAATTTGTATTATATAAATTTTAATTTAGAACTTTTTAGGGCAAAAGTTATCATTATAGTTATCATAAGCATTTAATGAGTAAAGAATATTATGAGCAGTATAGTAAATTACCCTGGGAGATCATTGCACAATTTTTTTGCTGAAAGAGACGCACAGAACAAAAAAAGAACAATGAGAGCAACAAGTTGGGGGCGGTTAATGTCCATTTTTTTAAATCCTAGCATAGCATTTACAACCATCTACTTTTCTTCCCAATTATGGAGTCTGCAGTAAAGTAGCAAGATACTTTACAAAATGTCATTAAGTGATCTTGATGTAAAAAATAGCGTCATAATCAATAATAGCAAATTGTGACTCCATCATCATGCTTTGTACACAATCATCCACACTTATCAATACCTTCTAAAAAGAATGTATTTGTGTTCACTACAGTAGAAAGGTACATAGTGATAAGGACAATTGGCTATTTCAAAGGTTAGACAATACATATCATATTTCCACATAAATCTTTCACTGTTCTTTATACACTAGCACTTTATCAGGTATTAATATAGAGACTTTTTGTCACAGAGGTGGTAGATACACCAGCATAAACATTTATTAAGCGCCCAGTATGTGCCAGACATTGCACTAAGCACACGGTATACAAATACAAATACAAAAGAAAACATTTTTTCTGCCCTTGAGGAGTTCACGATCTAATGGGGAAGACAACAAGCAAACACATTTTTATGAGCAAACTACATACAGCATGAATAGGAAATAATTAAAACATAAAAAGCACTGAAGTTAAGAGGGGTTGGGAAAGACTCCCTGTAAAAGGTGGAATTTCAGTTGGGACTTGAAGGAAGCCTTGGAATTCAGTAGGTGTTGATGAAGATGGAGAGCATTTGGGGCACGGAGACAGCCAGAGGAAATAGCCAGGGGCAACAGATGGAATGTGTGTGTAAGTGTGCTTGTGAGTGTGTGTGTGAGAGTGTGTGTATGCATGTGTGTGAGTGTGTGCATATGTGTGAGTGTGTGCGTGTGTGTGTGCGTGTGTGAGTGTGAGTGTAACACGCAGGAGGCCAGTGTCACCATAAAAGGGAGGGAATAAAGTGTAATCTCTACTTTGCCTAAGTACTGTAATACCAGAAGACACAGTCTCCGCTCAGGACAGCAAAGCCTCAAAAGACAATTTTGAGCAAAGGAGAAGTTGCCAAGCACAGTCACCCTGTCCTTTTGCTTCAGACTCCATAGTATCCAAAGTTCCTTTATAGTTGGACACCTGAAGTCATCAACGAAGACTCTGGCTTTCAGTGGAAACTTTTGTGGTTTGTAGTTAGTTGGTTGTTGTCCTTCATGTTCAAAGAAGACCAAAATGATATCACTATGTCGGGGTCGAGGTACAATATGCCCAACTGTGGCTGATCAGACCAATATGACCTTGGAAGGCTCTCCCACAGGTTGGGCACAAATAGTCCATGTGAACATTTGGAGAGGAGATGGCTCTAAATGAACACATCTCACATTTCTTTTGAGCTACACATTTCTGCTTTGCTCATAGAGCACAGCACCTTCTTTGAGGAGAACATGCTATGCTGGCTCATCTTGTGCTAGTGTCTCCCACATCTCTCAATTGATTCCATAGTTTTTCAGGAAGACTTTGAGAGTGTGCTTATATCCCTTCTTCTGACCTCCATGCAAGCACTTGCCTTGTGTGAATTCTCCATAAAATCATCTTTTAGGCAAATGTACATATGGCATTCAAATAACATGGCCAGTCCATGGGGTTGTGATCTCTGAAGTAGAGGTTGAATGCTTGGCAGTTCAGCTCAAGAAAAGACTTCAGTATCCAGTACCTTATCCTGCCAGGTGATTTTCAGGAACTTCTAGGAAAATTCATTTGGAAGTGATCCCGTTTCCTGGCATGACACTGGAAAACAGATTTTGCTGGCATACAACAATGAGGTCAGCACAATGGCTCTGTAGCCCTTTGGTTGGGTAGGCAGCCTGATACCTCTTCTCTTCCCCACTTTCCTTGGAGTCTAACAAACACTGAGCTAGCTCTGGCAATGTGGGCATAGATCTCATCATCTATGTAAACAGCCCTGAAGATCACACTGCCAAGGTAAGGGAACTTATCCATAGCATTCAAAATGTCTCTATTTGCTGTAATGAGAGAAAGGGATGGGGGGGGAGGTAGGAAGGAAGGAAGGAATTCTGAGATTTTCTTCTGCCATTTTAGGAAGTCTTGGCTAGAGATTCTCCAGCTAGCAAAAGATGAGGACTTTGTAGAGGTTCCTGTTTGACTGAAAAGCCACTTTTTTAATCTTCCTGCTGATCCTCTGTAACTGTCTATGGGCTTTCAAATCAAGTTACAAAATTTTCATCCTCAATCTTTCTACTTAAAACAAAGTCAAACTTCTACACACCCTTTCAATAAGCTAAAACCATTTGAAGCTGGTACAAGGGCACCCAGAGCAACTCTCCAGGGACAGTAGGGTTTTGGAGCATGTGGGCTTGCTACTGTCCATCTGCTGTGTGCAATCATCTGTCCCCCAACCTTATCTACCTTCCATAATTTCACTCAAGTCTTTATGTCTCTTTCTAAATCTCTCAAACCCATTTCTCAGACTACCCCACTTTCCTTTACATTTTAAACATATCCAAGATTGCAATGCTATTATTAAGCCAACATCTTACTGAAGTCCTACTTTCCCAAGTTATGAAGTTAATTTCAATCCAGGGGATTCTCTTCATTAATTTGCCTATCACAAAATTCAGGAGTTCTCTAGGAAATCAAAAAGCTCCATACCTCTCATTCTCCCACAGGTATAAAATGTCCCAATATAGGAATAAGTTTGTGGTATAAATCCTTAAAAGAAATTCGTTAAGATGTTTTAGTGATTACAAAAGCCTTTAGGAGACACACAGTGGCTTATGCTCCTGTTGAAACACAAGAGTGGGGTTCTGGCTACTCCAAAATCCCATTAATAGATTACAAAGGCCTTGACTACCTACTTACTACAGTTTTTCCAAATTAAAAATAGTACCCTCCTGTAATGATTGGAATGATGCCACCTGCTGGAGACTTACTGTAGGAAAGCTCCACCATGAGGAGAAGGCATCTGAGGGCAAGCCATGTGGCTTTTCTTTGGCGTCAGGAAGTGACGTTTGCTTGTGGGAGGAAGAGGGGGCAAGACTGGCTCTCTTGTGCTCTTTCGCCAGGACTCTCATGGAGAGCAAAGCAGGAGAATTGTAGCTCCCCGAGATAGATAGCTGAATCTAGGCCTCTTTCTCTCTCTCTTCACCACATTCTTATTCTCCTTAATAAATGCTTAAAAGTCTAACTCTTGCTAAAGCTTATAATTTATTGGTGACCACTAATTAGATTTTAGATAGTATAACTAGAATGTTAGCCCCTTACACTCCTTTTTGCCTTTCGCTCTTTACCTTTTAGAATCTGAAGAGAGTTAAGACTTAATAATTTACAAATCAAGAAAGGTGTATTTCTCTCACACCATTCACCAACATTACTTATAAAAAAGAAAGTTTTTACAACATAACACTGAAATCCTACAGTGATTACTTTTAAGGCTATAATACAAAAGCCCTTATAAAAGTGCCTTGCAAGGCACAAAAACTTACTTTTGCAGTTGTATACACATTGCCCTAATGTCTGATATATTTGGGGGGCAAAGACAGTTCTCTAGATTTAATTGAAACATAGTCTACAAACTTTAACTTTGGAATCTAATTAAACCCGAATTCATCTAACTTTGGAGTAACAAAAATTCTCTTGGCTTTCCCTCACCAGTCCTTGCTATCTTCAGGCTGATCAGTCTAGATCTTCTCAGTATAAAACTGCTGCTGGAGCTTTAGCCAAAGGAAAAAAACACTTGGAGTTGTTAAGATCCATTCTGGTTCTACTTGGGAGAGTTTCACCCTGCTTTTTCCTTTCTTAAATTAATCCTAGAAACCTTCACAGACAGGCACAAAAACAAACACGAATAGACAAGAACATAGAGAATACTCTCATAATGGCCTTAGTCCCTGATATAAAGCCCTGTTAAACAGAACTTCTCAAAAGCTATTTAGCAGACTCACTTCACCTGACAGCAAAAATCCTTTTGACACACCTCTGAATACAGCCTTCACATACTTTACTTTCTTCTACCTCTCACACACATATGATCCTGCCAGAACTCTTGGGCTCTTCTACCTGAACTTTCCTGCAAAATAATTTTAATCACACTTGAAACAAGACTGGAATGACAAAGGTTGATCTCATAGAAGTATAGGTCTTCCAAGTAGCCTCTCCAAAAATATTTTTTGCACAAAATATCAATCAATTTGTCTCTGTACCTGCGCCAAGGAGACCACCGCTTACTGTTGAAAGTAAAAAGTTCACCAAAGTCTGTAGTTGCACACACTTAGACAGGGACAGACATACAGACACATAGATGCTTACCCAGCTAAAATTTACTTACTGGTAAAAGTGAGAGTCAGATCACAGCCAGAGCCCTAACATAGAGCTCTACTTGTAGAGAAACTCTCCATGTGGGCCCAATTGATGGGAGCTCCTTATTGAGAATCTAGAGTGAAAAGGCTCTGATCCCTTTGTGGTCACCATAGCTGTAATTATCAAAAATTTGAGACATAGTTTCTAGGTAATTTAATCATTTTATTAATAATACCAGCATGTCATTAATAGAAGCATTGGTCATTTGGTCATCTTTCTCAGACCAAAGACCATCATAGGGGTGGGCCACATAGTTTATATACCCTTGAAATAGTAAGTGATCAATGGGGCCAAGAACTGACCCCTGAACAGAAAGATTATCTCCAGCCTTGAGTTATCAATTCAAAGAATGTCCTCCTCTTCAACAGGGTTCCCCCCACCCAGTGACACTCTCCCCTAACAGAGAAGTCTTTGGCTATCTAGATAAACAGATCTGTCTCCATCCAAGCTTGAGCAGAACACAAAGAAATTTCCCACCCTAGATTTCTTGCAAGCTTGGGATGGATCTGACCAAGACGAAGAGATTCAATGCAATCTTATTATGAAGAAGAAATTGGACCTCTAAAGGTCAGAACTTTGGAAGAAGGGGCAATCTCTGAATTTCTCCCCAATACATCAGTTATTAATAATCATTTCTCACAATAGTTAGTTCAATATAAAGTAAAAATTAACCGTATGTTTCATCAATAGGGGGTATCTAAGTGGCACAGTGGATAGAAATGCAGCCTCAAGACACTAGCTGGATGGCCCTGGACAAATCATTTATTCCTATTCGTCTCCATTTCCTCATCTATAAAATGATCTGGAGAAGAAAATAGCAAAGCATTCCAGTATCTGCCAAGAAAACTCCAAATAGGGTCACAAAGAGTAAGACACAACTGAAAACACCTAAACAATAACAACACTTATCTTAAACAGGAGACATCTGTAAGTCTGCCTGCGATCCTGAATTAATTCACCTGGGGACTTCAGCGTTCATTCTCAAAGTTGTACACACTTTCATTTTTAAGTTGGTGGGCATTAGTGAAAGGATTTTATTGGAAGATAGTGTTTCCTCAGATGCTTAATTAAGTAAAGATAATTTCCCTCCTTCAAGAAAATCTGGGTGGGCAGGACTTTAGATGATAAATATTTCTTTACTTCTTAATGGTTTCAGTTGAACTAAAAATGGGATTGTGATATACTTCCACAAATGACTGACTGAAAGCATTTCATCAAATCTATCAGAGAAGCCGAGCATGGTTATATCAGATCCCACCTCACCATGTGCATCCCAGACCTGGCACAGTCAGTCCTGCTCCAACCGGGAAGCAAGGAGGGCAGAAATCTAGTGGCTCAGCTCTGAGGCCAAGGTCCAGAAAATAGTTTTCACTCATGATCCAAGTCATTGTCTGGATGGTGCTATTCATTTCAGGAACTGTAGGACACCTGGGTTCTTGGCAGGTGTCTGCAGAGAGGCAGGCTGACTTGATTCCACTTTCTTAGTCAAAATCAGTAATTTCACCTTCCTACAGCTCTGAGGCATTCACACACTTGGTGATGGTCAAGGTTATGCTTTGGCCTTCTAGCCATTTATAAATGGGCAACTTGGTTCTCTCTTACCATCTCCCTCCTTTGGAAAGAATACTGGCTCTGAGGAACTGGGTTGGATTTCCATCTCTGACACTTATTACTTGAACTTGGACATTTCTTCATCTGAATGCATTTCATGTTCCTGGCCTCAATTTCCTCACTCATGAAATGAAGAGGTTGGACCAGCTGGCCTCTGAGGTCCTTTCTGGCCTTAAGTCTAGGATTCCATTATCCTATTTATCTTGGACACCTACTATTTTGGGCTTTATCCTCCCAAATTCAAAGAGCCTTCTAGGGAGATCCCAGTAATCTGGGTAACAAGCAGAGAACATTGGGAGAAGGGTTGATAACCCAGTAGGAGCAAGAGGATGAGAGGAAACTCACATGGAAACTTGGTCCACAAAGAAAATAGCATCAGGAGGAAGAGGTTTATATGCAGACACACTTTGCCAGGTTGCACCTCATTTTCCCAACATCCCTCTGATTTAGGGAGAGCAAGGATTTTACAGAGGAGCCAATTGAGGCTGACAAATGTGAAGTGACTTATCCCATGCCACATGCCAATAGGCCAACAATCATTTTAAGCACCTACTGTGTCCTAGGCACTGGGAATACAAGGACAAAGTTGAGACTGTCTCTGTTCTCAAGAAGCTTTCATAGACATGGAACTTGAACCCATATCCCCTAACTCAAGAGATGGTGCTATTTCTACCACGTGGGAGATGTAGGCAAAGATTTCCAAGAGACAGAGAAAATAGGATCTGGAAAAGGAAGGGCTCAGAAAAAAGACTGCAGGACACCTCAGCTGCTATCTATTTCAACTCACATTCAAAGGGAATCCTTTCTATGAATCTAACATTGCCTTCTGAGTGAGATCTAAACCCCTGGGGTAGGTAGGGGCCCCTAAGACTCGCAGAAGGCAGCAGGGAAGGCCATTCCAACAGAGACATCCCCGGGCATCAGTGAGGGAGAGGTTGGGACAAGCTAGGGCATTTCCTCAGAGACAGCTGAGGCTTTAGCCTCAAGTGGACCCCAGATTTTCATTGCTAGTCAGTACAGGATGTGGCTGTGAGTCTCTAGCAGCCTGACACAGCTGACAGGTGCTGTGTGGGGTGGAGAGCATCTGGTTGCCAAACCACAGGCCTGTGGTTCCCCTCCTTTGTCTCTGTCTAGGGATTTCCCAGGAGAAAATGTCCCTCGAGTGGCTCAGGGTAGCTACTGGCTCCTAGAAGGCAGAGGCCCCAGAGGGGTAGGACCTCGAACCCATGAGTCCAACTGAAACCCCAGATGGCAGGATCAAGGTTCTGGACTCTGGACCCTGGACCCTGGATCCTCACCCTGGAGTTTGAGATCTAGTTTAAAGGATCCGGACCCCTGGATTCTGGACTATGGATTTGGGGTTCTAGATTTTGGACTATGGGCTTTGAGTCCTCAACTCTAGAGCCATGGCCTAAGACCTGGAGTTGGCCAAGGATAGGACAGGGGTTAAACTCTGGTCTCTGTGCGTTGGAAATCTGAACTCTTCACAACTTGGCCTCTACCTGTTCTTTCCCTAGCCCTCGGTGCATGTTACTCCCATTCCTGGACTTTGTGATCCACCAAACTGTCCTTTCTCTGTTCTTTGCACATGCCACTCTAGAGTTTAAAGCTCTATGCTGGGTCTGGGCTCTTGTTTGCGGATCTAGGACCCTTCAGGGTCTGGGATGGATCTGAAGCTCCATGCTTTGGGAACTAGGTCCTGGGCTCTGAGTAATGGGTTCTGCTCTGTGTCCAACTCTTCCTCTTCAGCCCTGACATCTCTCCCTCAACCTCCAGAGAGAGCCCAGGAAAACACTCTGACCACACGAAAATTCCTTCTGCTGGAGTTCTTGGAGCCTCATTCCATTCCCTCAGGCAGCCCAGCCCACTTTTTACTAGTCCCCAAACTAGGCCCAAGCAAGCCTTCCTCAGGGATGCACTCTGACCTTCCCCCTCCCCTAGCCACCTGGCATGGTACAAAGCCCATGGGGGCTCATTGGGGACTCGGCACACAAAGGCCAGATGTCCATCTTGTCAGGGATATGGCTGAGATTTCTTATTCTAAGGAGACAGTATGGTAAAGGTGGTGGAATTCTGGGGGAAGGAAAAGGAAACAAGCATTTATTAAGTGCCTACTATGTTCCAGGCATTGTGCTAAGTGCTTTACAAATATTATCTCATTTATTAAATAGAATACTGGCACATCACTGAGTCTCAGTTGCCTCATCTGTAAAGTTGAACTACTAATAGCTCCTACCCCATGGGATGGTTCAAATGAGATAGTATATTGTACCTTGTAGATGTCTGAGTCAACTATTATCATCATTATCCTAGTCAGTCTTTGAGGAGTGTGGGGTGGGCCAGCAGGGTCTTCTCTGGTCTCTCCAAGATGCCAGTCCCTTGGCTCACTACAATGATTTACTGACTCTGAGAACTAAAGAGGATCTCATATAACTAGTTGAAACCCTGAACAACATCAACAAGCTATCTATGAGGTCCCCTGGTAAGTAGCTATAGCTTGGAGACTTCAAGGAACAGGGAACTCACCCACTCTCCAGGAAGCCCAGTTCACTTCGGATCGCTGAAAGTGTTTCAGGAGGTTTTTTCTCACACCCACCTCAGTGCTCAACATGGGAGGAAAGTCTTGTGCTCCCTCCCCCACCTAAAACACACACACACACACACACACACAACACACACATTCAGGCCTCTGGAAGCAAAGAGCCCTGAGAGGGGAAGAGAGGGGAGGAGCGTCCTTTCTCCAGAAATCAGTGGAGCAGTTAGTCACCTCCTAGGCAAGAGTTCAGTTACTCTGGAGAGCTCCTTAGCCTATCAATGTTTGGCCTGACTCCCAGTGGGCTCTACTCCAACTCTGGCATCTGTCTCTAGGGAACTCCCATTGGAAGCTCACTCAAGTGTCCCCTTCCTGCTTGATCCAACGGATCCAACACCCCCACAGGCTCCAGGTGTGTCCCCTCCACCCCAACCTGTGGGAGACGTGGAACCAGGAGGACACCCAGAGGAGGCGGTTGGGCCCAGACCCGACCACAGCAGAGCGTTGGGGACTTCTCCCCTGGGGTGGTGGTTGATGGTGACGGCAGCAAGCCCCCCAGCGCCCACTGGGCAAACATGATAAGGAAGCAGCTCCTTAGAACCCAATGTGGACAAGGCTCCTGGACAGAAGGAAGGCAGCCCAAGCCATATGAAGAGTGTCCAGAGAGAACAAGCAGGTCAACATCTCCAGAGAGCCTTCAGGAGACAGCACTTAGGGCTGGCCAAGGCAACTCCAGGCTCTGAGTGTGAATGCCCGATCCCAGTACGCAGCCATGGGTTCCTGCCAGGTCAGCCTTGAGGACTGGCCCCAGAACCCTGCTACTCCTGCTGCTCACTGCCCTCATCTGCCCTCTGTCTGTCCCCTGAGAAGGAGAGCTCAGAGCCAAGAGCTCCCAGGCTGGGGATCCCCAGGACCCCAAAACAGGATACAGCCCACAAAAGGCCAACCCTGAACTTGGCAGTAAGGGGCTCAGGTAAGAGGTACCAGGGGTGTATGAAAGTCTGACTTTGATCTGCTATGGGCAATAGGGAGAGGCATATGAGGACCTGGGTAAGAAACAGAGTATAATGGACAAAACCAAGGGAGGGTCTAAGACAGAAAGGACTCTGTGTGTGTGTGTGTGTGTGTGTTGTGTGTGTTGGTGTGTGTGTGTGTGTGTGTGTGTGTGTGTGTGGCTGTCAAGAGAGGTCAGGGACCCGGGACAGAGAAGATATGGTTGGGGAGAAATAGACATGGTGGGGGGAGGGAAGAGAGGGACAAAGACAATATTTTGTGTCGTGGAAAGACAGGAAAAAGGAGTTGGTGAAAACAGTTGGGGGGTTGGTAGAGGTGGGACAAAGAAGATACAGCATGAATGTGGGCGGGGGGGGGTGGGAAGGTTTCTGTACATTACAAGAGACAAGGAAAGAAAAAGAGTTGGGGAAAGAAGATGGAAGGAAAGGGGAGATAGAGAAGGAAGCAATAATAAGAAACTAGGCATGGGAGAGAGGGAATGGAAAAGAAGAGAGAGGAAAGAAAGAAGAGAGTAGGAGAGGCAGGGAGAAAGAAGGAGAGAGCCAGAGAGAGATGGAGAGAATAAAGAACAGCAAAAATGAGAAAAGCTGTGGAGTTGCTTGGGGAGAGGCATGGTGGCTTCTGCCTTTGTCAAACCCCATTTGGAGTATTGGGATCAGTTCTAAGCACTACAGTTGAAGAAGAAAATGGATAAACTAGAAATCAGGATGGGAATCAGGATGGGAATCAGGATGGGAAAGGGTGTATTAGCCAAAGCACTGGTCTTGGACTTCAAAGAGGAGGGTTTGAATTCCCACACATAGCAATGTTCAGTAATTGTGTAATTGTGGACAGGTGGCTTAATCTCCTCACCTGTAAAATGGGGATGTATACCCTGCTTATCTCACAGGACAGAGCTTTATAAACCTCAATGTACTATTTTTTTGCAGGGCAATGAGGGTTGAGTGACTTGCCCAGGGTCACACAGCTAGTAAGTGTCAAGTGTCTGAGGTCAGATTTGAACTCAGGTCCTCCTGAATCCAGGGCCAGTGCTTTATCCACTGAGCCACCTAGCTGCCCCTTCAAAGTACTATTTTTAAAAGTACTATAGGTGTTTTCATTATTGTTGCTGTTGTTATTTAAGAAGAGAAGGTGTTTCTTCTGGAGAAGAGGGGGTGGGGTACAGAGACGGGAGCAATGATTGCAATCTTTGAACAGCTGAAATGCCACTGTGAAGGAGAAAAACTAGACTTGTTCTGCATCTCCCCAGAGGGCAGGACTAGAAGCAATGGAGAGGAGATCTACAGATGTCACATGCCACTGAAACAACTCCCTAAGAATCAAAGCTGTTCAAAAGCAGAATGGAATCTCCCAGGAGGTTAGTGAGCTCCCCATCACTGGAAGTCTTTCAGCAGATAGTGGATGGACCACTTGTCAGGGATGATATATCTGTTATGTCTCCTTATCACATGTAAGCACCTTGAGATCAGGGGACAACTTCATATGGGGGGGGCGGGGATTGTCCCCAGTACTTGGCTCATAGAAGTGCTTAGAGATGTTTGTGATTCATTGAATTAGACAGAATATTTATTCAGGTTAGGTTGTTCTAAGTGGCTTCTGAGGTCCCTTATGACCGAGATTCCTGATTCTAAGAGAAAATAAAGAAAGAAGAACAGCTAACAATCCCTAGAATTTTTGTAGGGTTTTACAGTTTGCAAAACACTTTACATGTGATAGAAAGGAGAGGACATGAAAAAGATCAATCAAGGAGCCTTTATCGAGCCATCCATGGGGGTCACAAAGGCCAAAATGAAGCCCACTCCTGAGCCCAAGGAGTTTACATTGTATTGAAAGAAAACACATGCGCATGGGAGGGATGGGAGAGGAGAGATCACAGTTTGCTCAGACATTAATGCTAACGTATATGTAGTGCCAGGCACTGTGTTCAGTGCTTAAGATTATGATCTCATGTCACCTTCCCCACAACCCTGTGAGGTACGTGCTGTATAGATCTCCATTTCACAGTTGAGGAAACTGAGGCAAACAGAAGTGAAGTCACACAATTAGTAAGTGTCTGAGGCTGGATTTGAACTTGGGTCCTTCCTGACTCCAGGCCCAGAACACAAAGCAATGCACATGGGGCAGCTAGGTGGCGCAGTGGATAGAGCACCAGCCCTGGAGTCAGGAGGACCTGAGTTCAAATCGGCATCAGGACATTTAACACTTACCTAGCTGTGTGACCCTGGGCCAAGTCACTTAACCCCAATTGCCTCACCAAAAAAAAAAAAAAAAACAATGCACAGCAAATTCCTAATGCTACTCCAAATCCCTCCTGCCCCCTAATATCACTGAGGACTCTATTCAGGAAACCCCCCACTAATCCCTATGAAAGCCCTGAGCACCACTAACCCAGCAGATTCTGTTCCAGAGCTGAGGCAGATGTCAGAAGGGGATCAGTCATGGACTCAAGCTCCAGGACTCTTTTCCCTATTGTCCAGGCTCCTGGGACAGACTCCTCTGGCTCTGGGAAGAGCCTATCTCCCAGCAGGCCTAAGGTGCAGCTCAAGGTGAGGGCCCCCATTCATCTTCTCTGTTACTTCCGAGGCCTAATGAAGGTATCACAAAAGATCTCCATGCCTCTGTCCATGTGGAAAGGGGGCCAGGCTACACCCACCATAGATGATCAGAAGGGGCAGGTCTTGCTGTCAAAGCCATGTGTTTCTTCCTTCTCTGTGCCTCAGTTTCCCCCGTGTGAGAGGGTTGGCACTGGAAACAGCTAAAGTTACCTAATGTCTCTGTTTCCTCAACCTAGACAAAGAAGGGGACATAAATGACTCCAGGATGGGGCCCCAACCAGTTCTAAGGTGATGATGTCAAATAGTCATCAATTCAAGAGCACACACATTTCTTCATAAGAGCTCACCCTTAAATAGAGCACTGGAATTGGGAAAGCGCCAAACCCACCTTCTCTCATTTGAGTCGCCACAACAGTTACACTGGTAAATTATACATGTGTTGTTGTCTTCATTTGACAGAGGAGGACACTGAGGCTCACAGAGGTCACACAGCTATCAAGTGTCAGGGGTAAGATTAAAACCCAGGTCTTCTTAGCTCCAAGTGTGCTGTGTACAGTAAAGCAGTAGATAGAGTCAGCACCTGGAACCAGGAGGTCCTGAGTTCAAATTCAGGCTCAGGTACTTACTAATTGTGTGATTGTGGTCAAGTTACTTCACCCTCTTTTTGCCCCAGTTTCAGCATCCATAAAATGGGGATGATAGTAGCTCCTATTCTCCCAGGATTGTTGTGAAGATGAAATGGTACGGGGGTAGCTAGGTGGTGGTGCATGTATAGAGCACTGACCCTGGATTCAGGAGGACCGAGTTCCAATACAACCTCAGACACTTGACACTTACTAGCTGTGTGACCCTGGGCAAGTCCTTAACCCCTGTTGCCGCCAGAAAAAAAAAGGGAAAAAAAGATGAAATGGCCCAGCACATAGTAGGTGCTTAATAAATACTTACTAATGTTTAACACTAATGTCAGAAAGTCCAAGGACACCAAGACAGATACGGCATGGTCCCTGCTCTCAAGGAGCTTACAATCGAATAGAGGCTAAGGGTATGTTCGCGAGTAGCTATGAAGAAAGGGGAGAGATTGAGTTTGTTGAGAATGTCAGGTCCTGGGAAGGGCAGTAGAGCAAATAGGCTGGAACAGTAGGAGGGGGCCAGGAGAAACTCATCATTCTACAGCTATGATAGTATGTTGTTGATCTGTGATGCATTGCATGTGGTGAGCGATATATGTACTAAATGATGTGACACGAAAGAATGAAATTAGTCAAGAGACGATGGAAAAACTCTTAAGACTCTTGAGTAGGTGAATATCATGACCCAGGCATGCTCTAGGAAAATTGTCAAGTGATACGAGATGTCCCCAAAGCCCCTCCCAGCTCAGAGAATGTGAGCGTCTGTGTTCCTGAGATCTGAAAGGATAGAGCGTGGAAAAGGGTAGAGTCCTGTTCTGCTTGATCCCAGAGGGAAGACCCAAGATCAAGGGGGACAAGGTTGCAAAGGGGAAGGTAGCAGCTCCTAATGATGTGAGGTGTCCCAAAGAAGAATGGCTGCCTTGGCAACTAGTGGATCTCCCTGTCAGTGGGCAGGCTCCAAGCAGAGACTGGAGGACCATCTGTTGGGGATAATTGTTGGAGGGGAGCCTCTCACTGAGGTACGGGTTGGGCTGCATGGTTTTGGAGGTGTCCCTCAGTCGGCCCTGACTGAGATTTCAGGATTCCAAGGACTCTCTGAAGACTATGAGAGAAGCTGTGCAAAGGTAAAGAATGGAGACAGTGACCAGTGGTTGGGAGGCTCTTGCATGTTATCTTCACCAGAAAGGATTAGCTAATAGCTAAGTGCCTGATGACAAGAACACCTTGCCAGCTGTCAGAGAAAGGAGCCTGAGCAGGCCTGGGAAGGTTTTAGACACTTGATTCTGGGTCTTGAAGGACCAGTGCAACATGGATAAGCAGAAGAAAGAGTGGAAGAAATGCCCTAGACAGCGGTGCTTTTGAGACTCAGCCTGGTGGGTATAGGGAGGAAAATCTTCCAAAGAAGAATCTCAGCCAGCAGGCCCTATATCCAGTAGCCTGACTTCAGCCCTGGGGTAAGCACAGCCCTGGAGGCAGAGAGTGCAATGGGAAGCAAACCCTGTCTCCACCCCTAGGCTTCCCGCCTGCAACCCCTGTCACAACCAGCTCTTAGTCATGCCCTCCTGTCATACCTAGCAGGTTTCCAGACCAACCAGACCATAGCAGGCCAAGACGTACCTGCAGGGGGCCATGGTTTGAGCCCAACTCTGAATTCCACTGGTATGTCTTCGGCAGTGGGACACAAGTGACCGTCCTCAGTAAGTGGCCTCTGCCACTCCCTCTCCTTCCTATCTCTCTGGGTCCTTTGTGGGAAATAACCCTGTTTCTTCTGACTGGCTATCACCCACTTTACTTAGGGTCTCCCTTGTGCCAGGGGGCTAGGGGTGGGAGACCAATGTGGTCCCACCTACAACTGCCCATGGGGATGACTATGACCCAGAAAGTAAGGCACTCAGTCCTCAGGACACAATCTGAGAAAGGCATTGTCCCCAACTTGGAGACAAGGGAGAAGATTGGAGAGTAAGGCAGGGTAGAACCAGGCTTCCCAGCAGAGCAGTCAGAGAAGCAGCATTCCTTCCCCTTTCTAAACTGGGTCCCATTACATTAGGAGACCTCAGGAGACCTGGGGCTCACCCAGATTTGGGGACAGAGTGAGGCAAGCAGAGGCTTGGTCCCAAAGTCTTTGGCTTGTTGGGCAAGCACAGATAACATTCCAGCAGGATCTTCAGGGTCCTTATGAGCATCACAATGGAGAGATGCTAGGGTCTTGGCTGTTAGGCTGCTGGGGGGGGCCACCCCAAATGAGGAATTCCTGGAGGGACTTAAGCAGGAGGCAGTTACAGACTAGGAGCAGCAGCTCTCTGGGACCTCTGGTCTGAGGAAATGAAGGGGGTGATGGACAGAGCAGGGAGCCAAAGTCAGGCTTGGGAAGCATTGATCACAGATACCCCAAGGACTGAACAGTAGAGGCAGGGAAGAGGCAGTGGAAGAGAGGTTACTAGAGTCCTGGACTTGGAATTCAGAAGACTGAGGTTGGAATTCTGCCTTGGTACTTAATAATGGAGTGAATCTGGGCAAATTAATGAATCACTCCCGGCCTTAGTTACCTGATCTATAAAATAAGGTGATGGGAACTCAATGACTTAGAGTTGGGTTCTTCGTAGCTCTTAAATATCTGGTTCCCATGAAAAGAATGAGAGAGAATGCTAATTGGGTGGTTGGGGTAGACCCCAAGGCACAGCAGGCTCAGCAGAGGCTAGTACAAAAGTCCAGGAATTGAAGAGTGGAGAGATGGCAGAGGCTCTCTCTCGAGCTCATGCATGAGAAGAGTATGAGGAAAGGGTAAAGGATGGTCTTCCAGATAATTAAAGGATGATCTCACCAAATGGGGGAAGGGTCCAAATGAAGCAGCCTAGCTGTCCAACTGAGGGCTAGCCAGGGGGAGACTGGAGAGCGGGAGCCCCAGCTGGGCAGGGGTAGGACTCATAGAGAATAAAGAAAGATTCTTAGTGTTCAGAAAAGACTGTAGGTGACACAGGGAGGGAATCCGGGAATTAGGGTGTCATCTGTGCTTCCAACACCTTTAACTGACTTATTGTCTCCTTCCACAGAGGAGAAATGACTCACCAACATCAGACACCAGTGCAGTGGAAACCAGTCAGGGTCGAGAGAGGAAAAGAGGAACCAGGAAGAAGCAAGGGAAGGGGGTGCACATCTGAGAAGTCGCAGGTTCCCTGGCATCAGGAGAAGTTAGAAATGGAAAAACTACCAGCACAAACAGGAGCACTGAATGGGGTGGTCAATATGAATGTGAATGTGTCTCCACTCTGTGTAACACTGACTCCTTCCTCTATCTCTCGCCACACTCCCAGGTCAGCCCAAGGCAGCCCCCACCGTCCAATGTCTTTGCTCCATCCCAAGATGAGCTAGCCACTGGAGAGGCCACCATCGTGTGTGTCTGATCAGTGACTTCTACCCGGGTGCCGTGGAGGTGGCCTGGGACCAAGGATGGCTCCCCTGTGTCCCAGGGTGTGGAGACCAGCCGGCCCCTCCGCCAGAGTGACAACAAGTACTCAGCTAGCAGTTACCTCTCACTCACAGCTGACCAGTGGCAGGCAGCCAAGACCTACACCTGCAAAGGTCACCCATGATGGAAAGGTCATCCCAGAAGGAGGTGTCCTCAAGCCAGTGCACCTAGATGCCACATCCCTCCTGGACCCCCCCTCTATCCTGTAACGATTGGAATGACGCCACCTGCTGGAGACCTACTGTAGAAGAGTTTCCACCCATGAAGCGAAGGTCTTTGAGGGCAAGACCAGGAGTCTTTTCTTTGGCGTCAGGAAGTGACGCGGGCGAGTGGGAGGAGGAAAGAAGAGACTGGCGCTCTTTCCTGAGGACTCTGGTGGAGAGCGGAGCTAGAAATGTGCTCTCCCTTTAATAGATAGGAATCTAGGCCTTTTCTTCTCTCTTTACCAAACTCTTATTCTCCTTAATAAATGCTTAAAAGTCTAACTCTTGCTAAAGCTTATAATTGATTGGCGACCACTCATTAGATATTTTAGACAGACTAGCTAGAATTTTAGCCCTTAACAATCCCCACACATGGCTTCCCCAGCCCATCCTCCTCCCTCCTCTCTCTCCTGATTTCAATAAAGATCTTTCTTTTCTCATTCAACTGGCCTCTCATGTCTTCTGTGTCTCATCTCCCCTCCCCTTGACGGGCGATCACAATGTGGGGTCCCTGACAATGCCCATATCAAAAATTCCAGCTGAGGGCCAAGCCCCTGGTGGACTGGAAGCTGAAACTTCAGGTTCAGCCAACACATTGCCTTCTTCTCAGACTTTCCCTTCTGAGACCTGGAGAGAATCTGAAACAGCTTGTCTTCAAGGAATGGCTCCCTGTGATGGTGTAAGAGGAGGGATGGGAGAAATATAGGGTCAATGCATGAGCTCTAGACTTGGAGTCAGAAAAAACCTGAGATCAAATGCAGGCTCAGACACCACCCAGCTGTGGCTGACTTAAGTGAACGAGTTATTTGACCTCCTTCAGCCTCAGTTTCCTCACCTCTGTCTGACCTGAAGAGTCTGGCTTCTCCCCCTGTGTCTATACCCTCTCCTCTCTGCCAAACTCGATTATTCTCTCCAGATTAGGGGTTTCCAAGTTCCCAACAGTTCTTCCAAGGAAGCCATTTCTCCCTCGTCCAAACTTCCTCTTCCAGGCTTGATGCCTGGTTCTCCTATCATCAGTAACATCTCCACCCCAGGGCCCTGGGATGCCGACTGAATGAGCCACAGAGATGCCTTCATCTTCCTGCAGACACTGACCCATTGGGCAGAAAAGGAAAAGCCAGTAATGAGTCCCTGAGGGGCACAGGCTCAGACAAGGAAGGGGCCTAGCAGTGATTGGTCCAACATTAGAAAGAGAGGGAGGGATAAAGGGAGAAGAATAGGAAGAAGGGGGAAAGGACCATTGAGAGAACTGCAACCCCAGATGGGGGGATGGGCTCTCAGTTCTGAGTCAGGGGTGAAAAGCCTGTGTCCTGAGATCTCCTGACCTTCCCCGGGCTGGCACTGGGCCTGTGGCCACCAGAGGGAGACATAGGAATGAGTCTGGGGGATGAGTTGGGCCTGCAATGCCCCCATGGGGCTCTGGGCCTGGGGTCCTTGTCCTCTGCTCTGTGACCGGGTGAAGACTTCAGCTGGCGCTCCCTTCCTAGCCCCTCCCAGTGAGTTCAGGGCTGGTGGAGTACCTGCCCCCCAACAACCCACTTTCTACGGGACACTTCAGAATTTCTTTGGGTCCCAGAGTTTGAACCCCGTCCTCAGCTACTAAAAACATGCAGAACCATCAAACACCAAGCAATTGTTTGCACTCACCGTGTGCCAGGACAGTGCCATGTGCTGTGGGTGCTATGACAAAGGAGCATCTCTGTTCTCAAGGTGCTTCCCTTTGGCAGAGGAGACCACAGGCCCCTGAGTGTGAAAGCAGGACACAGAGATATGCCATGTAGGGGGAGCAGAGGGCCCTCTCAGCCATGGCAGGGGGGGCTGAGGAGAGACCCCAAGCAGAAGAGGAATCTGGGGTCTTGGCCCAAGAAGGGGCCTCCTGCACTCAGCCTTTCCCTCCACCTCACTCCATTCTCAGACCTTTGTCACTGTTTATTTAAAAAAAAGAAGGAGCCAACCAGACAAGACTTGGCCCTGATTCCTTGGGCATCCTTGGGACACATTCCTGGGGCAGGCTTCACACTGCTCAGGAGCCCACCCCCACCCACTCCCAGGACACTGGGTGCTGACTCTCCTTGCCTCTCTCCAGGAGATGTCAGGATGATGGATGACAGAGGAGGCAGGGGCTGGGCTAAGGAAATAGGACCCAGCAGGTGCACATGCTCATGAAGGGTGACCTCCCTTTCCACCAGGATTGTCCATGTCCCTTAGGACAATCTCAGCCAAGCACAACCAAGCCCTTGACTCTCTCACCAGTACATCAGATAGCCAGACCTCCCTGAGCAAATGTTCTCACTCCAGCCCCGGCGTCTGGGCTTTCAGTCACCCAAAAGGATCAGGACCTTCTCTCAGACACATCACAGTTCCCCAGGGCACACCAGGCTCGCAATGGGCACTGGCATCCAGCCAGCCATTTTCACAGCCCAGAGGCTATTGAAGAGGGAGAAGGGAAGGCCAGGCTTCTGGGAAGGACAGCAAGGACAGTGGGTTCCTGAACGTGCAAGTCAAGCTCACAACCTGCCAAAAATCACGTCACAAACACCTGGACAATCAGAAATCTCAGTCTGAACCTTGGGCAGTCACTTGCCAACTGCTTCCCAAACACTTCCCAAGACCCAATGGGCTCCCATCCATTAGGTCAACCCTGACCTCAATCTCTCCCTCCCCAGGACTATCTCTGCCCCAGCTCCCCAGTGCCCTCCCCCTCCACATATTCATTGGGGTGCTCTGCTCAATACAACCCTGGGAAACAATTCAGAGAGAATCAACCCCATTTCAGACGAGGAGCCTGAGGTTCAGGAGGGAACACACCTGGGGATGGTGTGACTCACCCCAGATCACAACAGGGATTCAGACTCACACCTTCTGCCCACCCTACCAAGTAAGTACCTGTGTGACTTTGACTCAGGCTTAGGTGCTTCCTCTCCAAAGTGGGAGGGAGGGGGAAGGCTCTACATCCCAACTTCCCCTCTATTGTTGGAAGATCAAAGAAGGTCATGAGAGGGAAGGGCAGTGGGGACACCCTGAGAAGCATCAGCCCTGACTTGGAATGGTCCCTCAGAGCTGGGCTAGGTGCCTAGTGATCATTCCAAGCCTGGATTCAGGGCAGAGCCAGCTCCCTGGTCATACATTGCCTCAGAACAGATCTCTTCCCTGAGAGGGGAGGAGGTAGCACAGAGGGGACCCTGCCCCTGCTCTCTGAAGGGAGGGGAGCATGGGAGGGCAGTTGCCCCTCTGGAGGCCCAAGGCTTCTGGGTCACGGTGCCTGGCTTCCCCTCTGCAGGTGGGGGTCCACAGTGTCTGGGCCAACTCACTGCAGGGGTTTATGCACAGGTCTGTGTCACTGTGTGCTGTGTTCGGCGGAGGGACCCAGCTGACCGTCCTTGGTGAGTCGCTCCTCTTCTGCTCTCCATTTTAGGGATGCTGGGGGCTTTGGGAAATTTTCTGGGCATTCCTTTTGGGTTCATGCTGGGAACTAACTGGGCTCACACAGCCCAGCTCAAATCAGAGATTCACAGTCTACTTACTGAAGTCTCCAAGTCTACTGGGGTCTCCAACCTCTGCCCTTCTGCCTCCTCTTCCCTCCCTCTTTCCCAGGGCTCTGACAGCCTTCTGCTCAGCTCCTTGCTACAGGGCCTTGGCTGCCCCATGGCTGTGACCATCTGCCCCTCAGCCTGCCTCTGGAGTTCTCTACCCTTTGGTTGTCCTGACCACCTTTGGGCAATGGAGGAAAGGGGTGGATCTAAAACTGAATTGGGAATAAGGGGAAAGTAGGCTGGGCACTAGCAGGACCTTCAGGGAAAGATGCCCTGCTGCCAGGCATTGGGGAGTCAGGGATGGCAACTGTGATTGGAGAGCTAAGAGACCTGTGTCAGAAGAGCCAACTTCTCCTCTGAGCCCGAGGCCAGGCCCTCCAGGGAACAGAGGGGAAGGCGAGCCATGGGGACCTGGGGGTGGACGGCCCCACAAGAGAGCAGAGATGGGGGGGCATGCACAAGAGTCAGCCTCTCAGCAGATGGCAGATGGCCCAGGACAGAGGAGCACAGGGAGGCCAGACAGAGGCTAGGGGACAGAGACACTGCCAAGACCCCAACTGCTGCCCACAACACACCAAGGGCCCAGCACAGACAGGCTCGGTCTCAGCACTGAGCACACATTGCCACAATTAGACCAGCCATGAAGGACGGGCACATCCCCAGCAAAAACCTGACACCTCGAGACAGAAGGAAGGCTCAGCATAGATGGGCAGAACGCCAGCACAGAAGGACCCCCAAAGAGACAGCGTCCCTAGGAGAGCAGCAGGCATGGGGGCTGGCAATCCCCCAGGAATTCTCAGCTGGACCCTCCAGCCTGGGCTTGAACAAGGTTTGAGGGGAGGGCTGGGGAGCCCTGGGCTCCAGGAGCACATGAGGTCAGGGCTGGAAAGGGAGTGCACACTTCAGACCTTGGAACCCCACACTGAGCAGATGAGGAAACCTATGCAGAGCAGGGAAGGAACTTGCCCAATTCTGTCCATGGAGTGAGGACCCAGGCCAGCAGCAGAGCCCTGCACTAGGGAGGGTCGGAGGGCATGGGATAGAATATTGGTGCAGACTCTTCCTATCTAGAAACTCACTTCCACTCTCTGGGACTCAGTTTCCTCATTGCTCAAAAGGGAAGGAATGGGCTCTGATGTCTCTTCTAGCTAGAGATCTCTGATAGTCTGATCCAGGGCATCCACTGACTGATCATGCTGGATGTGGACTGGACTCCCAGGTTTGGGGCACAAGGTTGTCCCTCAGCCTCTGACCTGTGCTCTTCTCTCCCTGCCTAACCTCTCCCTCTCTTTCACCCAACTCCCAGGTCAGCCCAAGGCAGCCCCCACCGTCAATATCTTTGCTCCATCCCAAGATGAGCTAGCCACCCCAAAGGCCACCATCGTGTGTCTCATCAGTGGCTTCTACCCGGGTGCCGTGGAGGTGGCCTGGACCAAGGATGGCTCCCCTGTGTCCCAGGGTGTGGAGACCAGCCGGCCCTCCCGCCAGAGTGACAACAAGTACTCAGCTAGCAGTTACCTCTCACTCACAGCTAACCAGTGGCAGGCAGCCAAGACCTTCACCTGCAAGGTCACCCACGATGGAAAGGTCATCCAGAAGGAGGTGTCCTCAAGCCAGTGCACCTAGATGCCACATCCCTCCTGGACCCCCCCCTCTATCCCCACACATGGGCTTCCCCAGCCCATCCTCCTCCTCCTCTCTCTCCTGATTTCAATAAAGATCTTTCTTTTCTCATTCACTGGCCTCTCTTGTCTTCTGTGTCTCATCTCCCCTCCCCTTGACGGGCGATCACAATGTGGGGTGCCTGACAATGCCCATATCAAAAGGCCAACTCAGGTCAAGACCCTGGTGGGCTGGAAGCTGGAAATTTAGGTCTAACCAACATGTTCACTGCTTCCCAGGGACTTTCTCTCCCTTCTGAGACCTGACGAGAACATGAAACTGCTTTTCTTCCAAGGGCTGGCTCCCAGAGGGAGGGAGTAAGATGGGGAACAATAGGGTCCAGGGATGGAGAGCTAGGCATGGAGTCAGGAAGACCTGAGGTCCTATTCCAGCCTTGGATACTTCCTTCCTGTGCCCACTTAAGTGAGCAAGCCTTTTCACCTACATCAGCCTCAGTTTCCTTACCTATAAAATGGGGAGAATGACAGCATCTGCCTCCCTGCATTGTTGTGAGTCTAAAATTAGTTAGTAACTGTAATGCACTTTACAGCAAAGTAAAACTTATAAACGTGTTTTATAAAAGCTAGCAATAATTATGATTAGTTTTTGTTGTTGTTAATAACACCTACCTCCCAGGGGTGTGGGGAAGATCAAATGATCTAGCATAAAAAGTGCTTTGCAAACCTTAAGGATCTACAGAAGGCTTAGCTGTGTGGGGGTGAGAATGAACTGGGGCCAGACTGGAGGCAGGGGGACCAGTGAGGGGGTGCTTGCCCTGACCCAGGCCTGGGATGGTGACCCAGACAGACAGGGTGCAAAAGTGTGAATGGAAAAAAAACAGGTGTAGGTGAGGGATGGTGTGAAGAGAGAAAGAACAAGATTGGGAGGGGGCTGAATAGGCAGAAGTGGCACTGAGGAGGAATGGAAGATGGAACCAAGCCTGTGGACCTGGCTGACTGGGAGCAGGGCTGCTCCCTTGGCAAAGGGCAGGACATCACCATGGCCACCTCCCTTGACCTTCCTCCAAACACTCTCCTCTATGACACTCCCCCCTTCTGGTTCCCAGATTTCCTTCCATGGCCAGGTCTTAGTCCTATGCAGCACTACCCCACACACCCTCCTACTGATCTGATTTCTTTTTGTTTGTTTGTTTGTTTTGGCGGGGCAATGGGGGTTAAGTGACTTGCCCAGGGTCACACAGCTAGTAAGTATCAAGTGTCTGAGGCCAGATTTGAACTCAGGTACTCCTGAATCCAGGGCCGGTGCTTTATCCACTGTGCCACCGAGCTGCCCCCCTGATTTCTTTCAAATAGTCTTCTCCACCAAAGCCAAGGTCTGGACATGCACCTCCTCTCACCAAGTCCCTGTGAGCCCAATGAGGCTAAATTGGCCTCCTTCTATCAGGCCTTCTGATGGTGCCATCAGTCCCCAGGGCACACAGACATTGCAAAGCAACAAGGAAGAGGCCACTGTCTCCATGGCACCACTGACCCCTGGCCACGCATGAGTGCCACATACAGGTGTGGCTTAATGGCATTCAGAGGATACATCACCATTGCTTCTGTCTCAGAGGTACACATTTATCTCTTCCCACTATCAATGCTCCTTCATGCACACACCAGAGCCACATATGTTCCCTGCACAGGGGTGCCCAGCCCACACTTCTCTAAGGACATCCACTCTTCCCACTGACAGTGCATGGATTCTCCCAGGTTTGGGGGAAATGTCTTTAGTTGCTACTTTTCTTACTCTTCTGTTTCATCAAAATGCCTTTGTTTTGAATGAGTTGCCTCATATGGCTGAGTAGTAAAAATAGAGACTTAGGTGGGGATTCATGAGCCATGGGGGATAGAGACCCACAGAGTGAACCTGGAGTAGCCATTACCTGGGGGAACTGCACTATGCCCTCTGAGTGGGGGAGGTGCCCCCAAGTGCAACGTGAGACTCCACTGAAATCCTACAAGGCTCCCTGAAAGATGCAGCAACAGAGATAAAGTTATTCAATGACCTTCTGATCATTTCTGAGCAGTGCATGAAACAGTGAAACACATGCTCACCAAAGGTCATTGAGAAGAATGTCCAGTGCAGAGTCTATATGAAAACACGAGCCCCCATCAGTGGTGAGGTCGCCCACAGACCCCTGCATATAACAATCTGGTGATTGCATCAGAACCTTGAAGATGATAGAGCCTACCCTAACCCTCCCTGCCTTTCTAGTCTCCTCCAACACTCTTCTCCAGCTAAGTGAATAGAGCACCAGAGAGGCAGCGAGGTGATGCAGTGGATAGAGCACTGGTCCTGATGTTGGGGGAACCTCATTTCAAATCTCACCCCAGACACTTACTAGCTGCGTGACCATGAGAAAGTTACTTTACTCTGACTGGCCCAAATTTCCAGGGCCATCTCAAACATCCTGATGTACACCTTGCCACTGGACTCAAATGACTGTGGAGGGGAGAGTGAGGTCGGTGACCCTGCACAGCCCGCCCTCACTTAAAGCCAATTCACTGAAAGTCATGATATCACCCTGATGTCATGATGCTCTTTGAGAATGAAGGACAAACAACAACAGAGCACCGGAACTAGGGCCAGGAAGAACTGAGTTCAAATCTGGCCACAGACACTTAATAGCTGCATGATCCTGGACAAGTCACAAGCTCTGTCTGTTTCCTCATCTGTAACATGGGAAAAGTAATAGCACCATTCTCCCAGGGTTATCATGGGGATGTTGTCAAGCACTTAGCACAGTGTCTGCCACCGAGTGGGCACTGAATGCATACTTGTTTCCTGACCTCCTTTCCTTCTCCACCCCCTCTATGAACCAGTCATCCTGGTCTACTCACTGGTCTTCTGGCCCGTCACTACATCTCCCATCTCTGCACCTTGGTATGACCGTCTCCACTGCCTGGATGCCTCTCAACCTACTCACTGCCAACTCTGAGAATCCCTGGTTGCCTTCAGGACTCAGCAAAGAGGCCAACGTCCGGAGGAAGACTGTTCTCGTGCTACCAGCATCTAGAACCGTCCCTTCCATGGTTACCTCCAATCTCATCTCCCCTGTCTGTATCTTATTGTTACCTATATACATGAAGGTAAATATATATATATATATATATATACATACATACATATGTGTGTATAAGAGAAGAAAAAATGAAATGAGAAGAAAGAAGGGAAGAGAAGAAAAGGGGAAAGCAGAGGAGAGAACAGAACAGGACAGAAGAGAATAAGGGTGGAAGAGAGGGCAGAGAGAGTGAGTGGGAGCCAGAGAAAGAGAAGAATGAAGTCTGTGCTAAGCTTAAGCACAATAATGCCTGGGGAAATTCCAGAAACTATTATAAATGGTATGGTCCATGAACAGCCAGAAAGGAAAGCTGAGATCACAAAGAGCCAATGTGGCCTCCCCAAGGACTATGGGAAACTAACCCACTGTCCTTTTTGTGACAGGATCAATAAACCAGGCAGTACAAGGGGAAACATGGGTGACTCTGACCAAGAGGGAGAAATGCCCTAACAGAGGGACATTTCAGGGGCAGCTATGAGATCAGCATTCTTGGGGGACCTTAAAAATCCCAACTCTACATGAGCTGCTCCTTAAACATGGCACACGGAATTCCTGCATAAGCCCCTGACATGGGAACTCATGTCTACTCAGAGAATGGGTTTTCTCTCAACTCTTGACTATAGGGCAAGTGTTCACTGGGATGGGAGATGGGGGACACCTGCCCAGCTCTCTGATGAAGGGTGAAGAGGCCTCTGGGCCCTGGTGAATCAGGTGGAGGGCTCAGTGTTCCTGTCTCACAGCTGCACAGAGGGGAAGGGGAGGGGGTGACTCTGAGACAAATAAATCACTGGGAGGTTTTTGTGCGGGTCTGTGTCACAGTGTTGGGTGTTCGGCGGAGGGACCCAGCTGACCGTCCTCGGTGAGTCACTCGGTTTTCCTCTCTCTTTATGGGATCTCAGGGGCTCTGGGAAAATGTCTGGTGATTTGCTCTCCTTAGCAGGGGGTCCTAACAGGGGCTACACTTGACAGCTTCTGCTAAAGCTTCAGGGTGTCCTGGGTTTCCTGGCCTCTGCCCTTGTTGTCCTCTCTTCTCTGAGACAGCACTGTCCTCAGGGGGCTATCTCAGGGGTTTGGGTGATCTAGGGAGATGGCCTTCAGTCTGGCCCAGCCCAGCTCTGGGGACAACAATGACCTGTAGGAATATGGAGACCTAAGATGTCAGGACTGGGCTGGGATGAAGGGACCCCTGAGGCCAGGGACAGGGAGGTCTAGAGCATGATGGTCAACTCTGGGCTGCCCTGGGCGGGGAGGTTCAGGGGGCAGGGAGGAGTGCTGGTCAGAAGCGTCACCTGGGCCTCTCAGGACAAGCCCAGGCCCTTCAGGGGACAAAGGGAGGGGTCACCCCTGGGAACATCAGGGAGGCAGGAGAAAAGGGATCTGGACACAGAGGAGAGCAGGGGTGGAGAACACACACCAGGACAGGGGGGAGCATCTCACACAAAGTCAGACAGTCAGACACCCAGGAGACATGGGCGAAATGAAGGCAGTTGGAACCTCTAGGCCAGAGGCTCTGCCCAGGACCCAAGGACCCCCCTCATCAGACCAACAGCCCAGTACAGATGCCCCAGCACAGGCAGACTCCCTCAGAGCAGACCCGCTGACCCTTCTCCACAACCTTCTCCACAACAGAAAACTCCCCAAAGCCAGACAGACTCCCGAGGACTCAGGCCCTGATTGCTCAAGGCAGACAGACAGCTCAAGACAGACAGGCAGACCTCCCATTCCCCCAGGACAGAAAGGACAGTGGGGCCTGGGGGAAGGTATGACAGGGCTTCTGGGGGAGCCTGGGAATCCACTGGAATGCCCAGCAGCACATTCTGGGCTCCACGGGGACAGTGTGCAAGAGGAAGGCTGAGCAGAACCAGACTTCTAAGAGAACAGAACATCAGGCCTGGAAGGGGAGTTGAGAGAGCAGGTTCACTCACCTAACCAGCCCATGAGGACCTTGAAGGACAGACAGGAGAGAGGCTGAGCTCATGGTGCCCCCCTGTTCAGCCCAGAGTCAACAGAAGGACCCACAGTAGCAGAGAGATCAAGCACAGTATTGGGGATCAGAGGACAGGGGTTCAAATCTGAACCTTACTTCTAATTTATTTGTGTGACTTTGGGAAACTCATTTCCACTCTCTGGGATTGTATCTTTTCATCTGTTCAATGGATGGAGCAATAGGAGAAAAGAACTTTCTAACCCAAGATCTCTGACACACAGATCCAGGACTAGCCCCCTCCCACCAAGGACATTCCAGACCTAACGTAATGGTAGCATCAAGACTGGACTCCCAGGTTTGGGGGCACAAGGTTGTCCCTCAGCCTCTGACCTGTGCTCTTCTCTCCCTGCCTAACCTCTCCCTCTCTTTCACCCAACTCCCAGGTCAGCCCAAGGCAGCCCCCACCGTCAATATCTTTGCTCCATCCCAAGATGAGCTAGCCACCCCAAAGGCCACCATCGTGTGTCTCATCAGTGGCTTCTACCCGGGTGCCGTGGAGGTGGCCTGGACCAAGGATGGCTCCCCTGTGTCCCAGGGTGTGGAGACCAGCCGGCCCTCCCGCCAGAGTGACAACAAGTACTCAGCTAGCAGTTACCTCTCACTCACAGCTAACCAGTGGCAGGCAGCCAAGACCTTCACCTGCAAGGTCACCCACGATGGAAAGGTCATCCAGAAGGAGGTGTCCTCAAGCCAGTGCACCTAGATGCCACATCCCTCCTGGACCCCCCCCCTCTATCCCCACACATGGGCTTCCCCAGCCCATCCTCCTCCTCCTCTCTCTCCTGATTTCAATAAAGATCTTTCTTTTCTCATTCACTGGTCTCTCATGTCTTCTGTGTCTCATCTCCCCTCCCCTTGATAAGGAGAACGGGGCCCCATCATAGGAACCCTGACATCCCTGCCCAGTGCTACTCTAGGCACAGGATGGACAGCCTGGGCTCACCCAGCATGCTGTATTCAAAGAGCACACACACCATGGGGCACCTGACTGCCCACCCTGCCATCATCAGGGAGCCAGGCAGAACCAGGCTGCCTTAAAGGGAGGCACTGACCTAAGACTCCTGTCACTCCTCTCAACAGAATCCCACAAAGATGTCCTTCAGAAAGAGGGAAGATGCCCAGGGTGCAGCTCAGGGGGAAGGGACCACCAGGGAAGAGGAAAGGAGGCCATGGGGCCACTGCTTATGGGATTGACCCCGATGGCCTCCACTGGGGGGAGGCCAGCAGTAGCCATGTCCCTCAGGTTACCCACAATGCAAAGCTCATCAAGAATGGGACATACAACCTTTTCATAGTGGCTAAGAACTGGAAATCAGGGGCAGCTAGGTGGTGAAGTGAATGAAGCACTGGCCCTTCATTCAGGAGGACCTGAGTTCAAATCCAACATCAGACACTTGACACTTACTAGCTGTGTGACCCTGAGCAAGTCACTTAACATTCATTGTCCAGAAAAAAAAAATTATTGGAAATCAAAGGAATGCCCATCAATTGGGGAATGACTAAAAAAACTGTGGTATGTGATCATAATGTAATATTATTGGACCATAAGAAATGACAAGCAGGATGACTTCAGAAAGGTCTGGAAAGACTTGTATGAACTGATGTCTAGTGAAGTGAACAGAACCAGGAAAACTTTGTGCACAGAGATAGCTATATTGTTGGATGAACACCTCTGAATCACTTAACTGCTCTCAACAGTGATCCAAGACAATCCCAAAGACTAATGATGAAGCATACTATCCACCTCCAGAGAAAGAACTGATATTGACTGAACACAGATTGGAGCTTGCTATTGTTTAACTTCTGTCTTTCATCTATTTTCTGTTCCTCAAGTTTTCTTACAACAAAGGACTAATATGGTCATTTTTTCCCTACCTGCACATGTATAACCTATATCTGATTGCTTAGCAGCCCAGTGAAAGGAGAGGGAAGAGAGAGAGGGATAGAATTTGGGATTGAATTTTTAAATAAAAATGTTTATTTTAAAAAGAAGAAGGAGCCAACCAGACAAGACTTGGCCCTGATAACTTGGGCATCCTTGGGACACATGCCTGGGGCATGTGTCACACTGCTCAGCAGCCCTCCCAGAGACACTGGGAACTGATTCTGCTTGCCTCTTTCTAGGACATGTCAGGATGAGGGACGACAGAGGAGGCAAGGGCTGGGCTAAGGAAATAGGACCCATCAGGAGTACGTGCTCATGGAGGGTGACTTCAGACAGCTTGGTGGTACAGTGGATAAAGCAGTGGGCCTGGATTCAGGAGGACCTCAGTTCAAATCCAGCCTTAGACACTTGACACTGCCTGGCTGTGTGACCCTGGGCAAGTGACTTAACCCTCATTGCCCCACAAAAAGGGAAAAAAGAGTGACCTCACATTCCACCAGCAGGTCCGTTACCACAATCTCACCCAAGCCCAACCAAGCCCTTGACACTTCCACCAGTACATCAGATAGCCAGGCCCCCCTGAGCAGAAGTTCTCACCCCAGCCTTGGCCCCCAGAAATTCACAGTCACACGAAAGGATCAGGCCCTTCTGTCAGACAGGTCACAGTCCCCTGGGGGACACCAAGACTATCTCTGCTCCAGCTCCCACAGTGCCCTCCCTCCACATCTTCCTTGGGGTGCTCTGCCCCCCCCACAAACCTGGGAAATAATTCAGAGAGAATCAACCCCATTTCAGACGAGGAGCCTGAGGTTCAGGAGGGAACACACCTGGGGATGGTGTGACTCACCCCAGGTCACAACAGGGATTCAGACTCACACCTTCTGCCCACCCTACCAAGGCAGCTTTCTCTCCACCCTCTACTCAACAACACTCCATGATTTCCCATTGCCTCCAGCTGGGAAAGCTGGGCTTCCCCTGCCCCACCCAGACTCCCACCTCCTCCACTCTCCTGAGGTCCAGCTCTTCCCTGTCCATCCTACAAGCCGGGTCCTCTCCCACCTTGGCCCTGCCTTCATCCCGCCCCCTCCTCCTCCAGCAGCATCTTGTCCATCCCTAATCTCTCCTCAGTCCTGGCTCTTCCAGGAAGCCTTCCATGATGACTGCCAAAGCCCCTGCACCATCCCAGAGGGCGCTTGGCTTTCCTTCCCTCCCTCACCTTGGCAGGTGTGTCCTGGATCTCATACACTCAGAATGGCTCCTGATCCATCTCCTCCCAGAGGCCCTGAGGAGCTGTCCAGCTGTGGAGTTCTGGTCCCATTAGGCTAACTAGACCTTGAGCCCCCAGGGCCAGGAAGCTACTTTCTCCTTGCCCTCCCTACCTTCTCCACCCTGGGGTCTGATCACACCTTTGACAGTAAGTACCTGTGTGACTTCGGACCAGGCCCTTACTTTGGCTCAGCCTTAGGTGCTTCCTCTCCAAAGTGGGAGGGAGGGGGAAGGCTCTACATCCCAACTTCCCCCTCTATTGTTGGGAAGATCAAAGAAGGTCATGAGAGGGAAGGGCAGTGGGGACACCCTGAGAAGCATCAGCCCTGACTTGGAATGGTCCTCAGAGCTGGGCTAGGTGCCTAGTGATCATTCCAAGCCTGGATTCAGGGCAGAGCCAGCTCCCTGGTCATACATTGCCTCAGAACAGATCTCTTCCCTGAGAGGGGAGGAGGTAGCACAGAGGGGACCCTGCCCCTGCTCTCTGAAGGGAGGGGAGCATGGGAGGGCAGTTTGCCCCTCTGGAGGCCCAAGGCTTCTGGGTCACGGTGCCTGGCTTCCCCTCTGCAGGTGGGGGTCCACAGTGTCTGGGCCAACTCACTGCAGGGTTTATGCACAGGTCTGTGTCACTGTGTGCTGTGTTCGGCGGAGGGACCCAGCTGACCGTCCTTGGTGAGTCGCTCCTCTTCTGCTCTCCATTTTAGGGATGCTGGGGGCTTTGGGAAATTTTCTGGGCATTCCTTTTGGGTTCATGCTGGGAACTAACTGGGCTCACACAGCCCAGCTCAAATCAGAGATTCACAGTCTACTTACTGAAGTCTCCAAGTCTACTGGGGTCTCCAACCTCTGCCCTTCTGCCTCCTCTTCCCTCCCTCTTTCCCAGGGCTCTGACAGCCTTCTGCTCAGCTCCTTGCTACAGGGCCTTGGCTGCCCCATGGCTGTGACCATCTGCCCCTCAGCCTGCCTCTGGAGTTCTCTACCCTTTGGTTGTCCTGACCACCTTTGGGCAATGGAGGAAAGGGGTGGATCTAAACTGAATTGGGAATAAGGGGAAAGTAGGCTGGGCACTAGCAGGACCTTCAGGGAAAGATGCCCTGCTGCCAGGCATTGGGGAGTCAGGGATGGCAACTGTGATTGGAGAGCTAAGAGACCTGTGTCAGAAGAGCCAACTTCTCCTCTGAGCCCGAGGCCAGGCCCTCCAGGGAACAGAGGGGAAGGCGAGCCATGGGGACCTGGGGGTGGACGGCCCCACAAGAGAGCAGAGATGGGGGGCATGCACAAGAGTCAGCCTCTCAGCAGATGGCAGATGGCCCAGGACAGAGGAGCACAGGGAGGCCAGACAGAGGCTAGGGGACAGAGACACTGCCAAGACCCCAACTGCTGCCCACAACACACCAAGGGCCCAGCACAGACAGGCTCGGTCTCAGCACTGAGCACACATTGCCACAATTAGACCAGCCATGAAGGACGGGCACATCCCCAGCAAAAACCTGACACCTCGAGACAGAAGGAAGGCTCAGCATAGATGGGCAGAACGCCAGCACAGAAGGACCCCCAAAAGAGACAGCGTCCCTAGGAGAGCAGCAGGCATGGGGGCTGGCAATCCCCCAGGAATTCTCAGCTGGACCCTCCAGCCTGGGCTTGAACAAGGTTTGAGGGGAGGGCTGGGGAGCCCTGGGCTCCAGGAGCACATGAGGTCAGGGCTGGAAAGGGAGTGCACACTTCAGACCTTGGAACCCCACACTGAGCAGATGAGGAAACCTATGCAGAGCAGGGAAGGAACTTGCCCAATTCTGTCCATGGAGTGAGGACCCAGGCCAGCAGCAGAGCCCTGCACTAGGGAGGGTCGGAGGGCATGGGATAGAATATTGGTGCAGACTCTTCCTATCTAGAAACTCACTTCCACTCTCTGGGACTCAGTTTCCTCATTGCTCAAAAGGGAAGGAATGGGCTCTGATGTCTCTTCTAGCTAGAGATCTCTGATAGTCTGATCCAGGGCATCCACTGACTGATCATGCTGGGATGTGGACTGGACTCCCAGGTTTGGGGCACAAGGTTGTCCCTCAGCCTCTGACCTGTGCTCTTCTCTCCCTGCCTAACCTCTCCCTCTCTTTCACCCAACTCCCAGGTCAGCCCAAGGCAGCCCCCACCGTCAATATCTTTGCTCCATCCCAAGATGAGCTAGCCACCCCAAAGGCCACCATCGTGTGTCTCATCAGTGGCTTCTACCCGGGTGCCGTGGAGGTGGCCTGGACCAAGGATGGCTCCCCTGTGTCCCAGGGTGTGGAGACCAGCCGGCCCTCCCGCCAGAGTGACAACAAGTACTCAGCTAGCAGTTACCTCTCACTCACAGCTAACCAGTGGCAGGCAGCCAAGACCTTCACCTGCAAGGTCACCCACGATGGAAAGGTCATCCAGAAGGAGGTGTCCTCAAGCCAGTGCACCTAGATGCCACATCCCTCCTGGACCCCCCCCCTCTATCCCCACACATGGGCTTCCCCAGCCCATCCTCCTCCTCCTCTCTCTCCTGATTTCAATAAAGATCTTTCTTTTCTCATTCACTGGCCTCTCTTGTCTTCTGTGTCTCATCTCCCCTCCCCTTGACGGGCGATCACAATGTGGGGTGCCTGACAATGCCCATATCAAAAGGCCAACTCAGGTCAAGACCCTGGTGGGCTGGAAGCTGGAAATTTAGGTCTAACCAACATGTTCACTGCTTCCCAGGGACTTTCTCTCCCTTCTGAGGACCTGACGAGAACATGAAACTGCTTTTCTTCCAAGGGCTGGCTCCCAGAGGGAGGGAGTAAGATGGGGAACAATAGGGTCCAGGGATGGAGAGCTAGGCATGGAGTCAGGAAGACCTGAGGTCCTATTCCAGCCTTGGATACTTCCTTCCTGTGCCCACTTAAGTGAGCAAGCCTTTTCACCTACATCAGCCTCAGTTTCCTTACCTATAAAATGGGGAGAATGACAGCATCTGCCTCCCTGCATTGTTGTGAGTCTAAAATTAGTTAGTACCTGTAATGCACTTTACAGCAAAGTAAAACTTATAAACGTGTTTTATAAAAGCTAGCAATAATTATGATTAGTTTTTGTTGTTGTTAATAACACCTACCTCCCAGGGGTGTGGGGAAGATCAAATGATCTAGCATAAAAAGTGCTTTGCAAACCTTAAGGATCTACAGAAGGCTTAGCTGTGTGGGGGTGAGAATGAACTGGGGCCAGACTGGAGGCAGGGGGACCAGTGAGGGGGTGCTTGCCCTGACCCAGGCCTGGGATGGTGACCCAGACAGACAGGGTGCAAAAGTGTGAATGGAAAAAAAACAGGTGTAGGTGAGGGATGGTGTGAAGAGAGAAAGAACAAGATTGGGAGGGGGCTGAATAGGCAGAAGTGGCACTGAGGAGGAATGGAAGATGGAACCAAGCCTGTGGACCTGGCTGACTGGGAGCAGGGCTGCTCCCTTGGCAAAGGGCAGGACATCACCATGGCCACCTCCCTTGACCTTCCTCCAAACACTCTCCTCTATGACACTCCCCCCTTCTGGTTCCCAGATTTCCTTCCATGGCCAGGTCTTAGTCCTATGCAGCACTACCCCACACACCCTCCTACTGATCTGATTTCTTTTTGTTTGTTTGTTTGTTTTGGCGGGGCAATGGGGGTTAAGTGACTTGCCCAGGGTCACACAGCTAGTAAGTATCAAGCGTCTGAGGCCGGATTTGAACTCAGGTACTCCTGACTCCAGGGCCAGTGCTCTATCCACTGCACCACCTAGCTGCCCCCGACAGGGATATTGTTTGATAAAGAATTGTGAATGACTTAACTATTTTCAGCAATACAATGATCCTAGACAATCCCAAAGGACCATTGATGAAACATACTGTGCACCTCCAAAGAAAGAACTGATATTGATGGAGCATAGTGAAGCATGCTATCTTTCACTTTCTCTTTTTCTTTTTAATCAAGTTTTCTTGTACAAAATGGCAAATATTGTCATGTTTTACATAATCATACATGTACAACCCATATCTGATTGTTTGCCACCTCAGAGAGGGGTCCGGGGAGGGAGAGAAAGAGGGATAAAAATCAGAACCCTAAATTATAAAAAAAAATTCTTATTTTTTTTTAAAAACCTTCAACAGGGAAACAGTTAACAATAGTAATCATGAAAAAGAGAAAAGGGGGGAAAATTGTACAAAAAATATTTATAGCAACTCTAGGTGAAGGCTAAGAATTGAGAATCAAGGGAATGTCCATCAATTGAGGAATGATGGAAAAAGCTGTGTTATATGATTGTAGTGGAATGGACTTGTGCTACAGGAAATGACAAACAGGATGATCCCCGGAAAACCTGGAAAGACTAATGAACATCTATGTATAGTGAAGTGAGCAGAGCTGGGAGGACATTGTGCGTAAGTGACAGCAGTATTGTTCAGTGAGCAATTGTGAATGACTTAACTACTCTCAGCAGTGCAATGATCCAAGACAATCCCCAAGGAACTAATGAGGAAGCTTACAATGCATCCCCATAGAAAGAACTGATAAAAAGAATACTTGTGGATTGTATATATGTAACCTGGTTGTGATCTTGTGGAGGGGGGAGGAAAGGGAGGGAGGGAGAAAAATTTGGAACTCTAAATCTTATGGAAATGAATGTTGAAAACTACCCTTACATGTAACTGGAAAAAATAAAATAAATGTTTGTTGCTGAAAAAAGAAAAATTTTTAAAAATTAAATTAAAAAAATTAAAAACAAAAAAATAAAAAACCTTCAACATTATAGAGCTGACCCTCATGATCCCTGCCTTTCCAGTATCCTCCATCACTCCTCCCCAGTTAAGTAAAAAGACCACAGTATCTAGAGCCAGGAGTACATGAGGTCAAATCTGGCCTCAGACACTTACTAGCTGCGTGATCCTGGCCAAGTCACAAGCTCTGTCTGTTTCCTCCTCTGTAAAATGGGAATCATAAAAGTACCATTCTCTGTGGGTCGTTATGAGGATCTTGTCAAGCACTTAGCACAGTGTCTGCCGCCGAGCGGGCACTTAATGCATACTTGTTTCCTGACCTCCTTTCCTTCTCCACCCCCTCTATGAACCAGTCATCCTGGTCTACTCACTGGTCCTCTAACCCATCAGCACATGCGCCATCTCTCCGCCTTTGTATGACCCTTTCCACTGCCTGCTTAATCTCTACCTACTCACTGCCAACTCTGAGAATCCCTGGTAGCCTTCCAGACAGCACAGAGGCCGCCTTCTGCAGGAAGACTGTTCTGGGGCTACCAGCATCTAGCTCCTTCCCTTCCATGCTTACCTCCCATCTCCCTTGTATGTAACTTGTAGGTACCTAAATATATAAATGGTTGGAGAGGAGAGGAGGGGAGGGGAGGGGAGAGGAGAGGAGAGGAGAGGAGAGGAGAGGAGAGGAGAGGAGAGGAGAGGAGAGGAGAGGAGAGGAGAGGAGAGGAGAGGAGAGGAGAGGAGAGGAGAGGAGAGGAGAGGAGAGGAGAGGAGAGGAGAGGAGAGGAGAGGAGAGGAGAGGAGAGGAGAGGAGAGGAGAGGAGAGGAGAGGAGAGGAGAGGAGAGGAGAGGAGAGGAGAGGAGAGAGATTAAGGACAGGAAAGGGGGAGGGGGAGAGGGAGCAAGGAAAAGAGAAGAATGGAGTCTGCACTCCATAGAGCAATAAGCTTCCTGGGAAAATTCCTATTGTAAAATATCTTATTGTAAAATTCACCTTTCGTAAAGGGTACTGTCCATGAACAGCCAGAAAGGGAAGCTGGGATCACCAAGAGCCAATGTGGCCTCCCCAGGGACAATGGCAGACTAACCCACTATCCTTTTGGTGACAGGATGAGTAATCAGGCAGTGAAAGGAGTAACATGGGGGACTCTGACATCACTCTTCCAGGGCCCCCTCAGGATTCTCCTGTGCCTTGAAGAAGTTGTAGAGTCATTTCCTCTGCCACAGAATATCAGCCCCCATTATAGAGGCCTAGTGATTAGCACCCCACTTCCATTTAACATCAGATTCCTTGGTTCAGAGAGATCTTTACTTCGAAGCTATATCTAGAAGCAAACACACAGACATTCCCCCAGGCCTGGGGAGGGGAAATGGGTCAGGGGATATGGGGCTCACAGTTTAGCTCAGCCCCTACATAGTTTTCGTCCCACCAAGGGAAAGTCCAAAAGCAACTTGCTCCTGACTTCCTCTGGCCTAGATTCACTGTTCCCCAGTTATTTCGATGCTAAACTGGCTGCTCACCCCATGAGCATTCCTTTCAAGTACAATAGAATCCAGACCTGCTTCTGGCTGCCAACTCTCATCTGCCTTGATTCTGCCCTGCCCCCTACGGCTGCCCAACTCTAGGCTCAGAATAGCCTTCCCTGGGGCCCCAGGGTGGGGACTGAACCACAGAGACAGACTTTCAGAGCAGGGAGAGAGAGCGCAGGGGACCTCTGGTCTAATCTGTACCTGAAAAAAGTGTCCTGAGAAGTGGCCATCCCACCTTTACTTGCAGGTCCCCAGTGAGGGAGACCCCTCTGCCCCCAGAGCAGCCTATCCCCCTTCCCTCCTGGGGACCTCTGATTATTCAGAAGTTTTTCCAGTATCAAGCCTCAACTTGGCGCTGCGTCTTCTTCTACTCATTGCCCTCAGCCAAACAGAAGAAATGTACTTCCTCTTACACATCACAGCCCCTTAAATATTGGAAAGAATTGAGGTTGTATAGCTTGGAGAAGACCAAGAAGGGACATGATAGCTGCCTTTAAGAATTCCAAGGGGAGGGGTGGCTAGGTGGTGCAGTGGATAAAGCACCGGCCCTGGATTCAGGAGTTCCTGAGTTCAAATCCGGCCTCAGACACTTGACACTTACTAGCTGTGTGACCTTGGGCAAGTCACTTAAGCCCCATCGCCCTGCCAAAAAAAAAAAAAAAGAATTCCAAGGGGGGCAGCTAGGTGGTACAGTGGATAGAGCACCAGCCCTGGAGTCAGGAGGACCTGAGTTCAAATCTGGCCTCAGACACTTAACACTTACTAGCTGTGTGACCCTGGGCAAGTCATTTAACCCCAATTGCCTCACACACACACACACACAAAAAAAAGAATTCCAAGGATTCCCATGCAGAGAAGGGATAAGGCTTGCTCTGTGTGGCACCATTGGCCTGAATCAGGAGCAATACGGTTCAGTTACAAAGAGGTATATCGTGGCTGAATAGCAGGGAAAGCTTCCTAAAAATGACAGCTGTGCCCAAGCAGAATGAACTGCCTGAGGAGATGCCGGCTCCTCCTTCCTTGTAGGTCTCCAGCCAGAGGCTGGCTGGCCACTTGTCCAGTATATTATAGTGGGGGTTCCTCTGTGCGCAGGTTGGACGAGATGCCCTCTGAGGGTCCTTCTGCCTCGAATCCTGTGATTTTGTGACCATATCCCCCGAGTCTTCTCCTCCCCACGAAGCGCCCCCATTTCTTTTCAGTTAACTCGCATGTGCTGTGGACTTCAAAGTCTATTTTCGCCATCTCATCCTTCTCTGCTGGATAGTCTCCCCCTTCTCAGTGTTCTCTCCAGGCACCGTAACAAACACCGTAGTGCCGTCCTGCCGCAGAAATTCCTGGAGTTTGAAAGTCTCCCTATAGTTCCCTCTTCACCTGAATCCCTCAGACAGTCCTTCTCTTTCTAATCCCTCCTGCTCCTGTCCTGTCCTAGGTCCTGGTTGATATCCATTCTCTCCCTCTCTCTCTCTGTCTCTCTCTCTCTCTGTCTCTCTCCCTTCCTCTTTTCCTCCCTCCCTTCTTCCCTCCCTCTCTCTCCTTCTCTCCTTCTTTCATCCCCCCCCCTCTCTCTCACACACACACACACACACACACACACACATATACACATGCACAAATGCACTCACACACATCCACACAGGCATGCACACACATGCACACATGCATGCACACACACAGAATCTCTCTATCTCTACTGCAGCCCCAAACCAGGGCTTTTTGTCTCCAGGGGATTAGTACCATCTCACACTGACACATTCTGGGAGAGGGAAAACAGCCCTGGACCTAGAGTGCAAAGCCCTAATTTAGAGTTCCAGCTGGGCCTTCTGTCTGAGCCTGGGCAAGACCCTTCACCTTTGTCAGACTCATTTTCTCCTTTTTATACCACCGTGATCAGACTTGCAGTCGTTGTGAAGAAAGGGCATTGTACCCCACAAAGTGCTAGAAAGTAACATCTTCCCATCCTCTGTTCCCCAAGTCCATGGCCTTGGAAAGAGCTCCCCAATTTTCCCTGAGTCTTGGATCTTAGAGGACTCCCCAAATGTACATATTTCTCATTGGAATTCATCAGAACAGAGAATGTATGGAAAGGAGCTTTAAAAAAGAGAATGACAAGTGGATAAAGCACCGGCCCTGGATTCAGGAGAACCTGAGTTCAAATGTGACCTTAGATACTTGACACTTAGTAACTGTGTGACCCTGGGCAAGTCACTTAACCCTCATTGCACCACCAAAAAAAGAAAAAGAAAAAGAAAAGAGAATCGCAAAGCTGGGAGAGACCTTAGAACAGAATGTCAGAATTGTAAGAAAAATTAAAACATAGAAAGTTAAATATGTAAGAGACTTTAGAACATAGGAATTGTCAGAGCAGGAGAAGACCTTAGGATATGGAATATCAGAACTTGAAAGTTCCTTAGAAAACAAAAAGTTACTGATTCTACTCAACAATACAATGGTCCAACATAGTTCCAAAGGACTCATGATGGAAAATGCTCTCCAATTCCAGAAAAAAAAAGAACTGTGGAATCTGGATGCAGATCGAACCATACTATTTCTATTGGGTTTTTTGAGGTTTTTCTTTTTTGAGGTTTTTCCTTTTTGAGGTTTTTCCTTTTTGCTCTGATTGTTCTCTCATTACATGACTAATACAGAAATATGTTTAATGTGATTGTACATATGTAACCTATATCAGATTACTTGCTGTCTTGGAGAGGAGGGGAGAGAGGGGAGGAAGGGAGAAAAATTGGAAACTAGAAATGTTATAAAAACAAATGTTGAAAACTATCTCTACATGTAACTGGAAAATAATAAAATATTTATATGGGAAAAAGAGAAAAAAAGAAAAGAAAAAGTCGGAGACTAGAACAAAGAACATCAAATGGTACAGCAGGAAAGTTCTTCAGACCCTAAAACAGTGGTGTCAGATTCAAAAGGGTCTCCCCCAAACTTTCAGGGCCTCAGATTGACTTAGAAAACCACATATTAACATTATCTGTGTTCTACTGCATGTTCGTTTGTTTGTTACCCTATAATCTGGCTTGGTGCCGAAGAGTGGCCAGACTTTTGCCATAGAGCACACAAGTTATGAGAGCCAGAAATGACCTTGGAACATAGAATGTCAGATTAGAGGGGTATGGGAGCTTAGAGACTTCATTTCACAGATCAGGAAACTAAGATCTAGAAAAGCAAAGTGATTTACCCAAGGTCACACAGCAAGAGCATGGGAAAGCCAGGGCTAGAGTCCCCATCTCCTGGCTCCTAGTCTAGGACTCTTTTCCTTAAACACCTGCCCAGAGATGTGAGTCTCCAGCTTGCTCTGGCGCTGACCACCTATTTATCTGGCCTGATCTACTGATGAATCCCCAGCAAGCAGCTCCCATCGACTGGGAGGCCACCTGGGGAGGCAGAAATAGCCTTGAATGAGGTCACCTGGATCCCACGTTCCTAGAGGAGTCGGTCTCAGGGATTCCCCCCCAACCTCTGCTTTGCTGGTCTATCATTGTACAATACTCATGTACCGAGCCCGACGGGCCAAGCTCTGGAACCGGACCGTGTACCCAGAATGGTCCAGACTCAGTTTGAAGGGCCCCCGGTGGGCAGAGCGTCCGCCTCCCCAGAGCCCCCGGGCGGCTCCCGCCTTCCCCCCCACAGCTGCTCAGGCTGAGCGCCTAAGTAACCTGATGTCTGTCCCTAAGATCCTGGCGGGACATCGGGGCACAGGTGGAGAAGGGGGCAGAGCAGAGAGAGGAAGCGAGAAAGCTCAACTCTGGCTCCCACTTGACTTTCTTCACTCCCGAGAGCAGCTGAGTCATCTCTGGGCCTCAGGTGCCCGAGGAGCTGAAGGAATGGCATCGGGGGTGCCCGGGGAGAGCGGGGAGGAGGGGAGGCAAAACCCAGAGGGCTCCTGGGAGGAGAGGAGTCAGGAGTCATCCAGTCTGGCCTGCATGTGTGTATACATGTATATGTGTAAAGGTATAGACATACATAGCTGTACATGTATGTAAAGATCTATACTGCCTGTCTGTACATGCATGTAAAGCTATGTGCCTGCGTGTTTGTACATTGTGAAGGGATGTGTAGCTAGACATATATGAAAATATCTGTCCATACCTATCTATACATATGTAAAGGTCTAACCGTGCCTATCTATGCCTGTGTGTAAAGATATACGCATGTGTGTCTGCATGTGTCTTTACGTGGAAAGATATATGTGCTTATCTATACATATATGTGAAGATACATGTCGCTTTTACGTAAAGATCTGAACATGCATGTATGTATCTGTAAAGATCTATATCTGCATGTCTATACATATATGTGAAGATCTATGTGCCTGTGTGTGTAAAGATCTGCATGTGCATGTATGTATCTGTAAAGATCTATACCTGCATGTCTATACAAATATGTGAAGATCTGTACTTACCTATCAGCCAGCCGGTCATCAAGCGCTTATTCAGCCTAATCTGGAGGCCCAGAGATGACTCAGCTGAGCACGGTGCTCAGTTCTGAGGCCACAAAGACAAGAATGTCCCTGTCCTTAGGGGGCTTACGCTATCCTGGGAGAGGGAGGGGCTTAGGGAATGCACTGACACACAGATACAGCATCCATACAAAATGAACACACAGCTGTGGGGAAAGACACTAAGGACTGGAGCCATCAAGAAAGGGCCTCTTGAAGGACATCAATCAAGCAATGTTATTAATGCCAAGCGCTGTGGTGGGGATCCAAGGAATTCGATCATCTCTCCTATTGAAATGGTGCTGGAGTGGAGCCATGAAGGGAGCTGCAAAAGGCAGAGGTGATGGGGGAGAGCTTTGCAAGCACTGGGGAGGGAGAACAGCCCATGCAAAGGTGTGGAGGCTGGAAACAGAATATTGATCATAAGGAACAGAAAAGAAAAGCGTTTAACTGGAATGCAGAGTGTCAGAGGGGAGGTAATCAACAGGAATGCCTTCAACGACATTTCCAACAAGCGGTTGCCCAAGCTTTCTGCCCAAGGCTCCCCAGTGATGAGGACTTACTGTCTCCCAGGAGGCCCACTCTACTTACGGAGACTTGTAACTTTTAGGAAGATTTTCTTCCTCTCTGCACCCTCTTCCACACATCCCTTCTTCTTTCCTTGTGGACTCATGCAGAACATCTACATGAAAGTCCTTCCATATTTGAAAACAACTATCATCTCCCCTGAGTCCCCATGTCCAGCTGGAGCATGCCCACTTCTCTCAGCTTATCCCATGGCCCTTCCCCAGCTTGACTGCTTTCCCCTGAATACCCTCTAACTTATCAATGCCCACCACAACTGAATGTAATTCTAGAAATGTGGTCCTTCCAGAGCTCTCTCTTCCCTCATTGAAGATGCACTACCTCTCTTAACAGAGACCCAGTTTAATGAGGCAACTCATTGACCTAGTGGCTAGGGCACTAGCCCTGGAGTCAGGAAGGCCTGAGTCCTCATTCACACTGATACTTACTGGCTCTGTAACCCTGAGCAAAGTCACTTAACTTCCTCCCACTTCAATTCCAGTTCCCTTATCTGTAAAATGGGGTGAATAATAGCACCACCTCCCAGGGTTGGGAGGATACAATGAAATGATATTTGTAAAATGCTTTGCAGAAAGGGCTTCCAAAATGCTAGGCAGCTTTAATAAACTCTAAGCTTGCATTAGCTTTTTGGTTGACTCATACTGGTCTTCTAAGGCACTGAAACTCCACAGCCCGTTTTTTCCCCATAGGAACCACCATCTAGCCACATTTCCTCATCCTGTGCTTTGCGGTTGATTTTTTGAACCCAAGTATGATACTTTACATTTAAAGCTATTAAACTTCGTTTTGTTAGTTTCATCTTTGAGCCCTATAAACTTCTTTTGGGATTCTTATTTCACCACCAGTGAAATAAGTATTGTATTTTAGTATGACTCAGCAAATTCAGTAGTAGCTACCCCTCCTTTCCCACTGGCGATCATCCACGAAGTGGACAAGCAGCATGGGGCAGGGGAAGGTGTACTGGGTCCAACATCTATGGAACTAGAAGCAAACTCACGGCCTGCCCTTGGGCAAGTCACCTCACCTCTAGGGATCTCTGTTTTCTCATGTGTAAAATGGGAGAGTTCACCTCCCATGTCTAAATGCATGATTCTCCTAGGCCTTCCCCCAAAAGTCCCATCTTGAAAGCTGGTAAGATTCCTTTGATGTGCACATCACTTGGTGAGAAACCATTAAGACCAGACAGTTCGAGTGGACTTTAATTCAAGAAATCCAGAGAGCTTCCCCATTCTGCCCCCTTGACTCACTGAGCTGTTCCCACTTGGGTTCAGCATGAATCCTTCAGCTCCCTGCTGCTCAATGCTACCTTTGTCCTTATGGTTGGGGTTCATGACCTTCTTAAAAAAGCCCCACACCTAAGAAGGTCCCAGTTCCTGGATCCCCTCATGTCTGGGAAGTGACTCCTTTCTCTCTCTCTCTCTCTCTCTCTCTCTCTCTCTCTCTCTCTCTCTCTCTCTCTCTCTCTCTCTCTCTCACACACACACTCACACACACACACACACCAGTGAATGTCCCAAGTCCCAGGCACCATCTTCCTCCTACTGTGGTCATGGGACCATGAGATAATAGATTTAGAGACAGAAGAGTCCATAAATATTAAGTGGGCCAAGCGCACCACTTCACAATGGAGAAAACTGAGTCTGGAGGTAATTTGACCAAGGTCCCTGAGCTGGTGGGCTGATCCTCAAGCCACTGCTCTTTCCACATCTCCAGACATAGATGCCAGGGATTGGATGCTATCTGCGGGACCACAGGTCTATAACTGGAAGGGAGGCCACCCAGCCCAACCTCCTCCTTTTACAAAAGGGGAAACTGAGGCCCAGGGAAGGGAAGAGACCTGCCAAAGTTCCCCCAGATGGTAGCATGGCCAGGGTTGGAGACCAAGTCATCCGACTCCAAAGCCAGAGCTCTTTCCAGATCTAAGACACTAAACCCATGGACAGGCTCCCAGATCTCCAACCAGGAAGGACCCAGAGGTCATCTGGTCCCACCCTGTCATTTTACAGAGAAGGAGAAGAACTCCCCCAAGGTCATACAAGAAAAGAGGCCAAGGAAGAGTCAGACCCAACTCATCCGACTCCAAATCCAAGACTCTTTCTACTTCCCTCTACCACCATCTCAATCAATCAATCAACACTTATTAAGCACCCAGTACGTGCCAGACACAGTGCTAAGCCATCTCAGATAACTTGTTCTTCAAGATGAGATGAGCCTCTTCCCCTCTCTGAGCCTCAGTATCCTTATCTATAAAAGAAGAGGCTCACTGTGTGATCTTGGATGAGTCACTTCCCTCACCTTTGCCTCAGTTTCCCCTCTGTCCCATGACAGGGTTGAACTAGATGGCCTCTGAGGTCCCTCCTGTTTTTATGATGCTATGACTGTTTTCATCTTGAGTCCTGAGCTGCTCAGGGAGGGTCAAGAATGGAGTGACAAGCTGGGCCCTGTGACTGTGCTGTCCACCACCCCTACTGCTTCCTCACCTGGGAGGGAAGGAGCTAGTAGACAGGGGATCAAGTGGGGAATCTGGGCTAGGGATGAGAGCGCCAAGATTTGATGTGGCCCTCATCCTTGGGCCATCTGACCACTAAAACCAGGCCACTGGACAGGAAGCCCTGGAGCCATCACATCCCAGGTGTGCAGAGCTGGGCAAGCTACTTCCCATCTCTGAGCTGGGTTTCCTCATTTGTAAAACGGACTTGCACCACCTCCCCCGCAGGGTTGTTGTGATCATCAATTTAGCAGGAGTATGTAAAACACCCAGTAAACAGGGAGCTGGAGAAATGCCAGCTGTTCTGATGACCCTCGTTGTTTTGATGTTGTTTAATCCTTATTTTGTCAACAAGCCCGGATGGGGGAGGGGAGCACCAGAGGCACAGACCCTGTGAGCCAGAGCCACCTCTCAGGTGGCTTCTCAAGCACATAGTCCAAGCCCCAGCAGCCTGAAAGGAATCCTCTCCAACACCCCAACAAGGGAAGAGCCAGATGCTACTGCTTGAAGTCCTCCAGGAATGGGTAGCTCACCACCTCCTGAGGCAGCCGGTCAGGGGATTGTAAGGGGTCTAACATATGGTCTGATTCACCTGTTTCACAGATGAGGAAATGGAAGCTGAGAGACAGAGACAGACAGAGAGATAGAGACAAACAGAGACAGACAGACAGAGACAGAGAGACAGACAGAGACAGAGAGACAGAGACAGACAGACAGACAGACAGACAGACAGACAGATAGAGACAGAGACAGACAGACAGATAGACACAGACAGACACAGAGACAGACAGACAGAGACAGAGACAGAGAGATAGAGACAAACAGAGACAGATAGAGACAGACAGAGAGACAGACAGAGACAAACAGAGACAGACAGACAGACACAGACAGAGACAGACAGAGACAGACAGACAGACAGACAGACAGAGACAGACAGACAGAGACACAGACAGAGACAGACAGAGACACAGACAGACAGAGACACAGACAGACAGACAGAGACACAGAGACAGAGACACAGACAGACAGAGACAGACAGACAGAGACACAGAGACAGACAGACAGAGACAGACAGAGAGATTGAACCAGATGCCACAGGGGATTGGAGCCTAAGTCTCCTGACTCCTAGTCCAGGGCCAGCAATCCAGCAGCCCTGCTGCATCTACTGCTCCTATGTCCCTTAATTAAAAGAAGACTGTTATATGCGCACAATCTGGCCATCAGTCAGTAAGCACTTATTAAGCACCTCTTATGTGCCTAGCACTGGGGACACAAAGTCTAAAAAAAAAGATAGTCCCTGCCCTCAAGAAGTTTAGATTCTTTGGAAGAAAATACATACGCAGGCAAATAGATATACAAAGCAAACTCAAGATCATTTTGGAAGAGGGGAGGCACTAACAACTGAGGCAGGGAGGGGAGTGTGACCTGTTAGGAAAGATCTCATGGAGGAGAAGACACTTGGGTTCTGAAAGCAGTTAGGCATTCTAAGAGACAGAGGAAGGGGAAAGGGCATTCCCAGAGGTCACCGTCTAGGGAGGGGACAAGGTACAAATAGGCCGACTCCAAAAGATCTGGGCTATTGGCAAACATCAAAGTGCTCTGGAAACAGTGTTGTCCCCATTATTATCTCCCCGCCAGGAGCCTTCCCTCCTCCCATGCCCCTCCCTGCCTTTCCTGCCTGTGGGACTCTTGTCTGCTGCCTCCTCTCTAAGTTCACCTCCCCCTCCGACAAATCCACTCAACCTGCTGGGGATCTCCCCCCTTTCTCTTGGCATCCTGAGGGCAGATGCCATTGGAACACTGGGCTGTCCATCAGTTGTCCCTCCCTCTTTCCATGTGACTGCTCCCACAATTCTCTGATGAGATCTTTCACATCGTTCTCCCACCCACCCACATCATTCCTGCTTGGTTAGACACTCCCTCCCTTATTCTCTGGGTAATTCTCAATCAAACAATGGGCAAATTTATCAAGCACTTACTATACCCACCAATAAAAAGGATAGAATCATCTCTGCTCTCAAGGAGCTTATAATCTAAGGGGCCAGGAGGAGAGACAACAAGTACATATATAACTGTGCACATAATAAGCATAAAGAAGCAAAATACAAATAAAGACAACATTGGGGAGGGGGCCCTGGCAGTCAGTGGATAAGGAAAGCCTTCATACAGAAAGACAGAGAGGCTGGAGTGGAACTTGAAGAAAGAGGACTCTGTGAGGCTGAGGGAAGGAGTGAGTGCATCCTAGGCATGGGGGATGGCCTCTGGACAGACAGAGGTGAAAATGGAGGGACATGTATGCAGAACAGAGAGAAGGCAGCTTGGCTGGATCCCAAAGGGAGGCAAAGGGAACAAAATCCAGTGAGTCTTGGAAGACAGGTTGGAGTAGGTTGAAGGGCTTTAGGGGCAGCTAGGTGCGCAGTGGATTCAGGAGGACCTCAGTTCAAATCTGGCCTCAGACACTTGACACTTACTAGCTGTGTGACCTTGGGCAAGTCACTTAACCCTCATTGCCCTGCAATAAAAAAACAAAAATGAAGGGCTTTAGAGAGATTCCATGTGTTTCCAGGAAGCAACAGGTAGCCCCTGAAGCTGTGAGCAGGTGCATGGCACAGTCAGAGAGTCTACCTGTAGATTTCCATGAATCCAAGCCATAGAAGAAGAATTGGAAGAATAGTGGGGTTAAAACGATGGGGGGAAACCTGGAAAGACTTAAGTGGACTGATGCTGAGTGAAGTGAGCAGAACCAGGAGAACATTGTACACAGTAACAGCAACATTGTGGCTCTTCTCAGCAATACAATGATCCAAGACAACTCCAAAGAACTCATGATGGAAAATGCTCTCCACATCCAGAAAAAAGAACTGTGGGATCTGAATGAAGATTGAACCATACTATTTATACGTTTGTGTTGGTTTTTTTTCTTTTTTTGAGGTTTTCCATTTTTTTCTGATTCTTCTTTCACAATATGACTAATGTGGAAATATATTTAATGTGATTGTACATCTATAACCTATATCTGATAGCTTGTCTTGCAGAGAGGGGAAGGGGTGAAATTTGGAACTCAAAATCTTATAAAAATGAATGTTAAAAACTATCTTTACATGTAACTGGAAAAAAATAAAATGTATTAAGATTTTTTTTAAGATGGGGGAAGGGCAGCTAGGTGTCGCAGTGGATAAAGCACCGGCCCTGGATTCAGGAGGACCTGAGTTCAAATCTGGCCTCAGACACTTGACACTTACTAGCTGTGTGACCCTGGTCAAGTCACTTAACCCTCATTGCCCCACAAAACAAACAAACAAAAAAAAATGGGGAGACCAGTGGTCATTGAAAGAATTCTGCCATTCCCCAAAGTCTATGCAATCCTCCTCTCTCCTCTCCCCGCTCAGTTCTGAACCCAGTTCCAGGTCCATTTGCAGGGTCCATCCAAGACATGTCTAATCAAGTGTAAGCTCTTTGGAGTCAGGCACTGCTTTGTTTTCATCTTTGAATTCCCAGGACTTAGCACAGTACCTAGCACCTGGTAGGTGCTCAATAAATGCTTATCAATTCCTGCGGGACGAGTTCTATGAGCTCTCTGTCCAAGGTCACAACCTGATGTGAAAAAAACTCAATGTTTTGTTTTGTTTTATGATATCTGAAGGAAAGTTCTTTATTAAGCCAATGTGAACTTTCTTTACAAAGGCCATGTATGCTTGGGGTTTTTTTCCCCTAAAAGCTTATCAAACAAAGCTCAATATTCCTAAAATAAATAAAACAAGGTGTGGAACAAAAAAAATAATATATCTGCTTTGATAAAATAATATAACCAGAGTGAAAAAATAATAGCATTGAGGAAAAATAGATAATAGGGAGGAAACAAAACTATTTTGATGATTGGACATTTTTCTTTTTTTAAGTATTTTATTATTTTCCAGTTACATATAAGGATAGTTTTCAACATTTGTTTTTATAGGATTTTTAGTTCCAAATTTTTCTCCCACCCTCCCTTCCCTCTCTCCTCATCTTAGCAATCTGATATAGGTTATATATGTACAATCACATTAAACATATTTCTACATTTGTCATCTTGTGAAATAAGAATCAGAGCACAAGGGAAAAACCTCAAAAAAAGAAGGAAAAAAATCCAAAAGTAGAAACAGTCTGGTTCAATCTGCATTCATAATCCACAGTTCTTTTTTCTGGATGTTGAAAACATTTTGTATCATGAGTTCTTTGAAATTGTTTTGGATCGTTGCACTGCTGAGAAGAGCCAAGTTCATCACCATTGTTCATCACACAATGTTTCTGTTATTGTGTACAATGTTCTCCTGGCTCTGCTCCTCTTAGCATCAGTTCATGCAAGTCCTTCCAGGTTTCTCTGAACTCCTCCTGCTCATCGTTTCTTACATCACAATAGGATTCCATTACATTCATATACCACAACTTGTATAGCCATTCCCCTATTGATGGGCATTCCCCTCAATTTCCAATTCTTTGCCACCACAAAGAGAGCTGCTATAAATATTTTTGTACATATGGTCCTTTTCTCTTTTCTATGGTCTCTTTGGAGAGAATGGTTGGATCAGTTCACAGCTCCACCAACAATGCATTAGTAACAAAACTCAATGTTAAGCAGGGACACAGTAGGAAGGGTCAGAGAAGCCACCCCAAGCATAGGCGGAGACATCCCTGGGCGTCCTCAGGGGGATGAGGACTTGCCTTGGGGCCTGAGCACAGATAGGTCTGAGTAAATATGTCTAGATGGTATCAAAGACAGTACCAAAGTCCAGAAGGGCCTTGAACACTGAGCAAAGGAACTTGAACTTGAGGAGCAATGGGGAATCGCTCCAGAATTTTGAGTTGAAGTCAGACCTTAACAAACAAAGCCTTATTCTAGCAGTGGAAGGAAGGTCTGGAGACAGAGAGAGCCAGGGGTGGCCACGGTCCGGACAAGCTGCCAGTGAAGACCTAGATGGGCAGCTATGGGACCAGGGAGGATCACAGGCCCCTCCCTCTGATGCTGAAGGAGCCTTCAGAGCTCAGCACATCCTACTATTCCATTTTACAGGCAGGAAACTGAGGCCAAGAGAGAGAGAGGCAAATGATTGGTCCCAGGACACACAGTACCAGGGAGAGCCCTGATTTGAACTCGGGCCCTGTGACTCCAATTCCAGCACTTTTGCCATTGGCAGGAGATATTGTAGAGGTCAAGAAGGCAGGACTTCAGAGCTGGGAGCCAAGGGAGGGGAGCTCCAGACAATCTCGGCCCCAGCAGCAGAGAGCTGTTTTCCAGCTGGGCCTGTCTTCCCCTTCCCCCACCCCACCCAATGCAGCTGATGAAACTGAGAGTCCCCGAACTCCCCTGAAGGAGTTAGGAGGGGGAGAGAGAGGGGGAGGGGGGCATAGAGGACCCCTCCCAGTCCCAGGAAGAGCAGCCAAGGCCCTGCTTCCTACCCAGCAGGATGGGGGTCCCGGGGGTGGGGGTGGGGGTGGGGGAGTCCTGGGATCAAAGCCCCTTAGAGGATTACAGTCTCACCATACACAATTTTAAAATCTTAGACACTTAGGATCACAAAATCAAAGACTTCAATTCTTGAAATTTTGAAGATTTAAAAACTGAAATCTTAAAATCTTGATATTATCGACCTAGAATTGCAAGATCATGGGTTGAAAGGGGGACTTAGAGAGGACATGATGCCATCCCGAGGTCTCTGCTCACTCCCTCCCAGGCCAGTCTCTGAAGCATCCACAGAATGAGAAAGTTCCATGATGTCAGAACTGGGGGGACGGGGTGGGGGGGGGCGGGGGCACAGCAATTCTCCAAGGGTGGGCCAGGGACCCCTGGGGGCCCCAAGAGCCTCTCAAGGGGTCCTTGAGGTCAAAACTATTTCCATTAATACTAAAACATTTTACTTTCTAATATGATAAACGCTGATAGACATAAATAATCCACATAAACCAAAGCCGTTTGTGGGAATCCTTGATTAGTTTCAAGGGTGTAAAGGAATCCTTGACAAGAAAATGTCTGAGACCCCTTCATGTAGCATGTCAGAACCAGAAGGGACCTTAAAACAGAGGATGCCACTGTTGGAAGGGGCCTTAGAACACAGAGGATGAAATGTCAGAGCTGACCCTGAGAGATGAAGATGAAACACCGACACACACACACACACACACACCGCCCTCCCCACCACCACCACCACCCCCCCACCTCCTGGGTGTGGCCCATGCGGGACTTCATTTTGCCCGGCTATATAGAGATAGATGTACTGAGGGGTTTGTTTTGTTTCTTTCATTCACTCCATGGGAAGCGAGATGATGATAGGGACAGACCAATTTTACAAATACTTATGAACTTGAAAAAAGTTTAATTTTAAAAGATTTTTAAAAAAAAAGAAACAAGGTCAGAGTACTCCAGCATTTCTGTTGTCAGCTTTGTGCTGGGCCCCCCACACTGTGTGAACAGGGTCCTCCTGGGAGGGACACGTTGCTGGACATAATCTGTCCTCTCAGATATTTCCAATAAAGCCATAGTTTAAGCAGAGCTATGCTGAGAAAGACTAAAAGGCTCAAATTCTCCTGCTTTCTTCTAAAGTTCCCTGAGCCTGCTTTACCCCCGGGACAGTGAGGACAGGCCCAGCACCCCACCCCCACCCCACCCCACCCCACCAGGGAGGCCCCTCCATTTTGAACAACTCTCGATATGAGCAAGTTTTTCCCGGCATCAAATCTAAGCTGGCCTTCCTGTAACTCCCACCCATGGTTCCTAGGTCTTCCCTCTGGGCCAAGCAGAGAAAGGCTTGGCTCTCTCCCATGAGAGCCCTTCAGATAGCTGTGCCCCCTGGAATCTTCTTCCGGGATGAGGCTTCTCACCTCCTTCAACCACTCACATACCCCTAGGCCCTTCCTCATCCTGAATTCCTCCTCTGGCTACTCTTTGTTTGGAGACTGAAGACAAGGCCCTAGATGTGGTCTGACCTGAGCAGAAGACAGAGGCACCCCCATAGCCTTTCTCCTTCCACTCCCAAGTGTGCTTGGAGATCAGTGTCTTCCACACCAGAGTGTTTTCTGAAGAGCCTGGAGACCAACCTCTCTGCCTCTTCTTGAACGATGGAACAGGGATGTTGGCTAGGGCTGTGGGAGGGGACATTGGAGCCAAGCTTGCCATCGACTTTGGCCGAGGACCACAAAGGTCTGGGTTGGGATGGGAACCCAGGGTCTAGCTTCCTAATGACTGGGACAGAGAATGGTGGTAAGAGAGAAATGGAAGCTCCAAGCTGGAGACCCCAAAATGTAATCCCCCTCATGGGAAATGTCAGGGAAAGGAGGCCCAGAGAAGAGCCCAGCTCATCCAAAGTCAGATAGAGACTCTTGACTGAGAGCCTCCCAGAGCTCTTTCCATTCTGTCTCTGTGGATGTCTGTGGGACTGTGGGTTTGGGTCCATGGTGGGGGTGGGTCACAGAGCCAGAAGGGAGCTCGGGGAGGATACAGTCTGGACCGCAGAGATGAAAGATCTCACAAAAGGCAGCATTTGACAAGGGAAAACAGAATCCAACTCACAGGATTTTAGTGATCACTCAGTACAACCTATGACTGAACCCCCAGCCCCCCACATCTCTGACAATGGTCCTTAGCCCCTGCTTGAAGACTTTTAAAGACCCCTCAGGCCTACTCTGGGCCAGCTCTCCCTGGCATCAAGCCTCTATGGGCCTCTCTGCAGTATCCACAAATTGATCTGATTTCTGGTCCAAACAGAAGAAATCTAAATCCAGCCCTTCTTCCAAATGCCAGCCCTTCGGTCCTTGAAGAGAGCTCTCCCCACCACCCCTGCCCACCCAGGCCCCCCAGCCATCCTCACATCACATGGACTCAAGAGCCTTCCCCACGCTGGTGACCCTCCTCTGGACTCTTCCAAAACATGGGGCCCAGTACATGATTTAGACATAAAAGGTGATACCATAGGTAAATTAGGAGAGGAAGGAATAGTCGACCTTTCAAGTCTCTGGGAAGGAGAACAGTCTATGACCAAACAAGAGATAGAGGATATTATGAAATGCAAAATGGATGGTTTTGATTACATTAAATTAAAAAGGTTTTGTACAAACAGAAGCAATGCAGCCAAAATTAGAAGGGAGGCAGAAAACTGGGAAACAATTTTTATAGCCAGTACTTCTGATAAAGGTCTCATTTCTAAAATATCTCGGGAATTAAATCAAATTTACAAGAATCCAAGTCATTCCCCAATTGAGAAATGGTCAAAGGATATGGACAGGCAGTTTTCTGATGAAGAAACCAAAGCTATCTATTCCCATATGAAAAAATGCTCTAAATCACTATTGATTAAAGAGATGCAAATTAAAACAACTCTGAGGTACCACCTGACACCTATCAGACTGGCTAATATGACAAAAAAGAAAAATAATAAATGTTGGAGAAGCTGTGGAAAAATTGGAACACTAATACATTGTTGGTAGAGCTGTGAACTGATCCAACCATTCTGGAGAGCAATTTGGAACTATGCCCAAAGGGCTATGGGACTGTGCATACTCCTTGACCCAGCAATACCACTTTTGGGTCTGTATCCCAAAGAGATCATGGAAAAGGGAAAAGAACCCACATGTACAAAAGTATTTATGGCTGCTCTTTTTGTGGTGGCAAGGAATTGGAAATTGAGGGGATGCCCATCAGTTGGGGAGTGGCTGAACAAGTTGTGGTATGTGAATGTAATGGAATACTATTGTGCTGTAAGAAACGATGAGCAGGCAGATTTCAGGGAAACCTGGAAGGACTTACATGAACTGATGATGAGTGAGACGAGCAGAACCAGGAGAACACTGTACACAGTATCAACAACATTGTGTGTTGATCAACTGTGATAGACTTAACTCTTCTCAGCAATACAATGATCCAAAATAGTTCCAAAGGACTCATGATGGAAAATGCTCTCTACATCCAGAAAAAAGAACTGTAGAATCTGGATGCAGACTGAACCATACTATTTCTTTTGTTTTGGTGCTGTTGTTTTTCTTTTTTGAGGTTTTTCCTTTTTGCTCTGATTCTTCTCTTATAATATGACTAATGCAGAAATACGTTTAATGTTACCCTATATCAGATTATTTGCTGTCTTGGGGAGGGGGGGAGGGAGGGGAGGGAGGGAAATTTGAAACTAGAAATCTTATAAAAACAAATGTTGAAAACTATCTCTACATGTAACTGGAAAATAATAAAATACTTTTATAATAATAAATAAATAAAAATAAAACATGGGGCCCAAGACTGAATACACTGCTCAGTTGAGGCCAGACAAGGTCAGGGAACAGCAGGATCATCACCCACGGGTTCCTGGATAGTCCAGCCTCTCCTAAAATAATCCCTAACACCTCCTTCTGGGGCTACCATAATGTCCACGCTGAGCATGTAATCCACCAACTTCCCCCAAGTCTTTTCCGGATTCACTGTTGTTTAACCGTGCCTCCCCCGGGATATTTTAGCCCTGACATTTGCCCTGTGGGTTTGGTCTTCATGGATTCAGCCCTGTACATTCCTGTCAGCCCATAGGTCAGCCATCCCTCCCAAATTGGTGTCATGCACACATTCCCTGGGCGTGCTGTCTAGACCCTGACTCCAATTTACTGTTCAGAATGTTAAATGTCTCAGGACGAAGGCCAGATCCACCCAGCCGAGGCTTGGCAGAGGGATGGGGGGGGGGGGAGATAGTGGTCAGTGCTTGGGTACCCACTGATGAGGACAAATCAGGCTGGGCATCCAGCCCCAACAGGCACGGACTCCCTGCAATCAAAGGACGTGGGCGCTCGCGTGCACACACACCTGCCAGAGTCACAAACATCCGGCCCCAGCAACACAACCCCTCCCTCCTCTTCCCCAACCACCAGCCGGCCCCCACCTGGCTCTTGTTTGTCAGGCCCTCCACGGCTGGGCGGCCCCAAGGATGCTCTCACTTCCCCTTCTCCGTCCTCTTTTGCTGCTCTGAGTTCTGGTTTCAGCCAGTGCCTGGTTAATTTTAGCCCCGGAATTTCCAGGCTCAGCAGCTGTGGACAGAGCTGGAGGTAATCACTCCCCCTCCCTCCTCTCAGGGATGCCAGAGGTCATTCCAGCTAACCCCCTGCCTCGCAGTCCCCCAAGGTCCCCCCAGCTCATGTCACTTGCTCACTGTCCCCACTAATGTCACTAAGTGACATTGGACAAGTCACTAAATTTTCTCCAAGCTTGTTTCCCCTCCTGTAAAATGAGGGGATTCTACTAGACAACCTCTAAAGCCCCTCCCCACCCCACCCCAGCTCTGACATTCCCTGTTCTGAGGCCCCTCCCAGCTCCACTAATCTGTTCCCATGAGTTAATATCTGTAAAGCACTTAGCATTATTCACAGACCTAATAGACATTTAATAAGTGCTCATCCCCCCCTTCCCTTCCCCTTAGGGTTTTCCCAACTCTGACATCCCCTGACCCACCCAGCTTTGGTGTCCAGGGATCCCTGGAACTGGCCCAGATCACCCCCACTCCCTCCCCAGGAACCAGAGCCTGTAATGCCTCCATGTAGGCACCCAAAGACTGGGCACTGGAGCAATGCCCACTGGCAGGAGGCTTACCGATGGGCCTTCTAGTTCAGTGAGCTCATTCTACAGATAGAGAAACTGAGGCCCAGAGGAAGGAATGGACTTTCCCAGGATCCCAGGCCATCAGTGAGAGAACCAGCACCAGGCTCTGTCTGACCAGGGACCCCAAAGGGACCTCAAAAGTCTGCCAGGCAAAAGAAGTAGCGCACCCTGCACAGGGCCTCAGCAGCCTCCCAGGGAAAGGAGCCTGTGAGTCCCTGGCTTCGAGGAGGGTCTGCCTAGTGCTGTTTGGAGTCACTGATGACAATGAGGGGCTTTTCCTTTTCTTTTTTCTTTTTTGCAGGGCAGCGGGGGTTAAGTGACTTGCCCAAGGTCACACAGCTAGTATATGTCAAGTGCCTGAGGTCGGATTTGAACTCAGGTCCTCCTGAATCCAGGGCCGGTGCTCTATCCACTGCACCACCCAGCTGCCCGAGGGGCTTTTCTAAAGAGAAAATCACCATCATTTCAGCAACAGCTGCCCCAACACACCTCCTTGTCTCTGTCCTCTCAATTGCCCCTCTCTCCCTTTGTCTCCTCAAGGCTCTTGGCTTCTCTGAGTCCCTTTCCCTGGGCCCAAGGCTCTGTCTCCCGCTCTCTCTGTCTCCCTATCTCCCTCTTTGTATGGGCTGCACAGGGCTTCCTGCCCCTCTCTTCTCTCTTCTCTCTCTCTCTCTCTCTCTCTCTCTCTCTCTCTCTCTCTCTCTCTCTCTCTCTCTCTCTCTCTCCTTTCTTTCTCTCCTCTCTTTACCTCTTTTTCTCTTCTCTTTTCCTCTTTCACATTCTCCTCTCCTCTTTCTGTTTCTCTCCTCTCACTCTCTTTACCTCTTCTTCTCTCCCTTTCTCTCACTCTTCTATTTCTCTTCTCTCTCTCCTCTTTCTTTCTCCCTCCTGTCTCCTCTCTCTCCTCTTCTCTCTTTACCTCTCTCCCTTCTCTCTTTATCGTTCTGTCTTTCCTCTCTCCTCTCCTCTTTCACCTTTCTCTATCTTTGTCTTTCTCTTTCCTCTCTTTCTCTTTCTCTCTCCTCTCTTCTCTTTACCCCTCTTCTCTTTCTTTTTATGTCTCTCTCCATCTCTCTACCTCTCCCTCTTTCTCCGTCTCCCTGTTCCTCTAGCTTTCTTGTTCTTCCTTCTTTCTCTGAGTCTTTATCTGTCCCCCCCATGTCCCTGTCTCTGTCTCACTGTTTCTGTCTTTCTCAATTTTTCTTTTCTCTCTAGTTCCCCACTCTCCTCCCTGTCTTTCTGTCTCTGTTCCTGCCTCTGACTCCCTGTCTCTATGGATAGTCCCCAGTTTGGACAAGAGCCTGTCCTGGCCCTCCCTATCCTTGGCCCAGACAGATCTGGTGATAGGCCCTATTCCTTTCCTCTTTTAGTCCCTATGATAGACTAACGGCTGGGGTGGGTCTCAGGAGGTGAGGGACTGGGAACCCAGAAAGATCAGGCTCAGGGGAGCCTTGAGCAGTGCCTGAAAGCAGCCTGAGTTGGGATGACCCAGGTCCGAGGGGACTGGAAAGGAGACTTAGGTAGCCTGGAGAAGATTCAGGGAGAGGGCAGTGTCTGTGGCATTTGTGTTTAGTTTTGCTCTGTTGGACCCAAAAGGCGAGGAGGAGGAAGGATGGGGCAAGGAGGAAGATTTAGGCTTGAAAACTGTCCCCAAGCAGAATCAGTTGCTTCAGGAGGAGCTGAGCTCCCCATCCCTGGAGGTCTACAAGCAGAGCCCCGAGGACTCACTGTGGATATTTGTCCTGGAGAGGCTCAGACTAGATGCCTCTGAGGGTCCTTCAGACGAGGGTGGCAGGATTCTGTGGATTGCTGAGGAGATGCTGGTGGCTGTCCCTGGTGGTCAATGCCGGGTAGGTCTGGGTAGAAGGGACCTTAAAGGTCAGCTAGACCACACCCTTCATCACAGATGGGGAAAATGAGGCCCCAGGAGGAGTCCAGTAACTGGGTCAGGGCCAGGTCCCAAGAGCATAAAGTCTTTGCAAGGGGGCAGCAGGTGGCGCAGTGGATAGAGCACCGGCCCTGGATTCAGGAGGACCTGAGTTCAAATCTGACCTCAGACACTTGACACTTACTAGCTGTGTGACCCTGGGCAAGTCACTTAACCCCTGTTGCCCAGCAAAAAAAACAAAAACAAAAACAAAAAGTCTTTGAAAGGCCTTGCCCTTACACACAGAGGTAGAGCCAGAGCCAGATACTGTGTCCTGTGTCATCTCCAGCCCCACAGCCAATCACAAAGACACACGATCACAGACCGTCTGCTACATGGTCCTCAGTGCCTGGAGAAGCAATGTCCCCTGGTGTCCCCATCTCTCCATTCTGGCCATGAGCTCATGTGACGACCATCCCCTCCAGCCCTGGGGTGGATACCAGCCTCCTACTACCCTGGCCCAGGGCTGAGGGGCCCTGGAGTATTGTTGGGGGGGAGGAGCTGAACTGGGAGCCAAGACCTGGCCTGGTGTCCACCAGGGCAAAGAGCTCTGGGCTAAGACCCCAATCTCCTTCCCCTTGGGGATTCAGTTTCTCCATATGGAAGGAAAGGAATCGGGTGGAGTGTTGGACAGTAGGGAGAACTGGAGTGAGAAAAACCTAGAATCATATCCTGCCTCCAGCTCTGAGCAGCTACATGGTCCTGGACAAGTCACCTAACTTTCCTGGCCCTCATCTGGCTTCATCATCTGGAAAGTGAGGACAATGACGTCGATGCTCAATAACTCAATAACTGTCCATTGCTTTTAGTTTGCAGCTCGGACGTGCTGGGAAATCTACACAGTTCTCCCAGGGTGTTAGGGGTCACTCGCTCACGATCCCTCTTGATCCCAAGAGTGCATGTAATGGGCAGCCATTAACCAGCATAGGCAATAGCCTTCAAGGGTCTCAGGTGACTCATGAGTTGTGAGGAGATCATAGGATCGAGATCCATGAGGCCAAAGGGCAGAGATGGGCCGAGAAGTGGAGAAGTGGAGGAACAGGAGGCCATGATGGGGACAGATCTTAGAGATAATAGTGCCCAGATGGGCGATCTGGGGGTGGCCTTGGCAGGGCATGGCTCAAGGTGCTAGAACTAAGCTTAGGAAGTGGGAGACCGGACTGTGAGGGGATCATCACCACAAATCCTGAAGTCCCCCAGGAAATAAAGGGTAGAGGTCAAACCTGACTGATCCCAGACTGAGACCTGATCCTGAGCCTCGACCTGACCCATAGACTGAGATCTCAGGCCCAAATTAAGCCTTCATCCTGACCCTGAGCACTGAGAAGCATCCTGCGGCCCCGCACGCGGGGGACGCTGAACCTTAGTGTCTGGGGGCCTGCCCATTTCCTAGCGGGGCCTGGAGGATCCCGGGATCTCCCCTGCAGAGCCAATGTTCTTCCCACAAGGCCGAACATGGTGATTAGGAAAAGCAGGGGAGGTCTGCAAGACAGGGCTGGGCCAAGGGATGCACAAGTACAACGGGGGCAGAAAGCAGGCGACGCTGGATTGAGGACACTTGTGACTCGACTCTGGGAATGGCCCCATGCCGAGATGGGACATCTCAAGGGAGCAAAGGGAAAGACCATTGAAACTGTTCAGAATTGGGGGGTCAGACTCTCATCTGCACTGTCCAGAATCCAAGCCAGATACTAAAGGCTCCGAGGGCAGGTAAGGGCCTGGAAGCTGGGAGACCAAGGCAGTAAGAATGACCTTCCTCAAAAGACGGAGAGGCAGCGAGGCTGGGAGAGCAGGAGGGGAGACAGGGTGCTGTGCACACAAGGCTTGTGGCCTCTTCAGAAGAGGAAAGGATTGAGGGCTGCTGACAGCTCGAGAGAGAGACCAGACGGGGTCCCCTCCCCTGCCCTTGGGAGTCCCTCAAAGGGGTGGAGGGGGGGGACGGGGCACGGGGTGGGAAGCGGGGGTGAGAAGAGGGCTCCCTGCACACATAGCCAGGGCCACCCACTGGGACATCCCTCCACCCTGAGAGCTCTTCACCGGCTGGGAGAGCGAGTCGGTCCCTCACTGAGGGAGGCAAACTCTCTGCCTCTACAGAGCCGGGTGGTAGGAGCATCCAGGAATGGGGAGGCAGTGACACCTCCTGGAGAAAAGGAGGCTCGACCCAGCCTGACTGGAGGCTGAGCTCGCCCTTGTCGGTGCCCACCCCTATCCGGGCCCATAGTCACAGACCCCACTTCCTGCCACCCACACTTTGCCCAGAGCCTGGTCTCAAGGTGTCACCGAGGTAGGTAAATGTGATCACTGGAAGGAGTGGCCACCAGTAAGGAAGCTAATATCACCTTCACTTAAGAGGGTGAGGGGCAGAAGACTGTAAGGCCGGGGCCGCTAAGGGACACAGTGCCTAGAGCACCAGCCCTGGATCCAGGAGGACCCGAGTTCAAATCCAGCCTCAGACACTTGACACTTACTAGCTGTGTGAGCCAGGGCAAGACTGTAAGCCCATTACTGCAGTCAGTTGGGGAAGTGGCCTGGGATGCCAACAGCCTCACGCATGGGTCGTGGGGCTTTCGGGGACCTCAAAGGAGAATGCTCCTGAGGGATGGGGGCAGAGGAGCAGAGTAAGCCTGCCACCCTCCTGCCTTTGTGGGTGCAGGGGAAGAAATTAGAAGTGGTGAGATGTTGTCAACAAATATCTAATGATAAAGAGCTAGCACTGGTAGAGCACATGAAGGTTTACAAACACTTTACACCTGTTACTTCATTTGATCCCCACAACTCTGCAAGGTCAGGGTTGTTATCCCAAATTACAGATGAGGAAACTAAGGCAGCGGGGTATAGGGACCTGCATCATACTGCTAGTAAGCACATAAGGCAAGATTCGAACTCAGTTCTTCCTGCCTCCAAGTCCCACACTTTGAAAAGTATGCCCCCTACCTGCACACTCTCTTACATGTCACACACTGGAGATAGAAAAACATAAATGAAAAGGCCTCTGTCCTCAAACAGCTTACATTCTCTCAGGAGACACATGCGCCTCTATCTACAGAACACAACCCGGACCAGAGCGGTGACTAAAACGGAGCGGCAGCACAGCAAGGCAGGTAACAGACTGCGAGCTGCCTTGGTGTCACGCAGCTAGTCACAGCCAGCCCGGACAGGTGCCAACTCCGAGCCTGCCTCAGTCACTTACCACGGCCACAGGCCAGGTACGACTCACTGGGAGGTCCTTGTGCCAAGGAAACGGCAGGAGAGCAACCCCTGGAGAAGCCAACATGATACCCCAGGACTTGTTGGCGGAGAATGCAGAATACAGCATGCTGTCAGTCACCATCGTGGCTGGCGTAGCTTAAATGTATTGGTTAGATAGGAAGCTTCAGTGCTTGGGAGGAGGAAGAATGCTGCGATATCCAGAAATTACCCGGATGTAAAGTCCAAAACATATCAATCTTTTTTTGGGGGGAGGAGGGGGAGGCAATGAGGGTTAAGTGACTTGCCCAGGATCACAGAGCTAGTGAGTATCAAGTGTCTGAGGCTGGATTTGAACTCAGGTCCTCCTGAATCCAGGGCTGGTGCTCTATCCACTGCGCCACCTAGCTGCCCCGTCAATCATTTTTTAATAAGAAACCACGTAACATTCTGAAATGATTTTGTAAACAGTTTAGTCTTGTTGATGGCTACATTTCTTTTTTTAAGTGACAGCTTAGCCCAGAACTTTTGCCCTAGGAGGCCGACTGCCCAGCAAGGAGGCCCAGGTCCCAGAGCTGAATCCTTTCCCCTTCTCAGAACCAACTCCAAGGAAGTCGGGAACAGTGGAAGCCTTCGGATTCAAGTGGGCACACGAATCCTGGGTCCCCTCCCCTGGCTGAGCTGGTGAGGGGCCATCTTGTGCCAGCCAAAGAGGTTGCTCAGCCCTGTACCCTGCCTGTCTACATGAGGACTGACAAAGCAGGCATCCGGCTGGCTGGGCTCTCCTGGGCCACGACTCACGTTCATCCCTTTATTCAATAAATAATCACGGGGAAAATAGAGTGCAGGGGGAAGAGCATTAAGACCAGGCTCCTGCCCTCGAGGAGCTCACAATCTAAAAGAAGGGAAAAGACGGGCGATACACTAATTCATAAACATAAAAAAAGTTTCAGGAATGTTTCAGGAACTTGCACGTCATCCTTGCGCAGGGTAATGCTAATCTTCTCTGTATTGCTCCAATTTTGGCGTAATATCGCTTTTGTTATTAATGAGAAGCGCCAAAGAGGACTATCCAAATTGCTGGATCGAATGGGAGGGGGGGACTTCTGATTAGGCAGATCCGCTAACAAGGAGGCTGGGGGAGGGGAGAAATTCTGAGAGGAGCTAACAAGGAGTCCAGGTGTCCCTCCCCGTCAGGAATGCCCATCCTTCCCCTGCCTAGCCAAACCCCAGACCAAGGGCACCGATTTCATGGACTAAGACTATTACTGAATAACTCTAGGGCAAGTCATTTCACCCCAGTCTGTTTGCCCCTCAGGAAAACAAGAACAACACTCAAGTGCCAGCCCTTGTAAGGTGGTTGTGAGCCAAGAGCCCCAACTCTATGCAGCCCTGGCCTCCACCACGCCCAACCAACCCACACAAGTTCACCCGGGATTTGCCTTGGGGATTTCCAAAATCTGTTATGGGTTCTAGGCTTACACCACTGTCCTGAGTGCAAGGTGGGTACCGGGGGAGGGGTATGCACTGAAGAGAGGCTGTCTGGCCCAGAATCCCACAAAAATACAGAGAAGCGGGGAGCCCTGAACCCAGGTCATCCTGATTAAGGCCGCTTCTCTGTGGGCAAGGAAAGTAAACACAGCCGCATCTTAACTTGACAAGGCTTGGCCAGGTCACAGCTCCTGCCGCCAGAGCAAAGATTCAAACCCTAGCCTCCTGTGGCTCCTCCGCTGTGCCAGGCTGAGCTCTGCCCTGGATGGTCCAGGACCAAGGAGGCTAAGGACACCAGAGCACAGCGTCCCGGGAGGGCTGGACGAGGAGCCTGGGAGACGAGAGACTCAGTAGCAGACACAGAGCCAGCAGTAAGAGCCCAAGGGCCCCCAGCCTGGCTCTGCCAGTACAGACCAGGCTTGCCCACCCGCCCACCCTCACTTCTCCCTGGCTCGGGCCTCAGGCCTTCCCTGAGTAGCACCAGAAGCAGGGAGGCCACCGAGGCAGCGGCCTCCTTTCTCGAGGTGGTCAGACCCAGAGAGCCTGGTTTGGGGCCACAAAAGGGGCTGGAGCAGGGGCAGCAGCGGATGCTCTTCCCAGCATGACCACCAGGGGGGGCACTTCTTCCACGTTCAGATTTTAATTGGAAACCCCTTCACCCAGGAATCCTGGAGACCGAAGGGGAGCAGAGCCCCAGAGTCAGGCAGGGGCCGCCTCTCTCCTGGAAGGAAGGACGGGATCAGGGGAAGGGCTTTCCGGGCTGGTATCCCCGCTGTTGTAGCTTCCGGATCAGCTCCAGCAAGTTCATCTGCAGGGTCAGCTCCTGTCGGCAGAGAAGCGGGCGTGAGGACCCGACTGCGCCCAGGCCAGGTCGGGACCGACAACAGCCAGCCCCGGCAGGGAGGCCGCCTCCAGTAGACCCCGAGTCCTGAGGCCTTTACCAGCTCGGGAAGAGCCCAGACTCACAGCATGGCACAGTGCTGGATTTGGGGTGGGCCTGGTAAACATCACACCTTAATCTGACATCTCTGATCTAAGTGATGTCAAAGTACGGAAAGGGGAGAGGGGAAGGGAAGAAGGACAGGAAGGGAGGGAGACAGAGAGAGAGGGAGAGAGGGAGGAAGGGAGAGAGGGAGGGAGAGAGAGAGGGAGGGAGAGAGGGAAGGAGGAAGGGAAGGAGGGAGGGAGACAGAGAGAGGGAGAGAGGGAGGGAGGGAGGGAGACAGAGAGAGAGGGAGAGAGGGAGGGAGGGAGGGAGGGAGAGAGGGAGGGAGGGAGAGAGGGAGGGAGGGAGAGAGAGAGGGAGGGAGAGAGGGAGAGAGGGAGGGAAGGAGGGAGAGGGAGAGAGGGAGGGAAGGAGGGAGAGAGAGGGAGAGAGGGAGAGAGGGAGGGAGAGAGGGAGAGAGGGAGGGAGGGAGAGAGAGAGGGAGGGAGACAGGGAGAGACAGGGAGGGAGGGAGGAAGGGGGAGAGAGGGAAGGAGGGAGGGAGGACTTATGAAGTGTTTACTATTTGTCCCGAACTGTGCTGAGCACAAATACCAACTCGTTTTATCCTCACAACCCTAGAAAGCAGGTGCTGTTATCTCCACTTTACAGTTGAGGAAACTGAGGCAGGGGTGATGTGATTTGCCAGATGTGAACCCAGGTCCTCCAGACTGCAGGCCCGGCCGGCCTCTCCACAGCTGCCTCAAAAGGCAGCAAGAAAATATTTGCTCCCAGAAATGTCGGACGTCGCTGTTGGCAGGCAATACTCCATTCAATCAACATTTCTCTAGTGCCCAGTCTCCACAAGGAGAGCATTGTGCTAAGAATGAACCAAGCCTCCCTCCTCCCCGCCCTCAGGTCCCTACAGGGGGTAGGGAGAAGAAACATCAGGGCGCAGGAGGGACCAAACCAAGGGGCTGGGGCAATTCAGGGAGGAAGTACACCTGGGGCAGTTAGGTGGCATGGTAGCTAGAGCACCGGCCCTGGATTCAGGAGGATCTGAGTTCAAATCTGACCTTAGACACTTAACACTTACTAGCTGTGTGACCCTGGGCAAGTCACTTAACCCTCATTACCCCACCAAAAAAAAAACTAAAATGTGATGGAAGGAGGGAAGGAGGGGAAAAGGAGAGAGGGAGGGAGGAAGGGGAGGACAGAAGGATGTCCTGGCTTTGCGGGCCCCAGAGCAGAGGAAGGCGAGGTTCAGGCCCCAGATGCGCCCAGGTGTGCCTGCTGAGCAGTCCTGCCCGAGGCCTCCTTTAGAAGGACCGCTGGGCCATTTAGTAGGCACTAATTAACCCCAGAAAGGTAACGCTCATTAGCAAGGGCTCTGTAGCCTTCTGCTGATTCTCTTTTCAAATGTGTTTAGAGAATGAAGATCCGGCCCCGTCCCCCTCGGCCCTGTCCCAGGAGTGGGGGGCCTCTCGCTGGGCGCCCCTTCCATGATCTGCTGTCAGGAGGCCTCCCAAGGGGGCAGATGGCTAAATCACCTGACAGAACGTGACGGCGCTTCGTGGGGCACACACAGTTCCCACTCCTGAGGACGATTTTGCCATTTGCCAGGCTGAGGAGTCTGTCTACATAGCCGTGAGTTCGTACCCATCCCTAGGACTCAGGAACACTTCTGAGTGATAGCCAAGGTCTGGACCAGCGGCAGCCCCAGGGCCAGGAAAGGGGCAAGATCGCCAGGCTCTGGAGCCACCAGTGGGAGGGGAATAGGGCAAAGGTCTCCCCAGTGAGGGTCCTGGTGTAGCAGGAGCCTGAGGGAGAGGGGGAAACTTCACTGAGAGCCGGCGGGAAGGGAGAGGACTCGAAGTTAGCTGCCCGGGTCATCCCCCCACAGCCCAGCCCTTACAGCTGTCCTCCAGGGAAGCAGGTCCTACAGCCAGGTGCCATGGGGCACCTTAAGTCTGCCTCGGGACTTCAGTCCAAAAGCTGGGGGCACAATGACAGCACCAGCCCAGTGCCCTCGGCCCGAATGCTGGGGATCCCAGCACTCAGCCTTCCTACGAATGCCTGGGGAGCCCCCGTAAGAACGTTGGCTCCACAAACATTAGCTCGCTTGGAACTCTGAGGCAGGCAGCAGTGAAGTGACCAGGGTCACCCGGCAGTGAATGTCTAGGGCCAGATCTGAGCTGCCTTCCTGACGCCAGGCCCAGCGCTAACCACTGCGCATCATCACCCGCCTCTGCCTCATTCCTGAGGGTGCCGGAGGGACACAGGCCCTCAGTCCGAGGTCACGGGCCAGGACATGGCGGGGCCCCGGCCCTCTGCCACGCTCCGTCTCCTGGTGAGGCTAAAGACAACGTGCCCACAGGAAGGAGGGGGCCTGCCCACAGTCCCTCGGCCCTGACCTGGGGATTCGTGGTGACGTAAAAGCCCGTGACGCCGGCTTTCTCCAGGGTGCTCTGCTGATCCACTACTTTCTGGTCCAACTCCAGGACGATTTTCTCATCCATCATCCGCTGCTCTTCCCTGATGCGGTGCTCCACGGCCTGCAGCGAGGGGAAGGAAGACACGTGAGTGTGGACAGGAAGCTGGACCCCGACAGGGCCCTCTGAGGTTGGCAAGATCGTCACAACAAAGGGGGTCTACAAGAGGAAACTCGGGCCCAGAGAGAGGTGGTGGGCCTTGCCCTGCTCCCCGAGCTGGTGAGCATCTTCCTGACTCCAGGCCCAGCCACCTCTCGTCAGCCCCTGCTAACCCAGGCCGAGCGAGAACAGGCCATGGCCCCATTCAGGGGAGTAGGACCCAGATCTCCCTAGGCCTCTGGATCTCCCTCCCCTCATCTTCTCTCCACACCGGGCAGTTGGGCAGCGATGGAGGAGGACCATGGGCAGAAGTGCTGAGGGGCCACCAGGGAGCCTCCTGGAGAACACCCTGGGTCCGCTCCCTCGGGACAGCCCGGGCAGTCGGGCAGTGCCGTCCACGCACCTCCCCGCCCCCACAGAGCCCTTCCACTCTTGCTGCCCCCAACAGAAGCTCAAGCCTGCGAAGGGGCCAAGAGGCAAGGAGGGAGAGCAACTCAGGGGGCAGCCTGCGGACCCAGGGCCGAGGGCGCACTGTGACCCTGGCAGTCAGAGCAGAGGAGCCAAAGACCTGGCGAGCGCAGCTGAGGCACCTCTCAGGGCTTAGACCATGGCTGGACACCCTTGTGGCAGCCCCAGCTCTGTCACTGGCTTCTCTTGTTGTTCCTTCCTACTTTCTGCCCTCAGGTTCACAGATAACCCCTGCCCGCCCTCCGCCCCAATCTTGCCCTCTCAGAGCAAGCCTGGCCCCCCACAGCAGCCCCTGCCACGTCACACCGTCCGGCTCGGTCATCTGAGCTGGCATCTTACCCTGCCCCAGGAGGCTGGCAAGAGCACCTCAGCCCAACCATGTACACACATCACAGCCCTGGGGCCTTCATCCGTGGTGCTTCCTCACAGCCTGGCCTCTTCCCCTCAGCCGGCGATGCCCCCGGGCCTCCTGGATGCCAGTCTGGGCCTGCTCCGCCCCGCCGGCAGCCCTTTAACCTGGCTCTCGTCAGCCCCCCAAGTGGTGCCGGCTCCTCTTTGCTCTGAAGTTCTTTGTCACCATGAGTCGAACAATTACCCAAACGCCAGCAATCCATACGCAGTAACCAAAGTCCCCTCCCAGGCTGGGGATCCTGGGGCCTGTTTTACCTTCACTGGCATCTCTCCCCTTACCCAGAGCTCTGTCTGGGCCCCTGCCCTCTGACTGGGCCCACATCCTTTCCCAGCTTCCCTCCTGTGCAGACTGTGCCCACATGGTCAGGCCCAGCGCCACTGCCACCACCTTCAGGGACGCTTCCCCCATGCCCTGTGGGCCCCAGCCTTGACCCTCCGAGCACACGTGAGCTCTCACAAGCTCTCAACTAGATAGTGAGCTCCAGGAAGGCAAGACTGAGCCTGGGGCCTAGACCCCTTCAGGGCCCAGCCCAGAAATGGGGCATTTTCCCCAGCCAGCCTCCAGCCAAGGCCAAGCCTCACTGGTGACATGTGGTCGGGCCCGAGAGCTGCTCAACCAAGGAAGAGGACTAAGGAGGATGAGCTTCCATAAGCCAAATCCCGACCAAACTCCAAGGAAACGTCCGCCCCTCGTACAGATGGGGATCTGAGGCCCAGAGAGAAAGGGCTCACAGCAGGTCAGTGGCAGACTCAGGAACTGAAATCGGTCTCCTCACCTGGCCCATAGAACCCATAGAACCCACGGCACCCTGCGGCCCGCCATCAGGAGCAGAGGGCTGGGAGAGCGGGCAGTGAGCACCCAGGGGCCAGCCCCACCCCTACCCGAGGCGGCCTCCACTCACCTCCTGCTCGCGCTGCTGGGCCGCCCGCAAGATGGGCAGGTTGTGGGGCCGGCAGGCTTGCTGGGCCTCCTTGTGTCTGTTCAGCAGAGTCTGCTTGAGCACTGCCAGGAGAAAGAAGCAGAGAGCTCGGCCCAAGGAGTTCACAGGGGATGCTGGAGGCAATGGGGAGCCACTGAAGTTTACGGAGCAAGCTCAGACCTGTGCTTCAGGGCGGTGAAGGGCTTGAGGCGGGGAAACCAGCTCAGAGGCTCTTATAAAATAGTCCAGGCGAGAACAGTGAGAGCCTGAGCAAGGCTGGGCCCACAGGCGTGGACAGAAAGGGACGTCATGAAGACAGGAACAAGATTTGGTAACTGACTAGCTATGAGGAAGCTCAGCGCAAGACCACAGTGGGGAGAGCACTGGAGTCCCGAGTTCAAATCTGGCCTTAGACACTTCCTAGTGACCCTGGGCCAGTCACCTGACTTCTGTTTCCTCCCAGGGTTGTGGTGAGGATCAAATGAGGGTATATCTGTCAACACGGTATGATCCTTGGAGCCTCCGTAGATGCTATGATTGTTATCACTGTCATCACTATTATGGGTGAGAGTACGGAGTCATGGATGACACACCAAAGCTGTGAAGCCGGTGACCTAGAGGGTCCTAGAAGGACAATCCTAAGGAAGTATTCAAGGCAATGCCCGTGTGCACAACCAGCTTACAATGCCAACAGGTGGTCAGTGCTCAGGAGGAAGACCAGGCCTGAGGCACAACGTGGGATTAGGTTCATGGAGACTAGAACTGAGCCCATGGGAGAGAGCAAAGGGAAGAGAGCTGAGGACGGAGCCCCAGGGGGTGTAGGGAGAGGGACAAAGATCCAGCAACAGAGCCAGAGGAGCAGATGGGAAACAGAAGTGGGAGAGCACCTAGAAAGAAGAGCACCCCCCATGGGAGTCTGGGGCCGGGCTTCTCGGAGCTCCCCTCCAGAACCGTGGGCTCTCAGTGCAGTGGTGTCCTAGGGGATCCCTCCTCCCCAGCCTTCGTTTGATTGGGAAACAGGGAGAGCCTCACTGGGTGCTCCGGCCATGACTGACAAGAAGACAGAGAAGGGTGGCCCTAATGGGACGCAGGGAGTGGCGCATGCAGAGGACCACCAGGTTACACTAGAAAGGCCAGAGTCCAGGGGTGCTCGGGTCAGTCCTTCCCCCCTCCCCAGAGATGGGCAGGCTGCTCACCTCGGTGCTCGTTCTGCAGTTTGAGCCGCTGGTTGTAAAGGCTTTTCTCTGTGAGATGCTGGATTTCTAGCAACCCTTGAACTATCTCAAAAACAGTGCCATCGATCAGCGCCAGGGCCAGGTCACTGAGGGTGGTGTGGGACAAACGCTGTTGGAAAGAACTGTGGGGAGAAGACAAGAAGAGTCGGGGTGACCGCAGGGCCCCTTCCAAGCTCTGCACACAAGCGAACAAGAAGCTCCACATATGCAGGGGTAAGAAAACAATGGGATTTGGCAGATACTCAAAGGCCCCACCTGGAGATTCATCTAAACTGACTGAATTGAGTGAGAGGGACTGACTTTGCCGCTTAGCCTACGTCAAGTTAATTAGACTGTAACCACACCTGGCTGCCCTTAAGAAGGTGTTGTTCTCAAAAGCTAAGGACTTTGAACTCAACTGGAGACCGCCTCCAAGTCCAGTGAACCAATGGATTTGGATGACGCTAACCAATCAGCTTGAAGCAGTGTGTAAGGACCGCCTCTGCTCCACATTCAGTGTGCTGAGCAGGCTCCTTGAGGAAGAGCCAGACCAGGCTGGAACTCTGGGCTAGACAGGCCTTTTCCTAACTTTCTGAGCTCCATGTGTTCTGCTTTTACTAATACCTAGTATACTTTAATAAATGCCTAATGCCCAAAGATTGGTGCTAAAGCTTCTAATTTAAGGCGACCACACATTTAGATTTTAAACATCACACAGGGCAAAGCCAAGGCCAAGCCCAGAGGCAGGGCAGGATGGTGGAGAGTGCGCCAGGCTCAGCATCCAAAGACCTACACATGGCACCGGCCTCTACTACCCATGACCCCCATGTGAAAAACACTTAAAAACCTTTTTAGAAAAACTGAAAAATCTTATTTCTCCAGTCAAAAACTCATTTCAAACTTTCCCTCTGGGAAAGTGGGTAGAAGAAAAGATTAGATGCTAACTACACTTAACTCATCTTTCTCCCATCATTGCCCCCGCCCCCCTGAAGTGGCTGGCGCTCGACCAGCTGAGAAAGGAGGAAGCCACTGATGGAAGGGGGCAGGGTCCTTTGTTTGACTCCTGCAGTGGGAGCAGCAGTCCAGGGGAAGGGCATCATGACTCAGTGGCTCCATTTTGGAATAGAAACCCAGACTAGGTACCTCCTCTCTTTGTTCAAGATTCCTAGAAATGCTACCTGAAACCTTCCTGGGCAGAGAGTCATGTCAGATGGCATGAAGGACTACTTCCGTCTGGACACCCCTCTTTTCAAGCTAGAAATGTCTTGGACATAGATTCATGACAAATAAAACTGTTTCTAGCAGACGTGAGCCCAGATTGCAGAATACAGTATCAGTGTGAATATCATTTGTCCAACACAGACGACACTCCAATGCATCCTCCTGTCAAACAAGGGCCCTGAACTGAACGGGAAGCCAAAGAGCCCGGGACAAAAAGGCCAGATGCGTGGGCCCGCAGGACCCACTGCTCCTTCCCATGGAGAAAGAAGGAAGGAGCCCAACTCCAGAATCTCCCAGTTCAGTGACTTCACAAAAGCCACCCAATCTAAGTCATACCTGTGCAGGAAGCTTTCCAACCAAATCCCCAGGAAGGACTCACCCAACTATGAATATTTTTGTACAAATAGGTCTTTTTCTCTTTTGGGGGGATGTCTTTGGAATATAAACCTAGCAGTGGTATTGCTGGATCAAAGGGTATGCGCAGCTCTATAGTCCTTTGGGCATGGAACCCACTGTTTTAGAATTCTGAGACAAAAACCCAGTGTTTCTGTGTGTCTCCTGTTGTATAGCCAGGTGACACAATGGATTGGGGGGGGGGGAGTATGCAGATGAAGAAGACCATAGTTCAAACTCTGCCTCAGACACTGACGAGGCAAGTCACCACTACTTGCCTCAGTTTCCTCATCTGTAAAATGGGGATAATAATAGCGCCTACCTCCCAGGGTTGTTGTGAGGATCAAATGAGATAATAATTGTAAAGCATTTGTTGTTTTTCAATTGTGTCCAATTCTTCATGATCCCACGACCCATATCATGCCAACACTGTCTTTGGGGTTCTCTTGGCAAAGATACTGGAATGGTTTGCCATTTCTCCAGTGAATTCAGGCAAACAGAGATTAAGTGACTTGCCCGGGGTCACACAGTCTGAGATTGGATTTGAACTCAGGTCTTCCTGACTGCAGGCCCAGCATTCTATCCATTGAGTCACATAGCTGCCTCAACTTGGCACACAGTAAGTGTGCCAAGCTATTATTATTACTGCTTAAATTTCCTTAAAGAGTATAAGGATAGCTTTAAATAAAGCTTCAGTCCTAGCCAAGTTTGAGTAAGTCCAAAAGCTGAACTTTAAATTCTCAAAACTGAAGTATGGATTTCTTTTTTTTTTTGGTTTTGGTTTTGGTTTTTTTGTTTTTTGGCGGGGCAATGGGAGTTAAGTGACTTGCCCAGGGTCACACAGCTAGTAAGTGTCAAGGGTCTGAGGCCGGATGTGAACTCAGGTCCTCCTGACTCCAGGGCCGGTGCTTCATGCACTGCGCCCCCTAGCTGCCCCCTGAAGTATGGATTTCTAAAGGGAAGCCTCGGTGCCTGAGGCAGTCGGCTTGAGAGCGCTCTCGTCAGGAAGCCGGGTGAGAACACGGCCAGCTGAGAGACGCTCCGAGCCGCCCCGACACCAGCCCGGCGCCCAGGAATTCTGAAACAGCCAGTGGGGTCTGCGGACTCTGGGAGCCGCCGGGAACCTCGGCAGCGTCTGGCCCGAGCAGCACCCCGAGGAGTCGGCCCTGACTAAGGCTCCTAACGCAGCGTGGGCCGCGCTGGAGGAGAACGAGCGGCCTGGTCGGAAGTCTACACCCGCCGCCGGCCCCGCCGCGAGATTTAAAGGACACTCATCCGCGGGGGCGGGGCCGGGGCAGGAGCAGGGTCAGAGGTCGCGCTCTCCAGGGCCCGGCTCCGCCCTCTCGGCCCCGGCGCCCCGTCCTGCGCTCACCTGGGCAGCTCCTTGACCAGCCCCTGCAGCGCCGACAGCAGCTGGTAGTGCCGCTCCTGCTGCCGGGTGCCATCCGCCGCCTCCTCGTAGCCCCCCGCGTAGCGATCCATAGGCACCGCGAAGGGCGCCGCTCCGGTCCGGCGCACCACTGCGCAGGCGCCGCTCCACAGCGAGGCTGCCCCGCCTCCTCTCGAGCGGGTTTAGGTACGTCTGCGCCTGTGCAGCACAGCCCCACCGTCTCCGCAGCCTTCTGCGCAGGTGCGAGTCCACAAAGAGGCTGCCCCTTTTCCCGGCCCGTACCGGGCGAGTTTTGTGCCCTTCTGCGCGAGCGCACTCCACAAAGGAGTGTCTCCACCCCTCCCTCTCGCTCACACCAACCCGGCCCTCAGCAGCTAAGCCCCGCCCCTGCCCCGAGGCTCCGCCCCTACCCGCCTCCCGGTTTCCTTCTAAAGTAGCCTGAAAAACATTCATTCGCTCAAGCCCTGCTAAGTGCCTACTGTGTGCTAGGCAATGCGCTGAGCAGAACGAGCGGTCCAGGCCCTCCAAGAGCTTCTGTTCGACACGAGCACAAAAATATTAAATGCGAAGTGATTTCCTAAAGATGAGGGACCGTGGGGTCAGGACGACCTGAGTTCAAATCCACCCTCAGACACTTACTAGCCGTGTGACCCGGGGCAATACGGTGACACTTCACCCTGGTTGTCCCGGTTTCCTCATCTGTCAAATGAGCTGGAGAAGGAGACAGCAAACCCCTCCAGTATCTTTGCCAAGAAAACCCCAAAATGGGGTCAGGAAGAGTCGGACCCGACTGAAAACAACCAAACCACAACAACAAAGATGAGAAGATGAGAAGGTGAGGAGGGAGGGCATGGCAGGCATAGAGAGCCAGGGCAAAGGCCCGGAGATGGGACACGGAGCATCATCGGGTTTGGAGAATCTCAGGCAGGGGTGGGGGGAGGTGAAGGGTGAGACAAGGCACACAAAAGTAAATGCAGGATTCAGACACTTGACACTTAACTAGCTGTGTGGCTCTGGGCAAGTCACTTAACCCTCATTGCCCCACCAAAAAAAGTAAATGCAGGGGGCAGCTAAGTGGCGAAGTGGATAAAGCACCAGCCCTGGATTCAGGAAGACCTGAGTTCAAATGCAGCCTCAGACACTCGACACTTACTAGCTGTGTGACCCTGGGCAAGTCACTTAACCCTCATTGCCCTGCCAAAAAAAAAAATGCAAACGGGTTCAGTCTGACCCACAGTACCTGGGGGAAGCACCAGCAACTGGCCCGAGAGGGATTCTCCCCATTCTACACAGGAAGAAACTAAGCCCTGGGTGGGGAGCTGCCCAAGATCACAAAAGTTGGGATTCCACCCTGGCTTTCTAATTCACAAACTCTGGATAGGACCTCCTAGGGCACCTGGTCCAACCTGTCCTTGGACAGTCAAGTCAAGTCAGAAAACATACTAAGTGCCCACTGTGTGCCAGGCACAGTTCTAATAAAATAAATAGAATAATAAAAAAATAATATTTTCAAATAAAAGAAAGCAAAAGCTGGTTCCTGAGCAGCATCCATTGCTCCAGGCTCTGTGCTCCGGGGCCCAGCAGAAGAGGGGAGGCCGTGCCCTCCCAGCCCAGAGCTGGTGGCTGGAGCTGAGGCCGGTACCAGAGCTGGAGTCGGGCTGCTGCCTCCAGCTGAAGAATATGAGCAGGCAGTGGGCCAGAGCCGGGATGGGCTCCGGAGGGCCAGGGGCACAGAGGCTGGAGCCTGGGCTCAAGCAGGGTGGAAACCTGGGATACCCACCCACCCACCCCCACTTTGTGTTTCCTTCATCCCTTTCCCCAGCCTGGTCCTCTGCCTGCTGTCTCTGGGCTGACCGAGTTTGCGTTCTCACCAGTTCTTGGGGTCAAACAACTCTTCATTGGGGGGCACATGTAGTATGCCCGGGATTTGCAGGAGCTGAGCTGGGGCCATCCCACTCATCATCACTGTGAGAAAATTATTAATAATAGGGGTTTGGGGACTCCCAGAGGCCCCCCGCTGAGGGGGGGCTGACTTTCTTAAGGCCAGCCCAGAGTCAGGTGGTTACCTCATCCAAACCACACCCACCTGAAAGCCTTGTTCCCGCCAAAGGGGCTGCCCTCTGGGCTCTGACATCAGCACGACTGGGCCAAACCACCCTCAAATCCAGTGAACCAATAGATTTGAATGATGCTAGCCAATGAGCTTTGAGCAGGGTGTAAGGGCTGCCTCTCGTCCTTCCCTCAGAGAGCTTACACTCACTGATTGCTGAGTGCTCTCTTGGCTTGGGAACTCAGCAGGGGAGCGACAGAGCCCAGTTTTCTTTCTCCTCTCTCCTAGCTCCATGTGTGCTCTCATTACTAATACTTAATGTACTTTAATTAATGCTTAATGCCCCAGACTGGGCACATCAAAGTCCCTTCTCCCCTTCTCCAGGACACCTGCCTGAGCAGGGAAAAGTCTCACCCAAGAGTTCCTAGAGAGGCTGTCCTTCGTGAATAAATGAAATAATAATAATAGCAGCTAATATAGTCATTAACTAAGCTTATATAACTATAAGTTAATAATAATGGTTTATGTAGCACTTACTATGTGCTTTAGCACAACAAACTTGGGAAGCAGGTGCTGTTAGTATCCCATTTAACAGATGAGGAAATTGACACAGACAGAGGTAGAGTGACTCGCCCACGGTCACACAGCCAGGAAGAGCCAGAGTCAACACCACATTGCTGCCCCAGGAATCGGTCATCCTTTGTTTTCAAAGAGGACCAGGGACATCACTGGTGATGTCTTGACTGGTCTATGAATTAGATTTAAGTGAAGCAGAGTTGGGCAAGGTCTTCAGCCTCACTCTTTCTTCCAGAGTCGAAGGAGGGAGGGAGGGAGGGAGGGAGGGAGACATCATATATCATTTACATACAAAGAATTGCGCTAAGCTCTGAGCATATAAACAGAAAATCAGAAAAGTGGGAACAGTCAGTTCGAGAGCTCGTCCTACACTGAGGGGGAGCCCACACAGATGGGACAGTTCAGCCGCATGTGGAAAGGCCCCTGGTGCACAGGGCCGATCGATCGCCCCTCTCCTTGAGTGTCTCCCTCAATCTGCTGCTGACCCAGCTAGGGAACAATGTCTCAGACTTTGACGTCCAGGTGGTCAGAGACTGTGGCTCGTGCTGGCTCGTGACTGCGGCTGGCCCCAGTGCGCCAGCTCCACCCCGCCCCCCCAAGGAAGGGCGATGGCTTCAAAGGTTCGATTGGGAGGTGCAGGGCTGGCCATTTGACAGGGTCGAGGCTGTCCCTAGGGCCCAGAGGCTTACCTGTCCATAAGCGGTCAGTGTATGCGGTTCTTCCTTCTGTGCCAAGATCACTCTGGGGGCCAGAGTGGCCTGGGGAGGCAGGAGGCCACTGCTCTGCCCGGGGCCCCTCAGTGGCAGCTGGTCAGTGGTCAGTGGATGTGGTGGCCAGGAAGGCAGCCCCCTTCTCCACTAGGGGAATCGTGGCTCCCGCTGGTGTGGGAACTGTCGGGGCAGGGCTGGGCTGAGGCTCCTGAGTGCCAGTCCTCAGAATCCTCACGTGGCGGGTACCCCACAGCTGAGAGACTGAAAGAAAACCCCCCTAAACAGAGGCTTCTTCCAGAGATCATGGTAAGATCATGATCTAGAGAGGGCCCTGGCTCCACTGAGGCCACGGGCTCTAAGAGAGATTCTCATTCAAGCCCGGGACAGCTGCACCCCAGCCCCATCCCTATACACACATATGGTCCCCAAGGGGGCCAAGAAGAAGCAGAGACAGACAGCCTGCTCCAGGCTCCAGACTGTGCTTCCCCACCTTCCCTCCAGGGAGGGTCCGACAGCCCTAGGGCCAACCTCCCTCCCCTGGGGGTCTGGGCGGAGCAATGGGAAGGTGTGTTCCAGGTGTGCACCATCTCTCTGAGCGTGTGTGCATGCGTGTGGCTGTTCGTGTACAGGAATGAGGAGGGAGCTCCCTTGGCTTATGCCCGTGGGGAAAGGTGAGCATTTGGAAGATTCGGGCATTACTGCGGTGGGGACCTATCGGAAGCTTGTTAGTCAGGGGCAGAGTAATGTGGGGAATACCACATGTACAGGGTGTATGTGTTTGGAACCTGTATGTGTGGGCAAGTACCTGTGTGTGTGTCTGGGGGAGGGAGATGGGGGGGACGGTTGAGAAGGGGTGTGCCGATGGGGTAGGTGCACAGCTGTGGAGGATGGGGGGAGGGGTGGAGGTGTCCATAGGCCTGCATGCTTGTGTGTGATGGAGGAGGGGGGGCTCTGTGTGTCTGTGTGCTTGGAAGCATGTCTAGCCCCTCCCTGAGCCAGGGGAGGGGGGAGGGGGAGGCTGTCTCCAGACCCCACAGGCCTCCCGGCTCCTCCATTCTTTCTGCTACAGAAAATATTTGCTTTTTTCCACGACTCGTAATTTCTCTCCTCTCAATAACTACCAGATGTGGATTCTGTGGCCCCACATCCCCATGGCAACCGGAGGCTCCCACCGCAGGGCTGGAGGGAAGTGGGGCGTCCCCTCTGGCTGCGGGCACCGTCCGTGCCCCAGCCCATCTCCTGGCTCCATCACGTCCCCCCTCTCCTCCTCTACCCCTCACCCTAAGACCCCAGGCTACAAGGACGGGCCTGGCAGCTAGGGTTCAGGAAGGCCAGGCGGAGCTGGGCAGCCCTTTGCTGCTGCCTGCCTCCCCGTCCCCCCACCCCCCACCCCCCATGTGCTTGGCAGCTGTCCGTGAAAGCCAGGGCAGAGGAGGAAGGGGGGGGGGGGCTGACCCTCAGGGCCGCTGTGCAGATCCCGGGTAAACACCAAGTCTAGCTCCCTGGGTAAGTGCTGGTGGGAGGAGACGCTGAGCTGGCACTGCCTGAGCGGGGGCACCCAGCAGGAAAGGGAGAGATAGGCGGCAGCCCCAGCGTCGGCAAAGGCAGTCCCTGGGCCATGAGCACTGAGAGTTTGGGCTTTGAGGACAGCCCAGCCTGAAAGGACCTTCCCCTCCCCCAGCCTAAGTGGGGCAGGACAAAGCCCAGACTCAGCAGCTATCCCAGAATCCCACCGGAGCCGCCCCCTGAGAAGGATGGGGGTGGAGACCTGGCCATCCTCTCCCCAAGTTTTCAGTCCCTTCAGGATCTGCCCCTGCACAGACAGAGGCTGAACCCGGGCTTGGTCCTGACAGCACATGAGGAGAGGGGAGGAAGAGACACACACCCTTGCCAGTCTCCTGTGCCAGGCTGCCCGTGGGGATGGCACTGGGAATGGCTTCCTGGAGGCTGAAGGATGGAGGGAGGTGGAGAAGCAGAGGTGTCTGCTCACCTCCCTGACCCTCACTCCGCATTCCTCTCACTGTCCCATCCGTGTAGACTCCACACGGGTGAACCCTGTCAGCTTGCTTCGAGGAGTAGGGACTAACAAACATGCCAGCAGAGCGTGGTCGGGGGGCTGAGGAAGGCAAGGTGGACGCTCAGTGTTGTCCTCTGCACAGTGGGGACAACCACCTGTGGACATGGTGGGATTCTTGTGGAGCCAGGGAAGGGACGTGCCTCGAGAGGCCAGGATCCAGGTCACCTCCTCTGCCCGCCCGTCAGGGGTCAGAGGACCTGGACTCTGCCCCAACACTTACTACCAGTGACCTTGGGCAAGTCCCTTAATCTCTCAGAGCCTCTGTTTACCCATCTGTAAAACGAAGGGTCAGACTGGGCTCCACATGGAAATCTGGTTTGGTGACTCCCCCAAGGCCAGTGTCCCGGGGACTCCGCATCTTGGGCAGAATGGATCCTGGATTCCAAGCCAGGAGAGAGCTCAGCTTGAGGTCTGGCCTCCCCTTACACCAGAGGTCAGATTCCAAGACTAAGGGCTAGACTCGGCTCTGAGGTCATTGAGGCCGACCCCAACATTTTGCAGATAAGGAAACTGAGGCTGGGGTTAAATGACTCACCCAAGGTCACACAGCTAGCCAACATCTAAGGGCTGATTCAAACCCAGGCCCTGTTTCTAAGCCCAGGCTCCTTTCCACAATCCTGCTGCCCCAGGAATGAAACCGCATCTTCTGGCCCCAAACCCAGGCTCCTTTGCCTTGTACTAGGTTGTGGTTGCGAATGAGGAAAAGACAGATTAAGCTGGGGCTGCCAGTGTAGACCCTGGAATGACAAGCTGAGGGGTGGTGTCAGCCTTTACATCGGGGTTGGTTAGGGGGACCCTGGGGGGCGAAGGGAGGATGAAGGGGAGCTGCATTTCAAAGTGCAGGGGGAGAGGCCCGGCTGGGAAGCTCCTGGACAGTTGGGCCAGACACGGGGGAGGGGGAGGCTTCCTGCCTGAAGACAAGGAATCATTGATGGAGGACAGCGGAGCTCTGTGCTGACTCTAGAGGAAGGGAGGAAGCCTCAGAAACCAAATGTTTGCGCTGGAAGGGGCTGAGCCAGGGCCGAGCCGGGCCAGGCTGCAGCTGCTGCTGTCTGGAGGCCCAGGCAGGGGTGGCAGAGAGACAGGAATGCTCCCTGGGCCCCGGGCACAAAGGCACGACCATCACCGGCTGGTCAAAGCTTGCCTTGCCTTCTCCACATTTTACAGATAAGGAAACTGAGGCCCAGAGGAGTTGTTACAGTCCCAAGGTCACAAAGGCAGTGTCAGAGGCAGGATTTGAACCCAGGCCCTGTAAGTCCACAGGAAGTCCTCTTCCCACGAAGCCACCTCATGTTACAGAAAAGGCGATGTGTCTGGGATCACATACACTTCATACCCAGGACCCCTCATTTCATAATCTGATGATGAGAAAGGACTCAGAGGCCAGCTCATCAGACCTGCCCCGGAACAAGAACCCCGCTGCATGACACACACCCCCCACACACACAGAAGCCCGACCCGTCCTGAGGCAGCCCTCATTGGCATCCTGGGCCAGCTCTCCTTCTGGGGTTTTCTCTTAAATTTGGGCCAAAATCTGCCTCCCAGCTGCTCCCCAACTGTCCCTGGGCCTGACCGCTGGGCCCAGCAAGAGCGAATGAAGCCCGTCTCGTCCCTTCTGGCGCTGATTCCATCCGCAGCTCCTACAGGAGATTGCCCCTGGGCACGTGCTCGGGACCGGTCTGAGCCGGCGGCCGGCAGGCAGGACTTCGGCCAAGCTCAAGAAAGATACACGTTTTTATTAAGAAAGCTTTTGGCAAAGGCCCCCCCCCCCCCACAAACACACACCTGTCGGAAACCCATCCTGCGGGGTCTCTCCGCCGGAGGTGCCTGGCTCCGCCGGGGCTAGCTCCTAAATACGCCTTTCCTGTGCGTGTGGTCACGGGCATCTCCTCCCGTGTCCACTGTGGAGCAGTCAAAACCAGCTTGACTGCAGAGGAAGGCGGGGCTGGGGGCGGGGCTGGCGCTGAGCAGGGGGCGGGGGGGGGGGATGAACATGGCACAAAGCTCTCCCAGCCACAGTGCGGGGAGGGGCTGGCACGGGGCAGGAAGCGGTTTCAGGAGCTTGGGAAGTCCAGCTCTCCTCCGCTAGGTACAATTAGCTGGGCCGCCAAGCGCGCCTGACCTTAGCCTAAAAGGTTCTCCTGCTTTGGGCGACTCCTGGCTTCGGCCAATGAGAAGCCAGACCATCCAGGGCTCTCCTGGCGTTGGCCAATGAGAAGCCAGGCTGGACAGAGCTCCCTTATCAAGAAGGCTCGCACCCGCCAGGGCTCTCCTGGCGTTGGCCAATGAGAAGCCAAACCGATCAGGCCTCTCCTGGTTTTGGCCAATGAGAAGCCAGACTGGCCAGGGCTCTACAGGCTGAGCTCAAACCCAAACCCAGGTACAAATTACAGACTACATCAGAGTAACAACAAACTTCTGGAGAAGACAGACAGGGGATGCAGCTCCCAAAAGCCCCGACGCAGGGCCTGAGGGCGGGGAAGAGGGGTTTGGTGGGGTGCGGGTAGGGCCCTGGCCTCGCTCCCCCCGCCCCCAGCGATGCCTAGGGCGGGGAGGCGACAGCCTTGACCTGCTCCCCGCTGCCGGCCTCCCGGCTCTTTTTCCGGGGTGGTTTCTGGATGGGGGTCTTTTTCCTGGGCACCTCGGCCAGGCCGGATGGCTCCTGGCTTGCCGACCTGCCAGTGTCCAGCTTCCCGGCTCCCGGCCCGAGGGCGTCCCCAGAAGCAGCCGGGGTCTCCAGGCCGGACGCCTGGGGTTTGTGATGGGCTGGGGAAGTGGAGGGACCAGCCTTCCGGGAGCCGGGCAAGCTGGAGCGCTTGGCCTTCTGGGGTGGGGCAGGCTTCTCCCGGTGGGGCTGGGGGGCCCCCAGCCCGTTCTGCTGGGTGCCCACCTCCCCCCGGCCAAGGCTCCCAGTCTTTTCCTTGAGCTGCGTGGCCAGGAGCACGGCTGCCTCGGGAGACAGCCGGGAGGGCAGCCCCTCAGCCCGGGGCCTGTCACCCGGGCCGCTGGCTCCCGGCTTCTGCAAGCTGGCATCCGCTGGCTCCGAGCTCCCGAGGCCCCTTTCCCGGACCCGAGGGAGCCCCTGAGCCAACAACTCCTCACTACCCCCTGGCCGGCCCTCGGGGACACTGGGGGGCTTCTGCCCCTTGTCGAGGCCCCTGGGGCTGCCTGGCTCCTCGCCCCGCCCGCGGAGGCCAGAGGATGTCTCGCTGGGGGTCCGTTTCCTTTTGCTCAGGCAGTGGCTGGCATCAAGGGCTTTGTTGGAGGCAGGCAAGGAATTGGACTGATGGGAATTGTACCTCCCGTGGATCCAGGACACCTTTGGCTTGGTGGAGGGGTCTGGGGGAGGGGGCTTTCTTCTCTCGGGGGAGGGGGACAGGCCCTCACCCTCGGCCAGAGGCTGCTTGGTAAGTCGGGCCACGCGGGCATAGAGGGCAGCTGGCGGGAGCTCTGGGCTGGAAGCTGACCTCTCACTGTCCGAGGATCCCAGCAGCACCGTCTCCCGGCTGTCAGCAGCCCTAGAGGAGCCCATGTTGGCATCTTCCCCCTCCCTGGGCCCCAGGACCACAGGCACCTCAGCCGGGGTGCCAGGGGGCTCTCCCTCCTGACTCTCAGGTACCGACTCTGTGAAGGGATAAGCAGAATCTTCTTACTTAAAACAGCGATTATGCAGAGACTTAAAGAATGACACACCTCAAAGGCCCTTAGACCATGAAATATCATAACTGGGAGGGGTCTGAGGACAGGAAGGGGCCTCAGAATATAATACTAGAGTTGGAAAGAACAGAGAATGTCCCTGGGAGTTCCCTTAGAGATCATTTTACAGATGAAAAAACTCAGGTGCAGTGCGAGGAAATGACTTGTCTAAGGTCACATGCTGAGCCGGTGGCCCAAGGCCCAGTGGAGCCCAGCTCTCTTGTCTCCTAGACCAGGGCTCTTCTCCTACCCACAGCTGCCTACAGGACCCCTGGCCTTCCCTGCCTTTGCCCAAGGATCCCCAGGTCATGCGATTCTTCCTGGACCCAGATCTCTAAGAACCCTCCCCTGCAGGTTATTTCTGAAGTTGTATGATCTTCTCTTCCCCCATGAATAAATTCATGAATCCAGAATCCAGGAGACAGACTTTCGGGGCTGGGGGGGGGGGGGTTTGAGACGATGGACGGTCGAAGCTGAAAGGAGGATGCATTCCAGGAAGAGGACCCCCTCACCCTGATTCCAGGAAGAGGACCCCCCTGGCTCTGAGGCCCCAGGCTGCGAAGGAGGCAAGGGGAGGGGGCCCCAGACAGCAGTAGCGGATCAAGAAGCAGAGCAGGTGATTAAGAGCCTGGCCGCAGATCTCAGCCCAAAGGAACCCTCAAGAACGTCCAGCCCACCTAAGAGCCCAAACAAGAGTCCCCCTCCAGCCTTCCTGAGAAGTGGGCAGCAGCCGGGCTCTGCTGCTCAAACACGCCCCTTCAAGGCAGCCAGCTCCTCTTGGGGAGGGCTGGTTGTGGCAAAGCTTTTCCTGAGAATCAGGCCTGAACCCACCACACTGTGGCCCCCACTCAGGACTCTGATTTTTCCCCTCTGAAGCCAAGCAGAACCAAGCTAACCCTGGTCTCCCGCACGCTGGAATCTCCAAGTGGAGGGAAATCCTTCCGCCCCAGTCTTGGCCAAGGCCAGATCCCGCCATTCACAAGGCCTGGGAACATCCCTGATTAAAAGCAATTAGTGGGCCAGAGGATCAGGCCTTGCTGATGAAAGGGGAGCCGAGGGCTGGGCAGAAGAAGAGCCACTGACTGAGTCAGGGTGTTTAGACACAAGAAGATATGTGGGATGGAGGAGGCAGGGGGAACAACAGCTGTTCCCCAACATTGGAAGGGCCACCAGAGGAAGCCCAGGTCTGTCAGCTCGGCCCCTGAGGGCAGAACCAGGAAAGGCCAGTGGATATAAGGATCACCGGGAAAGCATGAACACTGTGCCCAAAACCTAGGGATGGGCCAAGTGGTCTGAGCTTCCTTCCCCATCCACCCAGTGAGCCCTGTAAAGCAGGGCCTTGGTGACCAAGCTTGGGGCAGGGGACCTTAGAGTAGGCAGCCTCTGAGGTCACTCCTAAAATTCTGTGACTCTGGGAGAGGACTCACACCTGAACTGACATCTCTCCTGGTCCTGAGTGCAGGTGTAACCCGCTCCCTAGGGAGAGAGGACTCAGGTGAGCCTGGTCAGGGCTAACATTCTGAGAAGTGATGCTGCCCATGGCCAGCCTTGGAGCAGGACTCGGGATCGAGGTGGGGAATGGAGGAAGGGCATGGGGCGGCTGGGCCCACCGCCTTGTGCCTCATCCACACTCACATCTTTCTAGAGGGCCCCAGGTCTTTGCTCTAAAACTTCAGACACTCCCAGCTGTGCCAGGGGTGTCCTTCCTCCCATGAGAATGGCCGGCTGAGAATTGGCTGCCCTTTGCCCATGGTCTCTCTCCCATCGGAACGGAAGCCCCTTGAGGGCAGGGGCTGATCTGCTTTGTTCCTGGATCCCCAGCCCTTCACACCATCGGCACCATCACCATCTCTTGTCCCCCCTTCAGAGATGCATACTACGAATGTAGTGGAAATGGTTGGGCTACAATTGTAGGATCTCCCTACATTTCGGGGTGATGAGGAAGAAATTCCATTTTGCCCTAAAAGTGGCAAACTTGGAGATATTCAGAGTCCAAAAATAAAATTCTCATGTTTGAAAAAAAATGGCCCATTAAGGTTTGCATGGTACCTTACGTAGGTGATCTCCTTGCTCCTCACGACAATCCTGAGTGCTATTATTATCCTCATTTTCCAGAGGAGGAAACTGAGGCAAACAGCCACTAAGTCACCTGCCCAGGGTCTCACGGCCAGTCAGTGAAGGTGGGGATAATCTTGACCCAGGTGCCCCTGGGGGAGGGGAGACAGAGATGCTCCCCAGCGCAGCAAGGCCTCTCTGGGCTCACTCACCTTCATGGGGCACACAGTACACAGGCCCCTCATCCGTGGTGTCAAAGGAGGAAAATGAAGCCCGGGAAGACCAGGATGGGGAGGGCGGGTCCAGGACGGAGGGTGGCTCCAGAAAGCTGCAGTTCAGGGTGTTCTCCGGGTCATGATGAGCCACTGGGGAGAGAAGAGGGGGCGGCTGCAGCCCTGCCAGCTCTGGGAATCACCCAGCATGCCCACACGAGCCCCCACCACCCTGCTCCTCCAGGGTCCCCTACAGCCTGTAGGCCTGGGGGTTGCCAGCTCCCATCCCACTCTGGGGCCTGGGATGACCTGCCCGGGGCCCTGGCATCCCCACCTCTGCAGGATGGCCCTGGCCCTGGGAAGCTCTCCTCCAGGAGAAGATTCAGTTGTTTCTTGTCTGGTCCAAAGGCTTAACTTGGGCCGCCGGAAACAAAAGCTCAGTTAGCCAGTCACCAACCATTAAATACCCCAGGCACTGGGCTAAATGCTGGGGATACCGAGGAAAGCTGACACTGTCTGCCCTTGAGAGCCACAGAGAGGATGGAAGGTGGCTCGAGAGGGGATGGAAGGACTTTGAGCTGAAGCCTAAAGCCAGGGACTCCGCAGCAGGGGGGAGGCAGGGGGAACAACAGCTGTTCCCCAACATTGGAAGGGCCACCAGAGGAAGCCCAGGTCTGTCAGCTCGGCCCCTGAGGGCAGAACCAGGAAAGGGGGGAGGGGCGGAGGCATCCCGATATGGGGGGGGGGATGTACAGACAGGAAGGGGAGTGTTCTGGGTGAGGGGCAGCAAGGAGGTCTGTGGCTCGGGACTGGGTTGTGTGGAGGGAGGGAGGTTGAAAGCACTCGATGTGCTAAACGTTGGGTCCCAAAGGTAAAAGAGCTACAGCAGGCCTCAGGTTCACTGCCTGCTTCCCCACCCCACCCCTCAGCCCTCTGTAGAGATGAAGGAAACGGGTCCCTCTCTTGCCAGCATCCAGAGCCACCAGCTGACCCTGGCTGGGGAACACCTGGGAGCTCCCAGGGCCCCCACTCCAGGAACCCTCCACTTCTGGCTCAGCTCGGGAAGGTCCCCAAAGAGAACCCACTGGACACCCATCTTCCACAGAGCCACCCTTCCTCATTTCAGCGGAATCCTCCTCCCAGGAGGGAGCCTGCAGGATGGCACCCGGCTCTTCCACGCCTCCCTCCTTCTGGTCTGTCGCATCTTCCCTTCCTCCTCCCTCTCTCCTATCTCTCTGTGTCTCTCCCTCCCCCTCCCTTACTCTCTGCCCTCTCTGTCCCTCCCTCCCCCTCTCCTCTCTATCCTCTCTTCTTCCTCCCTTTCTCCCACATCTCTCTGTCTCTCTTTGTCTCTCTCATCTCCCACATCCTTCACAAGCCTTGTTCAAGCTCCCACCAGCACCTCTCTTGAATCCATCCCCTTCTCAGTATTCCCGTGCTCACCTCACCAGTATGACTGTGGTAACTCCCCACCTGGGGTGCCCGCCACCCCTCTCTCCCTTCTCTAATCTGTCCTTCACAAAGCTCCCAGCAGTCAGCAGTGCACTCATTCTGGAAAGCAGTTGGAATTCTGCCCCCGGATCACTAAATAGTGCCATCCCTTCTGACCCAACAACTCCACCAAGCCAATACTCAAGGGCCCAAATGTGCAATAGCCATGGCAGCTCTCTGTGCAAACTCAGAAGGTGCCCATCAGGTGAAGACTGGTTATACAAGTTGTTGTATGTGATTGTCACGGAATCCTAATGTGTTGTAAGAAACAATGAAGAGAAACCTGTGAAGACCCAGCCTTTGCTTGCATTACCTCCAGGGACGAGGAAATCGCTACCTTGTGATGTATTCCACTTTGGCCCAGCCAGCTCTGTGTTAGGGTTTAAATCTGCCTGTCTGGCTTCCCACCACTGTGCCTAGGTTAGGCCTCTCGGGTTATCCGATCAGAACACGTGTCAGATATCGTGTCTTCGTCATCATCTAGCCCAGCCCCTACCTGAACAAGTCAAGGCCTTGATATCAAATGGAGTTGATGTTTCCATAGTGATAGCTGGAAGGTCCTACCATGGGTTCAATGAGTGGACCAACCTCACAAATACAAGATGAGAGAAGCATGGTTAAATGGGAATTTGACTAAGAAAAAGATGTGGGGGTTAGAGTTGACCACAAGTTCCATCTGAGTCCATTGTGCTCCCAAAGCTACTGTGATTTGGGGAAGAAAGGCAGAGCTTTTAGGAATCAGGATATGACAGTCCCTCTGTGCCCTTCTCTGTTCAGATCAGCTGGGGTGATCAGTGACCAGTGATCAGTTTTGGGCCCCATGGTTTAGAAAAGATATTGATCACCTGAGTGGGGACTGGAGGAGGACAACCAGGATGGGAAGGGTCTGGAGTCTAGGGTAGAGCAACTGAAAGAAATGAGGACAGTGTATGATGGCTTCCGGGCACCTCCCCCAGGCCCAGGGAGCAGCTCCTCTGGGTTTCCCCAGGATCCCCTGGGCCCACGACACCAAAGGGAAGGGGGAGAGGGGACGGCGGCCAGACTGTGACTCCACATCTGGTTTGTGGACTCTTCAGATCCATCCCAGCTAAGCACAGCTGGGAGAACTCCGCCATTTCCTGTGAGGCGTGATGGGCTGGGGGAGGGGGAGCACGCCAACAGAGGAGCAGTGACTAGGGAAAGCCCTCCTGGCCAGCTCCAACACACACACACACACACACACACACACACACACACACACACACACTCTAACACATCTAAAGACAAGCTGAAGATGGGGACAGAAGTTGGCATGGGGAGCAAGCCAGCTTGGGGGGGCAGGGGAAGGAACAAGTAAGGGGGCAGCTGGGAGGTTACCTTGAAAATACCTGCCCAGGAAGCTGGGCATCTTGGCCTAGGGCACCAAAACCAGGCTTCCTGGTCCCCAGCTCCCTCCTCAGCCTCAAAGAAAGAAGTGAGCTACTCGGGACCTCTGAAAAGAGCCAAGCCTTGTCCCACACAGGGCCCCACCTGAGCCTGAGGCTCCAAAGAAGAAACCCGTGTGTCCATAGCCCCAATGGGTCACTGTACATGCCCAACCTAGCTGGGTCTCCTGGTACTTTGACTGGATCCCCACATGCCCCTCCTCAGGGCAGCCCAGACCTGCCTCCCCAAACCTCTAGCTTGTCCCCATCCCCCAGGGAAACCAAAGATGGGTCTTCAAGTCCCCAACACAGGGCAGGGGCTGGGAGACAAGCACTGCTCAATGGGCCCGGCCAAAGGAGGCATGCCCAACTTGGGGAAAGGGAGTGGAAGGGTCAGTACCGAACAGCTCAAAGGTCTCCAAGGACCAGGAGCCCACTCCCCTTCAAAGCAGACGGGCCCATTCTGGGACAGCTCTGGTCAGTTAGGAAGTTCTTTCTGACACTGAGCATCAATCTGCCTCTGTAACGTCCCCCCTTCATGCCCCAGCAGAGCAAGGCTGGTCTTGTTCCCACATGGCAGCCCCCTGAAGACCCCTGTGATGCCCCCTGAGGATTCTCAAAACCAAACATCCTCACTTCTTTCAACTGATCTCCCTATTGACATGACTCCAGGCCCTTCCAAATCCTGGCTGTCCTCCTTGGGACATTCTTCCGCTTATCCAGGCCCTGAAGCACGGGGCCCACAAGTAAGGGCAGTCCTCTGGGCCTTCAAACACACACATTTCTCCAGGCCGGGCTCTGACCAGGACAGAACACAGCAGAACCACCCCCTTCATCCCTAGGGCTGGCCTGAAGATGAGGTTAAGATCATTGGATGGAGGGTGTGTGCTTTGTTTTTGCCCTTGATACATCCTACTGACTTCTTCTGCAGAGCTTGTAGTCTGTTACTGGTACCTGACTATGCCTCCCCTCCCCTGGACTGTATGTGTAAAGTCGATTTCTGAACCCAAGTTCAAGGCTTTACATTTTCCCCATTAAATTGCCTCTTAGGAGATTCTGCCCAATGCCTGTCAGGATCTCCTACTCTCACCAGAGCATAATCACTACTTTTGATTTTCATCCCCTGCAGATTCAGCAAACCTTCCATCTACTCCACTGTCCAAATCACTGCCAGAAATGCTCAGCAGACAAGAGCCCTGGGACACAGGCCCCTCCCCAGGCTGGAGCAGAGAGCCCTGAGGAACGACGAAACAAAAAACAGTTTGTTCCCTTCTCCCTGCTGTCCTTCCTCATCTCTCTTGGGTTTCAATTCCCTAATGTTTGTTCTGTCCCTTCTAGTGCAAATAAGATTCTCCTTGGTGGAGAAAAGAAAATCAAAATGAGCTGAGTAGTTTAGCCTTCCCTATACCCCGTTACCTTTTGGCCTGTCCCCCCCTAGGCAGCATCTTTTCCCTCTGTTAATGCCCCTCATTACCCTTGCTGCACTCTGGAGGGAAAAAGCAAGCCTTGATTTACCCACATTCCCCTGCCTCAGTTCATCCCTTGCTGTGACTTTCTCAACACTCTTCTTATAGGCCTGAGCACACAAACATTTGCACGCCTCTGCTCTTTTTTTCTTCTTTAAAATATATCTTTAGGGGCATCTAGGTGGTGCAGTGGATAAAGCACTGGCCCTGGATTCAGGAGGACCTGAGTTCAAATGCGACTTCAGACCCTTGACACTTACTAGCAGTGTGACCCTGGGCAAGTCACTTAACCCTCATTGCCTTGTAAAAAAAAAATTAATATATCTTTCTCTCTCAATAAACTCAAATCCTTTTAAAAATAAAATTTTAGCACAATTTGCACTAACAAAAGTAATTTCATCCATATTGACTGAGAAGGCTAGTGACCATTAAAAAAGAAGTAATCCCACAAATCTTGATTTGCTAAGAAATCAAGAATTCCAAAGGCTAGTTGCTATGCAAATTTTGAAAACTAAAAAGGATTTCCTATTTTGTAGAATAGACTAAAGGTAGGTTTTTTCTTCTGTGTGTGTGTGTGTGTGTATAACTTTGGAAACAAAAATGTAAAATAGAAACACCTACTTTAAAAAAAAGTTAGGAGTTTCTCTATCTTTATTTTATTTATTTATTTGTTGGTTTGTTTATTTATTTATTGGTGGGGCAATGAAGGTTGACTGACTTGCCCAGGGTCACACAGCCAGTAAGTGTCAAGTGTCTGAGGTCAGATTTGAACTCAGGTCCTCCTGAATCCAGGGCTGTGCTTTATCCACTGCGCCCCCTAGCTGCCCCTGTTTCTCTATCTTTAAAGAAAATCAATTTCAGACAAAACAGAAACCCACATCATTTAATTTATCTACTTCATTAGTGAATGGTCTTCTCAGGCATACACAGAAGTAAATGACTGCTCTGTATCTTTGTTCCAACTACCATATTTTACTTTATATACACACAGAGACTTAAATTCTTAGAAAAATAAATGATAGGGGCAGCTAGGTGGCGCAGTGGATAGAGCACCGGCCCTGGAGTCAGGAAGACCTGAGTTCAAATCCAGCCTCAAACACTTAACACTTACTGGCTGTGTGACCCCGTGCAAGTCACTTAACCCCAATTGCCTCACAGAAAAGAAAAAAAAAGAAAGAAAAATAAATGATAAACAAGATTTAGGCACTTCTGTCTTCTGTAAAAATATCTTTAAACATCCGAGTTATTGGATCAACTTCCTAGGAACCCACATGACTCTAGCTCCTTTCCACTTTCTACTCATTGGAACTGTTTCTCTTTGCATCCTCAGGATCTTATTCTTGGCAGCTTCCCTTCCTTCCTGGTCTGCCTACCCTCATTCTAGGCCCCGGGGTTCTGCTGATCATTCCCCACACACACACCCCTTTGAAATCTGCTCTCCTGAAATCCAAGGTCCAGGTCAGACCCTGTCTGATTTTCCTCAAACCTTCACATGCTCCAGGATGGAGTGGTCTACTCCCTGATAAGTTGTCCTGATTTCTACATCAATAACCAGTATGGGAGAGAATCAGATACCCTATAGTGGGTTTTTTTTGTTTTTTTGTTTTTTATTTTTTTATTTTTAGTGAGGCAATTGGGGTTAGGTGACTTGCCCAGGGTCACACAGCTAGTAAGTATAAGTGTCTGAGGCCGGATTTGAACTCAGGTACTCCTGATTCCAGGGCCAGTGCTCTATCCACTGCGCCACCTAGCTGCCCCCTACAGTGTTTTTTTAATCTTTTAAAAAATAAAATCACCATTCAGGCCTAACCTAACAAAAAAGTTTTAGCTTGGGAAGAAACTAGCATACTGATGTACTTACTGTTGTTGAAACCAGGAAGTGGCCCAACTCCTCTCAATTTCACTCTGGGATTATGCAAGAAAAGTCATTCAAGTATCCATGCCCTTTGACCTGGCCACTCCAGTAGTGGGTCCCCAAGCCTCCCCCCACCCCAAGGAAGTCAAAGACAGAAACAATGGTCCCCTATATACCCGAATCCTTCCCAGCAGCATTTCTGGCATTAGCAAAAGCAAAGGAAAAAACCTGAAACCCAAAGTGGTGCCCATGGGTTAGGAAATGGTTAAAAAAAAAAATCCAGCGGAACATGAATGGGATGAGATATTCTTGTGCCAGAAGAAATGATGAATCACAGAAACTAAGAGAACAAAAGATGATTTCTATGGTCTTCCACAGGCCACAGAAGCAGATCAAAGAGACTAATATACACAATGACTGCGGCCATGGTGATGAAGAGATTGCTCAAAGCAAGCCAGGCTCGGAATGCTGGGAAAAAAAGAATGAAGCTCAGGGAGGAGAGAGCAAGACGTGCCAGAGAGGTGGGGGACTCCTCAGCCAGAACAGTGCATACGCTAGCCCACAACAGCACTACTGTGGATGTTTTTGCTTAATCGTTTTTCTCTGCCACTGGGAAGGGCTCAGTCTGAAGAAGGGAGTGGAGAATTTGGAGGGACTGACAAAAGGCACCAATAAAACTCTGCTCAGTGTTTGCTTTTGCAGGCACAGCCTCCGTATAAATAAAGCGCGTACCCAGAAGCCTCGGATCATCCCAAAGAAAAGTATCGACAGGATGAGAGGGACCAAAGTTGTCATTTCCTGGGTATAGAGAATGACCTGTCAGGTGAGGGGGCTCCCCCTACCAGAGGGCCAGTGCTCAGAAAGCTTGCCAGTAGGGGACACAAGCAAGGCTTGAACCCAGGGGTTCTAGAGGTTCTTGAACCTGTGGTACTGGGGGTAGCACCACGGCCAGTGCACTCTCCACTGTACTGCCCATCCAGGCCTGAAATAACAACAGATTTGAGGTTTTCAAAGGGCTCCCACTACGTGCGGGGTTTTATTGGTGGTTTGTTTTCCATTGTGTTTGGGGGTTTGGCCCCCTACGATTTCATTAGTATCCAAAGATGCAAATTAGCATCTTGGAGCTTCCAAAGGGATCTCCTAAACCACACACACCTGAATGCGCCACTACCCTACTCAAGAAACTCCATGGCTCCCTCTCATCAAAACAATGCTGCCTCAACCTAGCTTTCCAGCCTTTCTACACACTGTTGCCCTCCCTGCTCCCTCAGGTCCAGCCAAGTCAAGTCGGTCCAGCTCTCCTGCACCTTTGCCCTTCAGGAAGCCTAGTTTCCTTCAACGCTTCGCTCCAGCGCCCCGCCTCCTTGAAGCCCTTCCTGATTCCGCCAGCTTCTAACCCCTTCCCCATAAAGATGTATTTTGTATCAGCGTGTGTGCGTATGATGTCTTTCCAGATAGAATGTAAGCTCCTTGAGGACAGGGACTACTTCATTCTTGTCCCAGAGCAGTGTTTGCATCCACCCTGACTGAATAAGTGAGAGCATCCTGGGGCTCCAAGAGGTAAAGTGACTTGCCTAAGGTCCCACAGTCCCTACGTGCCAGAGGTGAGCCTAGAACCTGTGACAACCTGATTCCCCTAGGCGACGACACCTCTCTTTCCAGGAATCATCGTCTCTATTGAATAGAGGAACAAACCAGGCTCATGGACTTGCCCACAGCCACCCATCAGGGGAAGGATTCCAATGCAGGTTTCTTCCAATCCATTATAAAGCTCTGATTAAGTGCTTACTGTGTGCCAGGCACTGTGTGCCAGGCACTGTGTGCCAGGCACTGTGTGCCAGGCACTGGGGAGACCCCACCCACAAGGAGCTTACAACCCACAAATACCAAGGTCACAGAAGGTACAGAGAGAGCAGAAGGGAAGGCTACTGGGGGAGGGAAAGGCCTGGAAAGGCCT